>NW_026294402.1:22754903-23332403 GCF_007827085.1 Peromyscus californicus insignis
AACGTTAAGCTCTTAGAATGCTAGCAGATCTATGGCAGTCTGTTGCAGGGGAATTGTCACCAATAGTCTTACTCAGTTAAGAACTCAGCATGCAACAATACTAACTGACCAAACACTGATGTCATAGTGACAAGATTGTCATTGAGTAACCTTTGCTTTCTGACTAGATTTGATTTGTGCTCCACAAGAAGCAATTCATGTCTGTACTGTAAACCAGTCCAAAGTTATTCCTGGGGAGGTCATAGGCCCCGGAGGTGTGTGTTGTTTTCCTAAATAGACATGATGTGCCTATCAATCACCTTCTAAATATATGTCCATGCCTATAGATTAGTGCCACTGTCAGCTCTGGTCAGAGGAGCTTCTCTCCGCAGTAGTCAAGAGTGGCTGCATGACTGGTCAGTGTGCTGAGAATAAATGACTGTGAACGCCCATCACCCAGAGCTACTGTGGGTTCTGCAGACTCTTTTTCCACCACCACCCCACCCCTCAGAGCCTTCATGGGTCTCTCACACTCCTTGGAGCTTCTCAGGGGGTACAGGCAGCCGCCACCATCTTTGTTTTCCCTGGTCTACTGTTTCCTTGAAATCAAAGTACGTGTGTTTACCAGCATTAAGATCTGTACAAGATGAAGACCATCGACACCCTGTCATAGATGGTGGAGGGGCTTATGGGGCCCCACTCCTTCCTGAGAATTTACACTTAGTTACTGGGTGATGGGAGAGGGGGAGAGACCCTTTCTTCAGTGGTGTGACAATGATAAGGTGGACACAGTCCTGAACCAGGCTCTTGTCGACAATCCTAATGAAACTCACTGGGTCACAAAAAGAAAAAGGAAGTAACATGAAAGTAGAAAGGGGGCTGGTTGGGAAGAGGAAAGGGATCAGCAACAGGAGGAGGGAGGGGACGGGAGAGGATGACTGGGAGTGGATACAACTAAAATACATCGTGTCCATTATGAAATGCAACAATGAAACCATTACTGCGTGTCTTAGGCTTTCTATTTCTGTGAAGAGACATGTTGACTACAGCAACTTGACTCCGGCAACTCTTATAGAGGAAAACTTTTAATTGGGACTGGCTTACAGTTCAGTGGTTTAGTCTGCTATCACCATGGTGGGAAGCATGGCAGCATGCAGACAGACATGATGCTGGAGAGTAGCTGAGAGTTCTACATCCCGATCAGCAGGCAACAGGAAGAGAGAGTGACACTGGGCCTGGCTTGAGCATCTGAAACCCCAAAGCCCAACCCAGTGGCACACTTCCTCCAACAAAGCCACATCTACTCCAAGGCCACACTTCCCAACAGTGCCATTCCCTTATGAGCCTATAGGGGCCATTTTCATTCAAACCACTACATTATGTATAATTAGTATAAACTTTCAAAAATATTTTAATGCTGTATTTGTACTGATATTAAAGTTTTATTCTTATCATTATTTACTAAGAATATTGTATAACAACTATTTATATAAGTTACAGGCCTTGTAAGTAATCTAGAGATTTTTAAAGTGTATAGGAGTATTGTATACTGTCATGTTATATAAGGAAAGAGCACCCCTGGACTTTAGTATTCACAAGGTATTCTGTGATCAATACTTTTTGGATACTGAGGGAAGAGTATATTATTGAATGTGATGAAAGAAAAAAGTCAATCGTGAATTTATGTTCAGAAAAAAACAATTCTTATTTTAAAAAAGATTTATTTATTATGTACACAGTGTTCTGTCTGAATGTATGTCTGCACACCAACAGAGGACACCAGATCTCATTAGAGATGGTTGTGAGCCACCATGTGGTTACTGGATATTGAACTCAGGACCTCTGGAAGAGCAGTCAGTGCTCTTAACCTCTGAACCATCTCTCCAGTCCACAAAAACAAGTCTTTAGGAAAGGTAGTGTATAGGTACTTTCGAATAAACAACGGTTTAAATATTTTTTCTGTTGCTGTGATCGATTAATCATTAGCAGCTAATGGAAGCCAGAGCTAATTCTGGCTCACATGCAGGGTGCAGTCTGTCATGGCAGGGAAGTCAAGGCCACAGGAGTTTGAAGTCGCCAGTCACCTGCATCTGTCGTCAGGCATGTATGCTGTCGCTCAGTTCTCTGACACTTCCACATAGTGCCTGGCTTCAGATGCCCTCTGGAACCATTCAGAAGATTCAGTGACCCCTCTAATCTTGTACTTTTCGTGCCTCTGCAGTCAGTACTACTCAGTGACACTGCCAAGTTCTTCCAGTTCAAGATGGAGCCTGGACCCCTTGGACCTGGATCAGATCCTGGATCAGCTCGTGTGTGCTGACCCTGGGAAACCACACTCCTAGACAGCTGCTTTCAACTCCTTTAGCTTAGGCTTTCTTCCTTTAAATGAATTTAGATTTTCACAAGACGGAATCTTCCAGGCTTAGGCTCTTTGCTCGCAGGACACTTTTTCCTGTTGTACGATGAAGCACGTGCATTTTTCTCTCGAGTCATGCTGGTCTCCGTAACAATTACAGCCGCTTTCTCTCTCAGCACCGCCTTGAACATCCTCTTGTATCCTTAGTATTGTAGTTGGAAATGCTTACATTTAAAAGAATAAAGATCTGATAGTAAATTGTATTCTAAGGCACTAAAAAAGAAGAATAAATTGAGCATAAAACTGGAGAAAGGAAGGAAGAAATGGATTATAGTAGAAATGTGTCCTAACAAAGTAATGGAGAAAACAGAAAAGTCAAAAGTAGCTTTTTAGAAAAGATCAGCAAAACTGACATGCTTTTAACTACACAATATTTTAAAATGATATGACTCAACCGATTAAAAGGAGAAACATTACATCAGATCAGAACCAATTTTGTAAAAATTGAGAGGATTTTAAGGCAATACTACGAACAATTTGTTCCCAATAGATTTGATACTTTAGAAAAACTTCTTGAAATATAATCCACCAATCTGAATCTTTAATAGAAAATCTGGACAGATTTATAAATATTAAAGAGATTGAGCCAGTGATAAAGCCCCTCCTAATATAGAAAAGTCTAGAGCCAGATGGCTCAACTGAGGGACTGTGCCACATATTTAATTGCCCAATTCTCCCAAAAACAACAAAACAAACAAACAAACAAAAAGCTCAACAGGAAAGAACACTTTGAAACTCATTTTTTTTTGGCCAGCATTGCCATGACACCTAAGCCAAAGGGCACCACAAGAGAGGAAATCCAGAGATAAATGTCCTTTATGAATGCTGATGTCAAATCCTTAATAAGATGTAGCAAACAGAACGCATCAACATACTGCAAGGATGCTTCAACATCTGGAAGTCAATGTAATTAATACCTTCTATTAACAGGGTGAAGAAAGCAATCTGTTGCAGTCCTAATAGGCATTGGTTTGAAGCTGAGGATCTACTTCGCTAAGCTGCCTGACTGGTTGGCACAGTATCTCATGACATTTCTCCAGATGCTATAGATGTATCCGCCTTGTTTTTTCACTGACCCGGTGAGGTGGTGGTGGTGGTGGGGGGCCCAGGGGCTCTCGCTTAGGGCACCCAACGTTCGTGGTATGAATTCATGAAAAAGCTGCTTGCCTGTGGCCTTGCGGGTCCCAGCTCAGGCATGAGCTACACTCGGCTGGTTGTGGTGGTGCATGCCCCTAGGATTTACTGAAGGAGGCAGAGGCAGAAGGATCCGAGTTTGAGACCGGCCTATGAGACTTGCTAAGGAGAAGCTTCGGCCCGGGCCCAGCCACAAACGGTGGCCGTGGGACCACGGAGGCAGCGGCTGCTGCTCCAAGTTGCTGGCTCCTTCTTATCGTGTTGGTGACTGCGGTGCTACCTGGGACGAAGGGTTTACTACTGCTTGTTCAGAGAAGAATTGCCAGGACCATTGTGTTACAAGAAAGCATCGGCAAAGGTCAGTTTGGAAAAGTTTGGCAAGACAAATGGTGGGGAGAAACTGTTGTGAAGATATTCTCTTCTAGGGAAAAACATTCATGGTTCTGAGAGACAGACATTTATCAGACTGTGATTGCGCCAAACCACAGAGGAGGCACACACACACACACACAAAATCTGTAGGGAACTATGACCACGCCTAACAGTGACTTTGAAATCTTCAATAAGATGACAGGATACCACAATGATGATTCCACATGGACTATGGTAAAGCCATTAAGCTTATTAACACCACGGAAAGATTGACTTTGGAGTTGGAGAATGGCTCTCTCCTTCTTTAAACTCAAGCATGTTGTTAAAAGGAAAATGCAAACCCCCTATACCATCTACAGATCAGTTTTGGACTGCAAACTTCTCAGGACAATTTTGAGATGGCTAGCTGAGATGATCCAGCCTGACAGACTACTTGAACAAGGACTTGAAACAAGCCCTGCACTATCTCATTATGCATCAACTAGACATTGTTAATGTAATCTTGACTGTGTATATTGCATATACTTATTGGATATAATTTTTCTTGTATTAGTTATAAGCTTTTTTTAATTTTAGACAAAAATAAGGGGAAATGTGGTGGTATTGTATTCCCCAAAATATTGTGCACTAATAAACTTATCTGGGGTCAGAGACAGAACAGCCACTAGATACAAAGGCTAGAAAATGGTGGCACTCACACCTTTAATCCTAGCATTCCAGAGGCAGAAATCTGGATCTCTGTGAGTTCAAGGCCACATTGGAAACAGCCAGGCATAGTGACACATGCCTTTAATCCCAAGACGTGAGCCTTTAATCCCAAGACGTGAGCCTTTAATCCCAGGGAGTGATGGCAAAAACAGAAAGATATATAAGGCGTGAAGACCAGAAACTAGAAGCATTTGGCTGGTTAAGCATTTGGCTGGTTAAGCTTTCAGGCTTCTAGCAGCAGTTCAGCTGAGATTCATTCTGGATGAGGACTCAGAGGCTTCCAGTCTAAGGAAACAGGACCAGCTGAGGAACTGTCAAGGTGAGGTAGCTGTGGCTTGTTCTAATTCTCTGATCTTCCAGCATTCACCCTAATAACTGGCCTCAGGTTTGATTTTATTAATAAGACCTTCTAAGATTCCTACTACAAGATGCTTTATCTAGGAAGTGGTTGGTGGCAACATCCCCTCTTTCAATACTAATTTTGACTTTTAAAATGAGTCTTCCTCTTCTCCTGTCCATTCTTGTTAATGATTTTAATTAAAACTTGTTTTTTCAAAGATTATTTTTGTTTGCAGTAAAATTCTCTATTTTCCACTCTATTGCTTTCTTGGTCTCTAATTAATTTAATTCTAATTTTTTGTTTGTTTTATTTAATTTTCTTTTGCTTTCTTTGAGTTTAGTTGTTCTTCGACAATTTTTTAAGGCGAGGTCTTGGCATTTAGCTCATGCACAAAGCCTTGGATTCAATCCTCCGTAATGCTGGTAAGATTGTCATGGTGACAGATGTCTATAACCTCAGCTCTCTAAAATCAGGGGAATCAGAAACTCAAGGCTATCTGCAGCCCTATAGCAAGTTTAAAGCCAGACTGGGCTATATGAAAACCTCTCAAAAACAAAACAAAATACCAGAAAAATGAATTCATCCAAGTGAAAAATGTACATTATTGATTTGAGATTACTCTTCTCTAATACAGGCAAACAGATAAACTTACCTTCGTCATACCTTTTTCCCCCCATTTTTTTTGGGGGTATTGGAAATTGCATGAAGGCACTGCACATGCCAGTGAAGTTCTATATCCCCAACTTCGTTTGTACCTTTGTGTTTATTCTACAAACTATTCATGTGAATTCAGTTCAAAATCTGTTCAAGTGCCCTAATCATTTTACCCAGGTATCCTTTATCAGTATGCTGTTTAGTTTTCAAATACTTCCAAAAATCTCCCTTTCCCCCATTGTTTCTAATTTAATTTTCTGTGTTTAGAAAATATACTTTTGATGGGGGTTATGTTGAATCCATAGACTATTTTGTGTTCTATACCCACTTTCACAATATTAATTCTGCCAGTACAGGCCTGTGGATGGTGTTTCCAAAATCTTGTCTGTTCTTCAATTTCTACTTTTGAGTGTCTTTAAGTTTTTATTATAAAGGTATTTCAATTTTCAATGCCATTTTTCATAGGACCAAAAAAAAAAAAAAACCATGAAATTCATATGGAAACACAAGAGACCAAAGATAGCTAGCCAAAACAATCCTAAGCAAAAGAACACTCCTGGAGGTATCACAATACCTGACCTCAAATTATACTACAGAGCCATAGCGACAGAGACCAAGTGGTACTTGCCCCAAAACAGACCCACATACCAATGGGACACAATAGAGGACCCAGAAATAAACCCATCTAAGTATCACTGCCTAATTATTGACAAAGACATAAAAAAATATACTGGAGAAAAGACAGACTATTTAACAAATAGTCCTGAAAAAACTGAGTATGTTAAAGCACAAGAATGACTTTAGAGCCATATTTCTTACCTTGCATAAAACAAATTCAAAGTGATTAAAGACCTTAATTTAAAACTAGAAATGACCCTAAGAGTTGATAAATAAGATTATATGAAGTTAAAAAAAAAAAAACCTTCCTCACAGCAAAGGAAACTATCCACAGAGTGACACTCTACAGGATGGAAGAAAATGTTTGCAAGCTGTTCAGTCTGGGGTTAATGTACAGAATAGATAGAGAATTTGAAAAAGTTAAACACACACACACACACACACACACACACACACACACACACACACACACACACACACGAAAAACAAAAACCCTAAAAAACCTCTGCTAATCAATAAATGGGCCAATGCACCGAACAGGCCATTCTCAAAAGAAGCAGCACAACAAATACCAATATTTTTGAAGTATTCAAAATGCTTAGCTATTAGAAAAATGCAAATTAAAAGTACTTTGAGATTCTATCTCACCCTAATAAAAAACGGCTATCATCAAGAAAGGCTATTTGCAACTGATACCTGCTGGCAAAGGGAAATTCAGTTTTCTCTAATGGAGTGTCACCAACTATATCAATTAGAGTTCAGGGGAGGCCCAAGCCTAGGAGTAGTTGGTCAACACATAGTGAACTCCACAGTTTTTTGTTTTTGTTTTGCTTATTTGTTTCTAGGCTTTTTGCTTCATTTTGTTTTGGCATTTTTTTTAATCGTATTGTTTTTTCACTTGTTTGTTCTAATTTTCTTTTTCCATCTTTTTTTTCTTTTTTGTTTTTTTGAGACAGGGTTTCTCCATGTAGTTTTGGTGCCTTTCCTGGAACTCACTCTGTAGACCAGACTAGCCTCAAACTCACAGAGATCCGCCTGCCTCTGCCTCCCAAGTGCTGGGATTAAAGGTGTGCGCCGCCACTGCCTGGCCCATATTTTTTTTTTTTAAAGAGAGAGAAAACATGAAATATAGTGGGCAGGAAGATGGAGAGGATCTGGGAGGAACTGGGGAGGGGAAATGATTAAAATACATTGTATAAAAAAATTTTAAATAAGAAAATTATAGAAAGAGAATAAAAGGCAACGTGGTGCTGGAAGCAGGCTTTGCATAGGGAGGGGGAGGAAGAGGGAAAGAGGTGGCCCACGTCGGGGGAGCCATGTCTACATGGGGGAGCAGGCAGGGACTTACGTCCGAATTATGAGACGTTATCAAGCTTAGTCTTTCATTGCTGCCACCATTCTTAGCTCTCTCCTGAAGGTCTTCCTGTCACGTGTGATCATTTCCTCTGTTTTTCTTTTGTCTTGTTGGTTACTAATTGCTGTATTAAAAAACAAATCCCTATTTTTTTTTTTTTTTTTTTTGTATAATATTAGGTGTAAGTGTTTCAGTGTGGTCCATCAGTTCATGAATTTGCTGTTAGCGTAATAGCAAATCAAGATCCTTGTACTGGTCTTTAAGCTTCTGTCATGTCAGTCATTGCTAAAATTTTTAATTGGTCGTTTACGATAGCCAGCCATTCGGTCTTCTTTCATTATCACCTGTTCTTTGTCATGAGCTCACTGTTCCCTCTTTTTCTTTGTGGCATCGCTCACTAAGGATACAATTCTTTCAATATTATTTGATTTTTCCGGGCGTTGTTCATTCTATTGCTTTTCATTGTGCTGCCTTTTCCTCAGGGGCTTCGTATTCTTGCCTGAGTGATTATCGCCATTGGGAAGAGTCTTCCGCCTGGGTCCTAGACCCTGGACGTGGTCTCAAGAGGACCTCAGTGCTGAACACAGTGTAGGCCTGATTGGCCTGTGGCTTGAAATGTCTGGCTTTGGAAGAGGGTTCTTTTTAGTTTCTTTAGGATAAGTGATCCCTTTAACTTGACACACTTTTATTCATGGCTGATTGGTAGCTCCTATTTGACTGGAATGTATGAAGGTCTACTTAAAGAAAAAAAGGTAATAGTCATTATTTGTGTGTGTGTGTGTGTGTGTGTGTGTGTGTGTGTGTTAGAATATTATTTTAAGGTGTATTCCTTTGTTTAAGTTGCATTTGTTCAACACTGTGAAGCTGTGTTACTGTGCCTGTCTAAAACACCTGATGGTCTAATAAAGAGCTGAACGGCCAATTGCAAGGCAGGAGAAAGGATAGATGGGGATGGCAGGCAGAGAGAATAAGAAAAAGGAGAAATCTAGGAAGAGAGGAAGAAAGATCAAGCAACTAGAGAGGAAGGAGGAGGACTTCAGGGGCTAGCCACCCAGCCACCCAGCCACCCAGCCACCCAGTCACCCAGCTACCCAGCTACCCAGCCACCCAGCTACCCAGCTATACAGCAAGACATGGAGTAAGAGTAAGATTTGTAGAAATAAGAGAAAGGTAAAAGCCAAGAGACAAAAGATAGATGGAATAATTTAAGTTAAGGAAAGCTGGCAAGAAACAAGTCAAGCTAAGTGCAGGCATTTATAATTAAGAATAAACCTCCATGTGTGGCTTATTTGGGAGATGGGTGGCGGGCCTCCCCAAAAGAGTAAAAAGAATAAAAACCAATAGCAACATATGTGTTTAATTTGTATTTTGATTTTCTTCTTGACCCAAGAGCTTCCCCTATTTGGTCTTTGTAAGTTCATTCTTGTGATTTCTGGTTTACTGAATTGTCACAGGGGCATGTCTTCTATTCTCATTCTACTTATAGAAAGTAATTTTCTGCTTAGTAAATGTTATGTGTGTTTTATGGGCAAACACGCAAAAGATGGTTTCTACCTTTTAACAGTGTCAGTGTGAATTAAGGTTTTAGCTTAGCTACTGCTTTGCTAAATACAATCTTCCTTCTAAAGCAGTGGTTCTCAACCTGTGGGTCATGACCCCTAGGCTCACATCAAATATTTGCATTACAATTAATAACAGCAGCAAATTACAGTTATGAAGTAGCAACAAAATAATTTTGTGGTTGGAGGTCACCACAATGTGAGGAACTGTGTTATAAAGTGTTGCAGCATTAGGAAGGTTGAGAACCACTGGTCTAGAGGTTTATGTGTTGGAAGCCTGGCCTCCAGCGTGGCAGTTTGGAGATGGTAGGGCCTTTAAGAGGTTGAGAATAAAGGCTTATGGGGGCTTTACTCTCATGGTTAGATTAATGCTGCTTACATGAGTGTGTTGAGTCCTGTAAGAGTGGATTTAGGTCACACTAGAATGGGGTGTTCCAAGTCCTTAGGCAATTCCTGAATTTCTTTCCAGATGTAGTCCAATCATTGTGCTGGCACCTGCCATGAAGCCTCCCCTGAGCTGAACTGGTGGCACTGTTCTGTTCTCTAGAACTGGGAATTAAACAATGTCAATCCCAGTGACAGACCAAAGAACAGTCTAGTCTAGCTTGGTGAACCAACGATTTTACTTGCAGGGGCAAGGATAACTCAAAGACTGCTATATTACAAAAAAGTCCATCTTAGTATGCATAGAATTCACAAAGAGCAGCATCCCTAGAGCTCCCCTGCCCATTTCATGACTTCATGGTCAATTTCATTGTAAAGTCTTTGCTCATCTACCAGTTACTTACTGTTTATGTGATCTAGGGGCAGGCTTTGTGAGTTTTTTTTTTTTTTTTTTGGTTTTTCAAGACAGGGTTTCTCTGTGTAGCTTTGGAGCTTTTCCTGGAACTCACTCTGTAGCCCAGGTTGGCCTTGAACTCACAGAGATCTGCCTGTCTGTGCCTCCTGAGTGCTGGGATTAAAGGTGTGTGCCACCACCGCCCGGCTTGCTTTGTGAGTCTTAGACCTTAAAATTCTTTACTATAGTATACTATATGATATGATAGAAAATGGTAAAAGGGAATTCCTAGATATATTTAAGAACTTAAAGCCAGGAGAATACCTAATTATCCAAATGAGCCATGCTAATCACATTTGTACTTAAAAGCAGAGCACTTCATCACTTCATTTACTGGAGTAAGAATTGCTGCAGCAGAGGTCAGTGACTCCAAGCAGAAGGTGGGTCAAGGCATGGAGGCCTCATTCTTAAAGCGCCGATGGAAAGCATTCTGTCAATAGCCTGAGTGAGCATGCAAGTGGCTTCTTCCTGGTCTCTTGATAAGAGTTCAAGTAGAGCTGACACCTTGACTACTGACTTTGTGACCCCCATACCCAGACAGTGTAGCATTTCTGTTCTATGGAGACTCACACAACAGATGTATATCATTTCAAGCAAGCCAGCTGAGTTCATGGTCATTTGTAATATAGATATTAATGAAATTCTAATACAATGATCTTCTAATTTCTTTAAATTTTCTCTATATTTTTCAATGTCATTGACTCAATCCTTTCTTCTATGTGATATTTTAGTTTCAGTTAGATTTTTTTTGACATATATATTTATACAGGGGTATTTGGATTCTTAATTCATTTTCTTGGGCTGGTAGTTCTGTATTCATCTCATTGATTTGCTCTGTAGAGCCATCTTAGAACTCTTCCCTCATTCAGTTTTTTTTTTTTTTTTTGCAACTTTTCACATATCAAGAAGTGCTAACTGGGTGGTGGTGGCACATTCCTTTAATCCTGGTATTCAGGAGGCAGAGGCAGGTGGATCTCTGTGAGTTCAAGGTCAGTCTCATCTACAAAGCAAGTTTCAGGAAACCCAGGACTACTACACAGAGAAACCCTGTCTCGAAAAACAACAAGAAAGAAAAAACTAAATAACCAAAACCAAAACAGAAGGAGAAGCAGAAGAAGGAGAAGGAGAAGGAGAAGGAGAAGGAGAAGGAGAAGGAGAAGGAGAAGGAGAAAACGTGTTTAATACATAGCTGCCATCAGACTATGCCTCCTGCTCTCTATTCAACCATGGGCCATTTTACATTCTAAAGAAATCAAACCTTAGTTCTAAGAAATTGTGTTTTCTGTCTTTGACGAATGCTGGCATAATCCAGGGTTGACCATTTGCCATTGGGCAGGTCCAGGAAACTCAGAGTCATATTCAGTGGTCACCTACATCTTACAGCTTTGACAACATTAAGCCTTAAGGTGACAGTATTTTACCACAGTGACAGACAATGATTATATAGATAAGATGGTTGGAAAGTTCATTCTTGGAGTTTTTCTGAAGTCAGGGTCTGTTAGAACACTGCAGTCATGTGTGATGGGATCTGCAGGGGGAAGTAAGTCACTATGGGAGCAGGGAGTAAAGAAAGGCTCAAAGTTAAAGATTCATGCCCAGACACTCACAAAACTTGGGCATATACCCAAAGGAGGCTCAATCATACTATAAGAACACTTACTATGAACTATGTTCATAGCAGCATTATTCATAACAATGAGAACTTGGAGATAACACAATGCCCCTCAACTGAAGAATGGGTAAGGAAAACATGGTACATTTACACAATGGAGTACTACTCAGCTGTAAAAAACAATGCCCTCATGAAATTTGCAGGCAAATGGATGGAACTAGAAAATATCATCCTAAGTGAGGTAACCCAGACCCAGAAAGACAAACATGGTATGTACTTACTCGTAAGTGGACTTTAGGAGTAAAGTATAGGATAACTGGCCTACATTTCACAGCACCAGAGGGGCTAGATAACAAGGAGGACCCAAAATGGGACACATGGATTTCCCTGGGAAGGGGAAACAGAAGAGATCTCCTGGGTAAACTGGGGGTAGGGGGGAGGGGGATGGAGGATGGGAACTTGAGGGAGCAGGTTGGGCAGGCTGGGTGCAGGAGGTGGGTTGGGGGCAGGACAGAGGGGGAGAGTAAAGAGACATCTTGATAGGGGGCCATTTTGGGGTTAGGGAGAAACCTGGTGCCAGGGAAGCCCCCAGGTATCTATAAGGATGACCCCAGCTAAGACTCCTAGCAATAGTGGAGAGGGTGCCTCAACTGGCCATATACTGTAATCAGATTGGTGACTACTGTCATCATAGAGTCTTCATCCAGTAACTGATGGAAGCAGATGCAGAGATCCACAGTTAATCACTGGGCCGAGCTCTGGGAGTCCTGTTGAAGAAAGGGAGGAAGGATTGTATGAGCCAAGGGGCTCAAGGTCATGACAGGAATACCCACAGAGACAGCTGACCTGAGCTCATGGAAGCTCATGGACTCTGGACCAATAGTTAGGGAGCCTGCGTGGGGCCAACCTAGGCCCTTTGCATGTGTGTGACAGTTGTGTAGCTTGGTCTGTTTGTAGGGCTCCTAGCACTGAGATCAGGGCCTGTCCCTGGTGCTTAGTTGGCTTTTGGGAACCTGTTCCCCATGCTCAATTACCTCAAACATCTTGATGCATGGGGAGGAGCTTGGTCCTACCTCAACTTGATGTGCCATGCTTTGTTCAAACCCATGGGAGGCCTTCCCCTTTCTGAATGGAGATGGAGGAGAAGTGGATCAGGAGCGGGGTAGATGGGAAGTAGAGGGGGGAGAATGGTGTTGTTTCTGTTTTTTTGGGGGGACGCCAACCAGCTCCCAAGAAAATCACACACAAAGCTTTATTCTTAATTATGAATGCCCAGCCGTAACTTGGTTTATTTCTAGCCAGCTTTCCTTAACTTAAATTATCCCATCTACCTTTTGCCTCTGGGCATTTCCTGTTCTCTTACTTCTGTAAATCTTACTCTTACTCTGTGGCTTGCTTTGTAGCTGGGTGGCTGGCCCCTGGAGTCTTCCTCCTTCTCTAGCTCCTAGATCTTCTTTTCACTCCTCCATTTCTTCTTCCTCCTCCCAGATTTCTCCTTCTATATATTCTCTCTGCCTGCTAGCCCCACCTATCCTTTCTCCTGCCTTGCTATTGGCTGTTCAGTTCTTTATCAGGCTGTGGTAATATATTGTGTCCCCCAATATATTGTGCACCCTAATAAACTTATCTGGGGGTCAGAGGACAGAGCCAGCTACTAGATTAGACATAGAGGCCAAACGGCGGTGGCACACACACCTTTAATACTAGCATTCCAGAGGCAGAGTCCATCCAGATTTCTGTGAGTTCAAGGCCACACTGGAAACAGTCAGGCAGTACTGGCATACACCTTTAATCCTAGTACTGGGAAGCACACATGCCTTTAATCCCAGGAAGTGATGGCAGGAAGCAGAAAGGTATATAAGGCATGAGGATCAGGAATTAGAGCCTTTAAAGCAGTTCAACTAAGGCCCTTTCAGGTGAGGACTCAGAGGCTCTTGGGCTAAGGATTTCCTAGAAGGCTTTTAACAGCAGTTCAACTGAGACCCTTGGAGTAAGGACTTGGAGGCTTCCAGCCTGAGGAAACAGGATTGGCTGAGGAGTTGGTGAGGTGGGTTGGCTCTGGCTCATTCTATTTCCCTGATCTTTCAGCTTTCACCCCAATATGTGGTTCCAGGTTGTTTTTTTATTAATAAGACCATTATTTAGCAATTTGTCTTACATTAGACCATCATCTTCTCTGAAGTAAATTGGTGCTGCCAGGAGCAGATATGTCTCATTGCCATGAAAAACTTTAATTAACAAAACATTTTAAATGGCATAGTCTATAGATCTTGGAAGTATTTGAAGTCCATCTATCTAAAATATATCTATTTAACCTAGAAAACATATTTAACATATCTACAAATTTTATTGTTATAAATGACTAACTACTGAACTATGTTTCTTGATTGTCCTGTATAATTTATAATAATAGCTTTCAAAAACTAGAACTTTGCCTTACATTTTAAAATGAACTTCATAGATTGCACAGACACAATACCTTAAACAAGAGTAGAAACACATATACAGTATGTGGTAACAAAACAACTTTAAATTTGCCTCAATATACAAAACCCTTTAGACAAGAGTATATACAATGTAACAAAAATAACTTTAAATTTATATCAATATACAAAAATCCTTTAAACAAAATTAGAAATATACATACACACACACACACACACACATATATATATATATATATATATATATATATATATATATATAGTGTGTTGTAACAAAAATTACCTTAAATTTATATCAATATACAAAAGTTCTGACAAATACAAAATACTTGAGATCAATAATTGTCCCTTATAGTAGGTTCAACAATACACCCTTTCATCCTATCATTCCTATATCCCCCCTCTTTTTTTCAAAGAGATCCCTGAATATAATATCATTTGCATAATTTCCTCCCTTGCCAATACCAAACAATTAATAAACAACTCCAACTAATGATGACAAGCATCCATAACCCACCAAATTACTAAAAGCCTCCCACACCCCTCTTGGGATGTAGATGTTGTGGTCTCCAAACTGCTTCCTGCTGTCTGTGGATGAAGTATCTTTAGGGTCCCAGGGAGAAAAGTTTGAGATAATGACCAAGTCCTGGGAAGACCAGCAGTAACCTTTGCTGATAGATATTACCTATCAAGTTTCAGGAGGTCTCTCCTGATCAAACCTGATCCATATTAACACTGAAGGAATCTATAGCCTCTCATCTCCTATGGAGCAAAACTCTAAAGCACTTTTGATTTCCATTTGACAAATACATTTTTTGACTTATTAAAAGTTAAGGCATTCCTAAAGTATATAGGCTGATTTATTTCAACAGTCCTTGTTTCGATTCCAGGTCCCTTTGTAGCTGTCCTTTGCTTTTCAACACTCAAAAAATTCAAAATCAACACAATAACATACAGGATCCAACTCCCTGTGTATTTCCCATTTCTACATGGCTTGTTCTTTTTACCCTTTCTTTAAAGACTTTATTTTATAAACTATTTTCATTTTTTTCTATGACTATACCCTTTTTTATTTCTTAAGCCTATGCACATTGTTAAACACACTGTAACCTGTTGAGAGTTTTTTTCCATCTGGATATCTTCTACTTTTACTGCATATATCTAGTCTTTTTTATTTTATTTTTTTAGACAGGGTTTCTCTGTGTAGTTTTGGTGCCTGTCCTGGATCTCACTCTGTAGATCAAGCTGGCCCCGAACTCACAGAGATCTACCTGGCTCTGCCTCCGGAGTGCTTTTTTTAACTGCATGAGCAAACTTTAGACTGATAAGGTACACCTGGATCCTTCATGTATGACTCTTGGCTGGCTCTGCCCACTTCTCTGGTCATGAAAGTCAAGCATTGAAACTCATGGCTGGTCGGAGGTTTGTCTGACCAGGAACTGCATTCAATCTTCCTAGAGCTCTAGAATGTTGATGCTTGCACTGTGGCAGGTGTTTTTTTAATTAGCTTTTTGTTCCTACTTAATGTACTTGCTTCTCAGGGGCTTGCTCACTGGCAGAAACTGTCCGACAGAAACTCTTAAAGGAACCATAACCATATCCCTCTTTCTTTTGTTCAGCTTTCTCAGGCTCTAGATTGATATTTGAGCCCCAAGTTGGTATGTCAAAATATTGTTGTTTTTGCTCTTTTGGGGGACCCACCACCCAGCTCCCAAATAAATCACACACAGGGGCTTATTCTTAATTATGAATACCTGGCCTTATCTTGGCTTAGTTTCTTGACAGCTTTTCTTATCTTAAATTATCCTGTGTATCTTTGGTTTCTGGGCTTTTCCTTTTCTATTCCAGTATACCTTTCTTTGTTTCTTACTCTGTGGCTTATTGTGTAGCTGGGTGGCTGGCCCCTGGAGTCCTCTTCCTTTTCTGGCTCCTAGATCTTCCTCTTTTCACTCCTCTATCTCTTTTCTTCCTCTCTTCCCAGGATTCTCCTTCTGTTTATTCTCTCTGCCTGCCAGCCCTATCTGTCCTTTGTCCTGCCTTGCTGTTGGCCACTCAGTTCTTTATTAGATCATCAGGTGTTTTAGATAGGCACAGTAACATAGGTTCACAGAATTAAACAAATGCAACATAAACAAAAGTAACATACCTTAAAATAATATTCCACAACAGGAATAAGGCAGAAAAGAGAGAGAGCAAGACACCTGATGTCCTCATCGGGCTCCCATGTTAAATATACACAAACACATACACATAGAGGGAGAGAGGGAGAGAGAGAGAGAGAGAGAGAGGAGAGAGAGAGAGAGAGAGAGAGAGAGAGAGAGACTTTCCTAATAAGGTCTCATTCTGAGGTTTTAAATGAGTAAGAATTTTGTAGGAACACTGTTCTTCCCACTATAAAGAGAATGCTGGGTTGGAGATTTAGCTCAGTGGTAGAACACTTGTCTAGCAAGTGCAAGGCCCTGGGTTCGGTCATTTGTTACTTAAACTGATTGGTTTTCAAAGCATGGTAGTGTTTGTTCTTTGCTCCAAATCTTATTATAGGCAGGAATCAGGGTGTTGGCTGACTTGGGTGCTTTTCTGAGGTTGTATGTAGTCTGTATTCATACTCACTCAGGTTGTGGCCACATTCAGCTACGTGTGTTTGCACTTAACTCTCCATTATCGTGTTGGCTATTGGCCAGGCATTAGTCTCAGTTTCTAGAGGGTTTCTTTGTTTTTGCTCTGATCCCCCCCTCCATCTTCAGCACTAACACTGGTGAGCTGAATTCTTCTCACACCTCAAGTCTCTCTGATGATAGCTCCCACTTCTGCCTCCTCTAGCCAGGTTCCTTTCCCACATATATCTTTGCTTTTCTCCTTTTAAAAAAGATTATTTACTAAACTGTTTCATTTTAAAAATTATTAAAGCTGTGTGTGTGTGTGTGTGTGTGTGTGTGTGTGTGTGTGTGTGTGTGTGTATATTAGTGCAGTGCCAGGGAGACCAGGCCTCAGACCCTGAAGTTGGAGTTAGAGGCTGAAGTGAGCTGCCTGACTTGGGTGATGGGATCCGAATGGGGACCCTCTTCACCAGCAGTACATGTGTTCACTGCTGAGCCACATCGCATCTCCAGCCCCATCTGCTTTCCTTGCTTATCACACAATTCCCTGCCTTTGGCCAGAGAAACTGTTCCACTTTCTAGGATTCATGTTGCTAGACTGAGATTGAACCTACCCAGTATACCTAAGAACCTCTCTCTCTCTCTCTCTCTCTCTCTCTCTCTGTGTGTGTGTGTGTAGGCCAGATAACTTCAGATGTTGCTCCTCAGATGCCACCTACCTTTTTTTTTTTGTTGTTGTTTGATGCAGCAGGGTCTCTAACTTGCTTGGAATTCACAAGCAGGCTTTGTTGACTGGCCAATGCTTTTGGGCATCTACCTGTCTCTGTGTCCCCAGTGCTGGGATTTCAAGCATGCACCACCATGCCCAACTTTTGTTCTATGTGTTCCGAGGCTCAAACTCATTTTACCAACTAAGCTTTCTCTGCAGCTCCATGTCTCCTTTTCTAACTTTGATTATATTTGCAAAATTCCTTTTGCCCTTTAAAGTGACTTATTCATGTGTTCTGAGGACATCTGCTGAGAGGAGAGCAGTATTGTTGTACCACAAGTTGAAACGGTTTATGTGTTTGTAATGATCCTTATACACACAAATATATATGTATATATTTTAACACACATTTTTAAGTACACATTTTAACACGTATTTTTGAGCATCATACTAGTGGAATCCCTGGGTCTTTGCACCCTAAAAGCACTTTAAGGAAATGGAAAATTTTTTCCCTTCCTCTGCACCATAGACCCTTATTGAACATTTGTGACTGGGAGTCTAAAGACAAATATTAGTAACCTGCATTCACACCCCCAAGGTGCTTTGAAGATTAATACTCTATAAAAGTTCTAAATTAAAATCTTAATTAAAAGCACAAATTTGAATTAATGAGATTGGTGATCAGATTCTCAATTTGGCTATTTTACTTAGCTTTTTTTTTTCTTTTTCAAAATTGGAAAATCCATCTATTTTTCCTCAATAAAAAATCCCATAGTACAAAATTTAATGCATCTTCATTTTTAATATGGGCTTAACAATTTGAATTATTCTAAATAAATATTATTTCACATTATTTAAAGAAGTTTCTAATCCAGACATGCTGGTACACATCTTTAATCCCAGCACTCAGGAGGCACAGGCAGGCAGATTGAGTTCAAAGCCAGACTGGTCTACAAAGCAAGTTTCAGAACAGCTAGGGCTACACAGAGAAACCCTGTCTCAAAACAACCAAAAATCAATCTCCTTCATGAACTTTGTCTTCAGATGGAGAACAGAAGAAACAAAACCTATGCAGAATAACTTGTCACTTGTCCTTACTTGGGGTTGAAGGGTCTGTTTCCTGTTTGCATGGGAACAGAACTTAGGTAAGGATATCAGGTTTGCTCTGGTTCATCTCAATCAGTGATAAATATACACACTTGCTTAAGTTTCTAGACCTTGCTGGAATTTTGCATTTTAGTTTTTTATATACTTCCAAAGCTAAAAAAAAACTATATGTAATTGAACATATTGTAAAATCAAACATTTAAAAATAAAAATTGGGCATAAACACAGCAGGAATCATATTCTTAAACACCACAGTTCCATCCAAATTTCTCTTATTTTCAAGACAGGCTTAAAAATATAAAAAAACATTGCTTTAATTTAAACCACATTTCTTTCTCTTCCTACCCACCAAATTTTGATATATTCTACTACATACACAGAAATTCAGATATGATTGCATTCCTGCTTGCTTATCATTGTCATGGAGTATCTTTACAACCTTGTCTCTAGGAGGATGCCTTGGGTTGAAATGATGTGCTTGCTCCAGCTATTGATTTGATAGATGAGATTAAAATAATGAATTTTGAGATCTTGAAAGCTATTAAATCACAGAAAGAATTCAAGTTCAAGGTGGAGAAATTAACACTTCTAGATTCAAGTATTGGTTGACAACAAAGTGAGCTGGTCAATGCTGGTTGTGTGGCCACTATCAAGAGAATAAAAATGTGTACTATTTAATGATGACCTATGTTTTTCTTGGTATAAAAAGCACATCTTTTTCTGGCCACTAATCTTTGTCAAGCTATTTCTGGTGAGAATGCTATGAAGATCTGGATGGTCTCAGATCCCTGAAAGAGCTAGGAAACACGCTGTTTTGAAGGATACCATGAACACTCTGGTTCTGGTGATGAACAGTAGCTAGACCAAGCACGGGCCAGTGACAAGCTGGAGAGAAGTTGTCTACCATAAAACAGTTGCATCAGCAGCTCAAAGATTTGGGCAAATAGAGCAAGATGTAGGCTAGATGAACTTAGACAGACCAGTGTGCTGAAGGAAGGCTCAGTGCTTCCTTTACATGAGAACAATACTTGACTGCATCAAATCCTTGAAGAACTAATATTGGCTCCTCAAGAACCAGTGCTGACTGGTTGACTTTCTCCCAGCTTCTGTGTCCATCACGTCCCATGTCCATCACATCACGTTACCCATGATGTTTGGCACTCCTCAGTGATGCGTGGTGTGTTGATGAGGCAGAATATGCATATGCTAATCTTCAAGGCATTTCAGAACCATCACTCATTCAAGTCTTCACGTGATGAAGACCACACAACCAAATGATGTCCTGTGGAGAACACAAACAGGAAAACCCATTCCCAATTTCTCTGGGGGGAAAAAAGCTGCTGGAAAAAAACCAAGGCAGATGTTGGTTTGATCTTAAAAATGATAGTCATATTGTTTTTGGAATACTCATGAAAGAAAGACAGCTTAAATCTCCAAAGATTTGAACATTTGTTATTGTGTTAAGTACTGAAAGCAAATACCACAATGAAATTGTTCTCTGTGAAAAGGGTGATTCTGTACAGCTCCTAACACTGTGGGTCATGACCTGAGCCTCAGGCTCTATTGTAAAGGCTTGGACTTATCCACAGAAATGGACAAGGTGTATGAGGCCACTGGAGGGGGAAGTGAAGGACTAATAAGCTTTCACCAATCTCCAACAAAAACTGCAAAACAGGCCTGACCCCTCCATGCTTTATGTGAGGCTTCAAAGAACCCACCTAACTTGTTCAGCCATGGTTTCTTGGGTTTTGGTGGATTTTTTTTTTAAAGGACTTAATTTTGTGTGTGTGTGTTTTGAGTGTTTTGTATACATGTATGTGTGTGTACAATGATTTTGTAAGTCAGAAGAGGGCATCAGTTCCCCTGGCACTGAAGTTTTAGATGGTTGTAACCTGCCAATGAATGCTGGAAACTGAAGTTAGGTCCTCTGCAAGAGCAGCAAGACTCATAACCATTGAGCCATCTTCCTTTCCTTATTTTCATTTTCTTTTTTTCTATGTGTGTGTGTGTGTGTGTGTGTGTGTGTGTGTGTGTGTGTGTGTATGTGTGTGTGTGAAAACACCTCTCCTATCACTAAAGGCTTACGGTCACTCTAACCTGAAACTCCTTAGAAGCCTAGTCACTCCCCTTTGTGGTTAAACATATCCTGGAACATATCCGGGAACAAGGGGCAAGGGACAACTTGCAGCCTGGACTGTTTCTGAGAATGTTCACAGTAAGGCAAACTGTGTTCTCTGTGTAAAATTTTAGGGGAAAGTCTCTATTTACTCTCCTACACCTATGCAAAATTGGGATTGCATATGAATAAAATCAGATGTACTACCACCAAGGGCCATGATGGTGTCTGTGGTCCATGCTGCAGTCAAGGGCCATTGATGTCCATGGTCTTTGATGCTGCTGGAAGCCATGTTGAGTTCTGTGATCCATATTGCAGCCAGAGGCCAGGTGGATCTCCGTGGTCTGTGCTCCTGCTAGAGGCCATGTTGATGGTCCCCGGTACCACGAAAGGCCATGTTGATGTCCAAGGTCTGTGCTGTGGCCTGAAGCCATGTTGATGTCCATGGTCTGTGCTGTGGCCTGAAGCCATGTTGATGTCCATGAGTCATGCTGCCACTGGGGGGCATGCTGGTTTCCATGGCTTGTGTTGATGCCAGAGGCCATGCTGATGTCCATGGCTCATGCTGCTGTCAAGGGCCAGGATAATGTTGGTGGTCTGTGCTTCAGCTGAGGGCTGTGTTGATGTTCGTGGTCTGTGCTGCCACTGGAGACCATGCTGAGGTCTGTAGTCTGTTCTGCCGCTGGAGGCCTTATGGATGTCCATGGTCCATGACATCACCAGAAGCCATGTGGAAATCCATGATCTGTGCTGCCTGTAATTGTAAAGAGCAAGGCAGCTTCTTTTGCAGTGGTATTGATGACTGCAGACTCACAGTTGAGAATGAGAGACATAAAAGGCTCTGTGACAACCTCTCCCCCCACACCCTCCCCCCAAAAAACAATATAGACAGGAAGCCATTGAAGAGAACCCTTAAAATTGTGATAAGGATGCTAATATGTAGCTTTTCACAGTTGATGGCTTCTGGCAGGGGTGGGATGGGGAAGGACTGTTTCTTTAAGGGGCTGGCCACTGAGAGTTTGATCACACTCCAGTGAGTATATGGGCAACACAAACTGGACTTGGCATTTTTTTCTTTTCTTCTTCTCTTTTGGTGAGGAGTTCACAAGGACAGAGGCGGGTCGACGTAGGAGAACTCAGAAGTGATTGTGATCAGGCTGCATTATGTGAAATTCCCAAATAATCATTAAAAATATTGTTGGAAAAAATCAGATGTGCCATGAGAAAGGACATGCCCAGTGAACAAGCCATTCCATAACTCAAGCCTGTCAATCAAAACAGGAAATCACCTTATCTCACCCCTTAGAAAGCAGCTTCAGTTCCTCTTGGACCCATCACTGAAGCTCCACACAGCAACCCAGGCTCCTGAGCAAACCTCACTCAGATCCCAGGCTCCTGAGCAAACCTCACTCAGATCCCAGGCTCCTGAGCAAACCTCACTCAGATCCCAGGCTCCTGAGCAAACCTCACTCAGATCCCAGGCTCCCTCTTGCAGCATTTTCATCTTTGCCTTTGAATAAAATCTTTTGTTACTCAAAAAAAAAAAAAGATAAAGAAAACAGAAAACAAATGACAATAAATGCGGACTTTTCTCAAAAGAATACAAATAGAATGACCAGATGACCCAGCTGTGTCCAGCTATGTCACTTCTGGGCACTCACCCAAAGGCTCTCCATCTCACCACAGAGAGAGCTGCACATCATGATTATTACTGTTCTATTCACAAAGCAAGAGAGTGGAATCAGGGGTTCATCAAGAGATGAGTGAGTGATGGAAACGTGCTACACAGACACAGTGGAACTTTTTTCAGCCCAAAAGAAAAATGGAATTATGAAATTTTCAGGACAATCGATGAACGTGGAAACTATTTTAAGCAAAGTAACTCTGATGCAGAAAGTGGAATGCTGACTGTTCTCTCTGATTTGTGGAACCCAGCTTCTAATTTCTATATTTGTCTATTTATGTGGTAGTAGGTGTGGTGACAGGTCATAAACAAGAAAGGGGAAGGTGGGGGGGGAAGGGGTTTTAAGAAGGGGATGAGGAAAGTAACAGAAAAGGAATGAAAGTGGAAAGGGAATTATTGGGTGTGGAAGGGTAAGGGTGGTGGGGAGGAAATGGGAGAGAGGCGGGAGGAGGGGATCAGTGTGTGAAAATGATATAGTGAAGCTGCTACTTTGCACCCTGCTACTGTGAATGCCCATACATTATATATATTATTACATCTGTTTATTATTATTATTATTATTGTTATATATAACTGACTTTCTGTCCCGGTGAAGTGAGAGCTATTTTATGATGGTCACATGATCTAGCTTGAGAATATTCAAGTGTCTTCACAAAGGACATACATTCTGCTGTCATTGTCTCGGGTGTTCTATCACCATCAGGTAGGTCCAGTTTGTTCATTTATTTTGACACTTAGCTCTGGCCCAAGGTTGAGAAACTGCATGGGGTGATGGTCTTCTCCTGGCAGAGTCATGAGGTGTCAAAAAAAAAGAGCTGGCTAAAGTGACCCTTGTAGCTGACTCACCCTTGAGATAATCCATTAACCTCTTACTTCATTAACTCATTAACCACATGAGTAAATCAATCCAATCATGAAGGAAAAGCCACAGCTACACCTTCCCAGTCGTATCTTAGTATTTTATAACTAGAATTCTATTTCAACATGAGCTCCACAGGACACAAACACATTCATGCACTAGCACTCAAAATAGATAATACACCTACACATGAGAGCTAAAATTATAAATCTTATAGAAGAAGACAGGAAATATTAACATAACTTTGGATTGTGTGAAGAGCTTTTTGATATAATACCCCAAACATTCCATCAGTGAAAAAAAATTGAATTGCCTTCATCAGAGCTAAAACTTTTCTCTTTCAAAAGACAACATTAGGAAAATGACAAGGTAAGCAATCATGTGTGTATGTGTTTTCATATTGGGTATTGATAAACTGCCTGCATTCAGAACATATAGAGAACTCTTACAACTCAATAAAAAGAAAACAATATTTTAATTTTTAAAAGATTTGGAGATTACACTAACCGAAACATGCAGCAAAAATACATGGGAAACACTTACCATCATCATAAACTAGTAGGAAAATGTAGATGATGATGACAGTTCTCTTTACATACCAACTAAAATGGATGATGATGATGATGATGATAGACTTGTAATGGAATGCACTGAGAATGCACAGGAAGCTGAACTTTCAAACACAGCTAAGGGGAAGCACAGCATTACAATCACTTTGGAAAAAAAAAACCTTAGAATTCCCTTAAAATATGCATTGATAAAGAAGAAGTACTGTTCACACTTTTATAAATTCTTAAGACATTGAAGAAGGCTGGGGACAGGGCTTGGTGGGTAACGTGCTTATCTTGACAGCATATAAACCTGATTTGACCCACAGTACCCACCTGAAAAGCCAAGGCAAACTAAACAAAGCTGAGTGTGGTGGTATACACTTGTAGTTCCGGTGCCAGGGAAGAAGAAACAGAAGGATCCTTGGGGCTCGCTGCCCGGCTAGATTTCATGAATTTCAGGTAATAGAGAGAGACTCTTGTATCAAAAAGTAAGGAGGAGAGTAATGAAGAGAGACACTCAACTTCAACCCCTGGCCTCCTGATGCTTATGTGCACATGTACACACACACACACACACACACACACAAACACACACACATGTGTGCACACACATCTCACATGTACCCATATACATAGACTTGTATACTCATATAAATAAAAGAATAAAATAAGAGAAAGGATCATATGTAAATTTTCCTATGAAGTCAGTCTTGCTCTTATGTCCAAACCAAGCACATTAAAAGAAATAAAGCTTAATCCCAGCACTCGGGAGGCAGAGCCAGGCGGATCTCTGTGAGTTCGAGGCCAGCCTGGACTACCAAGTGAGTTCCAGGAAAGGCGCAAAGCTACACAGAGAAACCCTGTCTCGAAAAACCAAAAAAAAAAAAAAAAAAAAAAAAAAGAAATAAAGCTATAATAGGCCCAAATCCCTAACATATATAAAAATCTTTCACAAAACTATCTCAGCAAAACTTACTCCAGCACATTCAAACAAGATTATAAGACACAATTAAGTGGGATTATCCTACAGACCATAATTAAGTGGGATTATTTCAGAAATTGGTTTGACACTTGGAAAAGTAAAAAAAAAAACAAACTAAAGATAATATACAATATTAACATACTATACCAGAATAACCTGGCCATATCAGTGAGACCAGAAAAAGCATTTGACAAAAGTATTTTAATACACATATTCTAATGCAAGAAGAAACTTCCCTGACAAGGACTGAGTGATGCTCTAATCTATGAGAACAGCAATATGTCATTAGGAGCCACTTTATTGCTATGTTCTTTTAGTAGAATTAATAGCAGTAGGTTTTCCTCTAGGGATCATGACCTATCTAGTCTCAGGGTCTTCACCACTTTAGCAGTGTCAGGTATGGGTTTCCTCTTATGAGGAGGGCCTTGAATCCAATAAAAAAAGTGGTTGGTTACTCCCCTAACATGTACCACTATTGCACCAGTATATCTCACAGGCAGATCACTTTCGTAGGCCACATTTGTAGCTGAGTGATATTGCTGACTACTTTTCTCCTCTAGCAGTATGCAAATTACCTTCCAGCACCATTAACTCTGGTCAGTAGGGGTGAGGCTTCTAATTGAGTGCCAGCTTGATTTCTTTATGTCCAATGACATGAATTGTGTCTTCAACAATAGGGCCTCAGCATCTGTATATGGAGAATAACCAATCACCTTGGCAATAGTCTGTGTTGTTTTGGGGGTGGTGTCTGTGGGACCTCTTTGGCCAATGACTCAACAAGATGTAACACATTTCTGGTGCTGGAGGTTTACCTCTCCAACTCCACCATGTGGCCTTGGTAGGCCTGGAACTTGATATGTAGAATAAGCTGATGAGCCTGCCTCTGCCTCCCCAGTGCTAGGATTAAGGATGTATGCCATACTAATGTAATATGTGCTGGTACTTTTTGAACCTCCCCCATAATTCCACTTCTGAAAATAAACAAGAGAACTCCAAGAGCCTGATGAAAGGTATCTACATAACAGTCCTCACCTAACATCATATTAATGGTGAAAAACAATGCTTTTCTCTTAAAATGAGGAATAAGAAAATGATGTCCTTTCTCTCTAGATCTATTTGATAATGTATAACCAGGGAAATCAGACAAGAAAAAGAAATGAAATGTATCAAGATTGGAAAAGGGGGAGGAAAATCATCTGTATTTGCAGAAGACATGATCTGGTACATAGAACATTCTAAGGAAAACCACTAAGAACATTTACATTGGGTTTAGAGAAGTTGCAGGATGCAAGATCATTATTTAACAACCCACTGAGGGGCTGGAAGATGGCTCAGTGGATACAGCCCTTGCTATATGTGGAGCAGAATTATGATAACCAGAACCCAAAGAAGCCAGTCCAGGTATGGGATCTGCTTATAATCCAAGCCCTGCAAGATGGAAAAGAAAGAGACGAGGGATCCTTAGGATGAGCTGGCTAGGCTGGAATTAGAGAGTTGAGGTGAGAGGCTCTACCTCAGTAAATAAAGTGGAGAGTGATTAAGGAAGACATACAATGTCTATTTGGGAAGACACACATGCAATCATACATTTGAACACACATGTACTCATGCACACCACACTCATATACACTTAAAAAACCTACTCTACTTTTTCATACACTAGCAATGAAAAATTCCAAAATGAAATTAAGTGTTCAGTTTAAGATAGTATTTAAAAAGAACAAACAGTGCAAAATCAATCCCTGAAAACCCACAGAACTTTGTTAAAAGAAATTAAGATCTAAATAACTAGAAAGACTCTCCATTTTCAAAATATTATTGACACCACAATATCTCCAAATTGGCAGTCAGATTCAATGAAACCATTGATTACATGCCAGCAGGATTTTGTTTCTGTAGAAATTGATAGGCTAATCATAAAATTCAAGAGGAAATTCTCTCCACTTAGTCACGGTGTATAATCTTTTGAATATGCTGTTTAGTTTGCTATCCGTCATTAAGAATTTTATTTTTTGAGACAGTGTCTTGCTATATAGCTCAAATTGGCATTGAACTCATGATCTTCCTGTCTCCACTTCCTAAGTGCTTGTGTTACAGGCATGTTCCACCATATATGCCCTTTTCAAAAAACAAAAAAGGATCTTTCTGTTAATATTCTGAAAGGATTTTAGTCTCTAGGTTTCTTGCTTTTTGTTGTCTTTAGCTCTGGTGTTAAGGAAATGCTGACCAAAAAGAATAAGTTTAAAAAAAAGTTTGAAAACGTTTTACACCAGCAATGACAAAACCTTAAAAAGCTGTAGTAATTAAGAACATGTGGTGTTGAAGTAAGAACAGACAATCAGGTCCATTAACAGTCTGGACTAAAAATTTAAATTTAGGGCTAATTGATTTCTGACAAGGTTGCCAAGATTGCCCAATATACAAAGGATGTTCTTTGTAATAAATAGTGGGAGACAACTCTATATCCACCCACAGAAATGAATCTGGACACTTTGTACAAAGGTGATCTCAAAACAGGACCCGCAACTCCCTTACTGTCTGAAGGAAAATAGGAGTAAATCTTCATGCTCATGATGATGATTTCATGAGCAACAAAAGTAAGAACAGGTAAGTCCAACTTAATAAAATATTCAGAAAATCTCTGCTTTATATGACACCAACAAAGAAGGGAAAAGACAGTTCATAGAATGAAAGTATTTGCTGATCACTTACCTGATATTTGTATGAAGGATATGTAAGAAACTCTTACATCTATCACATAAAAAGATAATCCAATTACAAAATGATCAAGTATTTAAGGAGACAAATTTCCAAGGAAGATACACATGAAGCTAAGAGGCACAGGAAAAGATGGCTAGTGTCATTAATCATTTGGGAGATACAAATCTAAACCATAATGAGATACTATTTCATACTCATTAGTATGTTTGATGCCAGAATGATGGATAATAATGACATTGGCAAAGAATGTGGAAAAATCAGATCCCTCATGTATTGTTCATGGGAAGGTAGAGTGATACAGCCATTTAGAAAGTAGTTTTAACAGTCTTTCAAAATCTTAAACACAAGGTTGCCATACAACCCAGCAATTATGATGAGAGGTATAAGCCAAGGAGAACTCAAAACAGGTTTATATAAAGCAGTGTATACAAATGTTCACAGTAACACTTTTCCTATTGACACATAGAAACAATCCCAGCCAGTGTCCATCAGTTAATGGATAAACAAGATGTAGCATATCTAGACAATGAATTACTGATATATGCTACAATATGTGTTTGTGGAAGAGATGAATGACCCTCATCATGTTAAGTTACAGATGTCAGTCACTAAAGAACAGATATATCCATGTGATATGTCCAGAATAAGCAAAACTGTAGGGACAGAAAATAGATTAACGGATGCCTGGGACTAAGGACAAGTGCGTGAGAGAAATGGTTTAACTTCTAAAAGCAAAGAGTTTCTTTTTTGAGGTGGCAAAATTTGGTAAAAATGGACTGAAGTAATGGGTACACATCTCTGTGAGCACATTACAAACCATTTAATTGTACGTGTTAAATTGGTGATTTTTTTGAAAGTGAATTATATCTCAATTAACTCCTAAGCAAAAAAAAAAAAAAAAAGAAAAAAATGCACCAGGGGTGCATTTCAGTGGTAGAGTACTTACCCAGCATGCACTATGCCCTAAGATCCATTTCCAGCACTGCAAGGAAAAAAAAGGAAAAAAATTAAACATGAAATTACCAATTTGCTCTTAGAGTGTTATCCAAAAAAAAAAAAAAAAAAAAAAGAAACATGTTTACTCTATTTTCTTTTTGCAAATGTTCTTTGAAGGCTTATTTGTATAGATATCCCTAGACTTGAGATATCTATCTGCTTGTCAACTAGACAAGTTATAAACAAAATGCTGTATATCTGTATGAAGGAGTAATATTCTGTAGGGAAAGGAAAGAATCTATGGCGAATGTTGCACTGTGAAAACCCAAGTCAGGTCTGACATGATTTGCTTTCATGTGTACAGAATGTCCGATAAAAACAAAACTACAGAGCCAGGAAGCAGATAAGCAAGGCTGAGATC
Source organism: Peromyscus californicus insignis (assembly GCF_007827085.1). NCBI lineage: Eukaryota > Metazoa > Chordata > Mammalia > Rodentia > Cricetidae > Peromyscus > Peromyscus californicus. Next base: position 22,783,615 of record NW_026294402.1, read on the forward strand.
CTCTCTGTGGCAGCAGAGGTGAGCAGCTGTGTGGGGGATCCGGCTGGACACCTGCTGGGTATTAGACACCTTTTAAGTGTCTTGATCTGCAACTGGGTGAGGAGGCATATTTTCTTTCTTTTTCTTTTTCTTTTTTTTACATATATTTATGGAATTTGCTAAATGGGTGTTTAGTATAATAGTAAAAAAGCAAAGATGGATTTGTCTGCTTGATTCTGACAGCATAAACACAGGATATGTATCTTAGAAACTATTGAAAAATGACTTCTGAAATGAGTTGGAAGAAGGCTGAAGGATTGATGGAAGAGATAAAGCTCTGAATGAATCTTTTCATGTACTTTTGGGTTTTGAGTTATACCGATGTTTTACTGTTTAAACAGTTATTTGAAGACTTATGAGCACATAATCGCTATGGCACATTAATGGGCCCAGGGTTTCAGGCAAACCACTCCATCTGCTATTTTAAATATTTATTTTTATTATTTTAAAGTGTGTGTGTGGTGGTGGTGGTGGGGTATGTACACATGAGTGCAGGTGCTGACTTACTTAGGCTTGCTGTTGCTGTTATGCAACACTATGACCAAAAGCAACCTGTGGAGGAAAGGGTTTATTTCAGCTTACAGTTCCACATCACAATCTATTACTGAAGAGAAGGAACTAGAGCAGGCCAAGAACCTGGAGGCAGGAACTGAAGTAGAGGCCACAGAGAGTGCTGCTTACTGACTTGCTCAGCCTCCTTTCTTACAGCATCCAGGGCCACCAACCCAGGGGTGGCACCATCCACAATGTCATCTATGGGTCCTCCCACATGAACCATCACTCAAGAAACTACCCCACAGGCTTGCTTGTCCATAGGCCAGTCTGGTGGGGGCATTTTCTCAGTTGAGGTTCCCTCTTCTCAGATGACATTAGCTTATGTCCAATTGACATAAAATCAGCCAGCACAGGTGCCCTTCAAGACCAGAGGTGTTGGGTCTCCTGGAGCTGGAGTTACAGGTGGCTCTGAGTAGCTGATGTGGGTGCTGGGAGCTGAGTCCCTTGGAAGAGCAGCAAGTGCTCTCAACCTCTGAGCTATCTCGCCAGCCTCACCCCTTACCTGCTGGTTTAGGCTGTGTTCACATGATGAGTGTTGGTCTGAGGTCTTCTGGAGCAGCAGTTCTTAAGCCGCTAATGGCTGCCTGGCTTCCCTGCTGTGCTTTTTACCTCTGTTTTGGTAGCCATTCTGAGGTTGGTGGATAGACACAGTGGAAGCTGTCATAATTTCTGAGTACCCCGTGGGACACAGCTACTTTTACACACACACACACACACACACACACACACACACACACACACACACACACACACACACTTTTTGGGTTCTGGGGATCAAACGGTCCTCATGCTTGCAAAGCAAGTACTTTACTGACGGAGCCGGATCCTCAGGCCCTGAACCGCTTTTCAGTGATCTGAGTTGTGTGCGTAGTGAGGACAGGCAAAAAAATTAAACTATCCCTAATTGACATTTGCTTCTTTGTCTGGGCGATTTGAGGTGGATAACAATTTCATTTCCCCTTGCACATAAGAGATGATTAAGAAATAACCATGACACTGGTCTGACTGGATGTCTAAAAGGTTCAGATGCTTCAACCATATTTTTTCTTTTGATTTGTAAAATATTTTTATTTCTTTTGAAAAATTTTACTTAGCATTGCTTAAGATAGAGAGCCACCTTGAGACTTTCTGTCTATGCTCTAGGTAATCGCCTTTGTATCTCCCCCATGGATTTCACTGGGCATAGTTTATCTTCATCTCCTATGCACCCCCTTCTCTGAGCTGTCATAAGGAAGAACTCTTCAAACCCCTCTTTTCCATCTGCACTCTGACCTTGGAAGTTGAAGGAGGTCATTGTCACATCATCACTTGCTAACCAATCAGAGGGTACTTCCCTTCCACAACCTTCCTATTCCATAGGAGTTCTCGGGCAGCTTCCATGGAAGGAGGGAGCCAAGAAGGCCCTCTGTAAACCTGAAGATGATCATTACAACATGGATTGTGTACATCTTCGCCCGGAAAACTGTAGGGCTACCCTTCCCACCAAAGACAAACTCGGTGGGTGATGGTGGCCACATGGAGCGGTACCTACTCCCTCTTCGCTCTGTCTGCACTCCTGTGGGGTGCAGACACCACACATCATATCACATTGGATGGCAGTGGTGGGGGTGGGAGTGGGGAGGGTGGGTCTCTTGCGTTTCTGAGGTCATCATCTTAACCAATTTGTTCCAGGACATTGAAGTTGTGGAAAGTGAAGCTGTATCCATAGTCCAGCATTGGTTGAACAAAGTGAGTGAATTCCTTTATGACTCAGTCCCCAAAGTTCTAGAGTGCAGGTATCAATAGGGGACAGGAATTAGGACTCCATTCTCTATACAACTGAGAAACTCAAGTTTATTACCAAATTCCCTGCCTGGAGTTGAGTTTAATTCATTCTAATGTTCGAGAGGATGTGGGGTTTTGTGTTGGTAAGAGAAGTGCTGGCATCACTACTTCCTGACTTACCAAACATCCTAGAGGAGGGAATTCTGTTCAAGGCAGTACTGGAAGTACCGTGGGATAGGGCCACAGGCTTAGGTGAGGTCCCAGAGATTCATAGAGGGATAGTGATGGAGGTGCTTTGTGCAGAAGCTGGGAGTAATGGAGTGAGAGTGGTGTGTGTGTTGTGTTGTGATGGGAGGAGCACAGGGGAGGCAAGAGAAGAGGGGGACTAGAGAGAGATCAGATGGAGCCAGGCACTTCAAGAGGGAAACTATTCACCTTTCAGACGGAAGAAGAGGCTTCCCGGAGCATAAAGGAGAAGATGTCTACCAACATCCCTCCCACTCATGGACACGACATACATGTGACCAGAGATGTGGTAACTGGGAGTTTGTGGGAAAGTGAGGGTGACAGCGTGAGGTGAGGGACCCTGGGCAAAGAGCATATTTCAGCTGTGGGTGTCCACATTGGCTAATAACCACACGTATTCAATCTGGGTTTCCTAGGTGAAGCATCCTCTCTCCAAGTGTGATATGTTATCAGACCCTAGTCAGGAAGTCCTGGAGGAGAGAACAAGGATCCAGTTTATAAGATGGAGGTACAGTACCCAGGGAGCAGGGCAGCCTACTGAGAAGGCACCAGGCCCTCTCCAGGGTCCCCGGCTGGATCAAACATCTAGAGATGCCACCTCCTTTGGCAGAGAAATTCCTCAGTCATGCTTTGGGGACTTAAGGGAATATTCTTGCTATCTTGAAAGCTTAGCTCATTCATATATATTTTTTTTTAAGTTTTTTTTTTTAATTCATTTTACATGCCAACCACAGATCCCCCTCTCATCCCTCCTCCTGATCCCCCCATCTTCCCTCCCCACCCCTCCTCCCCTCCTCCAACAGGGTAAGTTCTCCTATGGGGGGGCAGCTAAGCCTGGTACATTCAGCTGAGGCAGGACCCAGCCCCTCCCCACAGTCGTACATTTTAAAATGACTTCTGCAGTTGGGGGACTGGGCTTGCTCTCCACTTCCTAAATGCTTCTGAATGTGTTTCAGATTCCCGTTATTTTTGCACTTGAATTGTTCACAAGTGGCAGCACTTTAAAGAGCGAAAAGAAAATAAGCTCTTAAAACGCAAAAGCCGAAGCCCTCCTCTGCGACTTTGCAGTGCAGAGGTCTCGCAGCACCAGAGGCAGGAATTGTGTGACAAAGCTATGTTGTCACCTTCCTGCCACCTTGGCGCAGGCCGTTCTCACAGCCTTTCTTGGTCCTGAAGATGGGAAGATGCTGAGACTTTAGGGGCAGGGGGTGGAGAGGCACGGGTGGGGAGGGGGAGGTGAATGGGGGAGAGGAAGCGGGTGTGGGGGAGAGGCGGGTCTGAAGTCACCCCAGTCCTCCTATTTTCTGTGTGTTCCTGAATCCATCAGTGTTTGGGCCCGATCATCCCATCCTTCCTTGAACTAACCCACGTGTGAAAAGGGCTTGTTCTTCCCTCCTTCCCCTCGCTGCTGCTTCTGTTGTCAGCTTTGCGCTTCCCTTGAGGAAGCCGCACTTCTCAGCGAGCTTAGTTTCGCTTCAGGACTTGGGTATTCACCAGTTTCCTTCGCCAGAGACAATGTATTCAAGTATGCACTGACTCTTCTAGGGAGGGATAACCGATGGTGGGATTTCAGAGCCCCCCAGAGAAGAGATTTTTCTCTAGAAACCCACTGAGGCTCCTTAGCATTATTGACTGCAATCCCAGCTTTTCCTTGCTCAATTTGGATGGACTCTGGAGTTACAAACATTACTCTCCTCGGTTTTGGACCATACCAACCTGGTCTTCCTACCTTGCTTCAACCTTGGCCATAGAAGTAGTTTAAGATGTTTGAGGCAGGTGTGAAGCATCCGTGGTGTATCTATGTATAACTCTTCCATTCTGAATTTTCAGTGGAGATTGGAAATGAACAATCTGCTCTTTCCCATAATGCACTGATTCTGGAATTTTCTTCATAGTTCTGCTAAGTAGGTGGTCAGGGTGACCCCCTTTCACGAAGCCGCACTGGCCCTTCACTCTTCTAGTGGGTGTGCATGCATTGCCCTGTACTTGCTAGCTGGTCTGCAGGGGGGAAAAAAGAGCAAAGCACAGCCCCCCCCATTTCATGGACATACGCTAAGCAGACAGGTAGGGTTAGGGAGGCCTGGAGGAGGGTCTGAGGGTGCAACTGGAGGCCCAGGCTGCACATGTATTAGCTATTGCTGCCAGATCATCTCAGGAAGATCTCCAGGGGGCTGCTTGCTCAGAATGGCTCTTTAATGGGGGTACTATTCTCAGAGAAATGGGGAACTGCAGAGAAAAGGAGAGCCTGTGTAGCCTGGGCATCCTAGTGCCGAGGCCCCTGTTTTCTGAGGAGCCCCTTACCCCTAGGGTGGGAACAGTCAGCCTTGCCTGCTTCATCTCCTTCTGTGGGCTCCAACTGGTTCCTTCTGGTAGGAACTGTAATCACAATCATATCCCTCCTCTCTCTGTGGGCAGAGGGGGAGGCCAGACAGAATTTGTGTCTCAAACATAACAGGGCACCATAGACAATGCAGGGCGTTATTTGGTGGGCTACCGGACTCTGGAGGGGAGGAGTGGGAAGTGACAGGAGAAAAAACAGGAAGTAGACTAGAGAGGGAAAGGCAATGTTAGCACAGAGAAGTAAGGCCCACAGTGCTAAATTGTAGTGCTGTGCCATGGTAATCCTAAGAGTATATCATGAGACGAGAGAGGAATTTGGAAGGGGGAGTTCCACACCTCCATCACCCTGCTGGCAGCCAGCTTCTCTTTCCCTGTATCTCCTTGGAACACTTTGCTGTCACACAATGGCTGGGTGACTGAGAGGCACTTTGTTATTTAAGAAACGGTAGAGTCAGGGGTAGGCTCTCAGGCTCATGGATCTGGAGTTAACTGTTACTGTTCCTATAGTCCCAATCTCAGTAGCCCTGCTAGGCTTAGCCATTATGAAAAGCAACTCAAAATCTCACGTGGTCATGGTATTTTCCAGCCACACCCGCATCTTCCAAGTACCAAGTGAAATGATAGAAGATGTCATGCAGGACCGAATAGATGAAGTGAGACGAAGGTAAGTTCCTGAGATGAGGTGCCTTGTATACCTACCTGGGTCCATGTGGGTGGAGATGACGTCAGAGTTAGCTGACCATTCCAATCATCTGTTGGCTCTAACATGAGTGGGAACATATAGCTCCCAGGGCTTCTGTCCTTTGTGATCCACATTGTGGTGGCCTTTTCAGCTTTGGTGCCTGCCTGCCATGGCTCCAGGCTGAGGGCTTCTTTCCTGGACTTCAATTAAGTTTACACGCAGTGATTATACAGGCTCAGGCCTGTGCTTTCCACCCAGCTCATGCCCTGTGCTGTGGTTTGGGTATTAGGTCTAAGCAGGTTCTGATGGTAGGCTCTTTCCCATCTTGCTGTTCTCCTCTGTCCTCTGCAGCGTGTCTCACCTCATGTGTGACTCATATAATGACCCAAGCTTCAGAACTTCTTGCTCAGACTGCTAAGGTGAGGAGACCCATAGGTAAATGGTCTGGGTGGATAGGGTGTCTTGCCTTGGCAGTGGAAGGGAGACCTAGCATGGGGAGCTTTACATTTCCCTGAGTGAGGGGTCTGTGAGGGGTGGGGAGTGGATGTTGCTGTCCTAACTCTGCTTTGAGACACAGAGTCTTAGCAGGAGTGAGGGTGTATGGAATTTGAACCTACCACAAGCAGGGACTTTTGGCCATACATCCTCTCCTTGTGCTTCACACATGGCAGTACCCATAACTGAATGCTGAATCAGTTCTGGGAAGTGGAAGGCTGGGGGTGGAACCATCCCAAAACAAGGACCATGGTTGAAGCAGCCACTGTGCCCTGTCCAAGTGAGATGCCCTGGTAACTGCTGTGGGGGTGGGGATGAAAGACATGGTTGACACATAGCTGGAAGCTTAAAAAGCAGCACAAAACACAATGCTAGCATTTATTCAGTGCTGCCTGTATGACAGCTCCTGCCCAGGGCGTGTTTTGTCAAGGGTTCTCATTGATCCAGACAACCCTTGTACAGAAAGTAGGGAACTTGTAAGTGAAGATGGGGAGCAGATCCTGGCTTCAGCTGGCTGAACACTTCCACGAGCGCTCACGGAGCACATCTCTGATTCCCAGGTTGAAGGCCTCCGGAATCAATGAACAGCCTGTGTCCAAAAAGGATCCACCTTGTGTTTGACCTGAAGGGTGACCAGACTTTAGCAGAAAGACTATAGAGGCTGAGCCCTTGGTTACCACCAATGATGATACTGGAATCTTCTTGCTGAAGTGCTAATAAAGAGACATCTTATCACCAACCAGCCTTAATGTTGGTGTGGATGCTTTGCCATTTCTCCCTTCCTCCCTCCCTCCCTCCCTCCCTCCCTCCTTCCCTCCCCCTCCCTCTCCTTCCCTCCCTCATCCATCCATGCAACCATCCATCCATGCATCCATCCATCTATCCATCCATCCATCCATCCATCCATCCATCCATCCATCCATCCAATTTTGGGTACCTTGCAGGCCTGGTGCTGGGGGTACATAGCTACCTGCTGTTCTACTGCTGTGTACAGCAGGTAGTACAGCAGAGTCCAGCACATTTGAAGGGATGCTGGCGTAGACTGGGATGGGGGCTGGGTGGGTGGAGTAGATTTCCTGAGGGAGTGCTGGGGATCCCTGTATTTTATATTCACTCATGCTTCTTTAGCAATCTTCCTTTACGTAGCTCTCAGCTTCTGGTCTCTATCCTTTCTTTTCTCTGAGAAGAATTTTAAATATCTCCTGCTAGTCAGGTTTACTAGGGAGGATTTCCTTCTGCTTTTGAGTGTGAGGAAGTCTTTATTTTTCATGCTAGAGGGATGAGTGTGCAGGCTACTGAATATTGTTGGTGTTTTCATCCTTTTGGACTATTTCACCCCACTCTTGCTTGCATGGTTTCTGCATGGAGTTCTCATCCTTGCTCTTTGTAGACAAGAGCATTTTCTTTACTCTGTCTTTTTTCACTGCCTTCTTGTTTTCTTTTTTTTTTTTTTTTTTTTGTGTGTGTGTGTGTGTGTATGTGTGTGTGTGTGTGTGTGTGTGTGTGTGTGTATGTGTTTGGTTTTTCAAGACAGGGTTTCTCTGTGTAGCTTTGACTGTCCTGGAACTTGCTGTGTAGACCAGGCTGGCCTTGAACTCACAGAGATCCACCTGGCTCTGCCTCCCGAGTGCTGGGTTTAAAGGCGTGTGCCACCGCCGCCCGGCATTTTCACTGCCTTCTTTAAAGATTTTTGTATTCGATGTTTAAAGTGCCGAGTTTCATAAGGCCATTTCCACACGAGTTATATTTTGAGCACATTATCCCGTCTCCCTTTTCTCTCCCCTCTTCACTTCCATGAATCCCCTTTATTCTTTTAGACAATTTTACTTCTATTTTTATGTCAAATACACATGCAAGACTTCATGTACCTATATAAAATCTAGAATTCAGAAAAATATGCAATGTTTGTCTTTTTGAGACAGAATTAATCTGCTTAATATGGTAATAGCCAGTTGCAACCATTTTCTTGCAAGTGACATAATTAACGTTCTTTCTGCCTGAATAAACTTCCATTGTGCATATTTACCACATCCTCTGTATCCCTTCCTTTGCTGACAGACCCCCTACGTTGGTTCCTGTATATTGGACTTTCTGTGCTTTAAATGTGACATAAATAGGCATGGCCCCTCCTCCTCTCCCCCTCTTGGAGTTCTTCGAGTTCTCTGGATTATTGTTGGGTACCTGTCTTTTGGGAAGATCTTAACTGTTATCACTTCAAGTACTTCTGTGTGCCCTTGATCATCCCATTACACATCTGTCACAGACGTGTTCTATGACTGACACACAGTTCTTAGACATTCTGACCCCCTCATCTGCTTTTTTGTTTGTTTTCTGTTGCTACTTCTTGTTTTTTTCTTGGTGATGGCTCCATGCATGCTGAGTGTACAAAGTGCCACCAAGCTGCACACTTGGTCTATAGTGTTATCTAGTCTTCAGGGTGTGTGTGTGTGTGTGTGTGTGTGTGTGTAGGATCTTCCTGTCTCCACTTCCCCTGCACTAGGAGTACAAGCCACTGCATCTAGTTTTCTATACAGGTGCTGGGGATTCCGCTCAGTTCCTCATGCTTACAGAGCCAGCACTTCCCAGCACAGCCCCCTTCCCAGCAGCCCCTGTTTATTTCTCGAGGCTCATGGATACTTTGCTTAGCATCATCCAATCTACTGATGACCCTTCAAAGACATTCCTCACTTCTGCGTTATATTTTCTTTCTGCCTTTCCTTTAGAATTTTCCGTAGTGTTTCCATTTCTGTTTATATCACCCATCTGTCCCCACATGCCCATGTGCTCCTGTAGAGTCCTTGGTGTATTTATGGAAGTTGTTTTAAATTCCTGGTCTGATTATTTGTATACACCTGCCTCACACGAGTCTGCTTCTGATAGCTGCTGTGTTCCTCCAGAATCTACCTTTTGGCTTTTACTAATTGCAGGTCTTGAAATTGTTTGATGAAAGGCAGACGTTGATGTATCAGGCGAAGGGACTGAGGAAAACAGGCCTTTACTGTCAGGCTTTCCGCTTAGCTGGCCAGGGGTTAGGCTCTGTATGTTGTTGCCTCTTCTGTGGATTTCCCCAGATACTCCTTCCCAGATAGAACCTGAGGGCTACAATCTTTCAGCCGCCATCTCTGCTGCCATGCAGGAGCCCACTGTGACGTGTGTGTGGAAGGGAAGCCTGGGCAGCCCTGTGATGAGGCCCCAGGGTTTACTGAGCCCGTGCCCCAGGCTGTGACTTTCCCAAGGGCTTCTTGACCCTTCCCATGTCATTGGTCTAAAGACTGAAAGTCTAGAGGGATGTGTGTGGAGTTGGATATTCCTCTTCTCTTCAACTGGCTTGATTCTAGAGAAACAGATTGGCCTAAAGGCAGGCTTCCTTGAAGGAGAAGAGGATGCCCTGGGCCTAGCAATATCTACCTCCCCCTCTCTTGGAAGGATAAAGAAGTTTGGCTTTGTTCTTCACGGGGAAGACCCGGGGACAGTGCAGATGGAAATCTTCCCATCTGTGATGGGACCCCTTAGACTTTCTGCAGTCAGGCTCGTTCCCACTCAGCTTCCAGACAGCCAGACGGTTGAGGTACCACAGGTGAGGTTTTCCTGCTTCAGCTCTGGTCCCAAGGAACTTTGACCTCTGTGTTCAAGGATGTCCCTTCAACCTGAAGGCTAGCAGTGAATCCAAGACGAGGTTTTTGTTGTTGTTTCTTTTTCTTTTTCTCCTCTTCCTCTTCATCACCTTCTTTCTTCTCCTTTTAATTTTTACTTTTGAGACAAGGTCTCATGTAACCCAGGCTTGCATCATACTTACGATGTAGCTGAGGATGACCTTGGATTCCTGACCCTCTGGCCTATACCTCCCAAGTGTTAGGATTACAGACCTGTGCCCTCAAGCCTAGTGGTTGACTTTTAGTTTATTTGTAAGACCAAGGAGCTTATGTTCCTTGGATAAAGCCATTATGGTGACAGGAAATGTTAGAACTCAGCGTAGTCTTTCTAGTCACTTTATAAGTGGGCCAACCAAGTGCCTTCCTTGATGAAATTTTCATTTTGACAGGTGTCTTAGTCAATGTTCTATTGCTGTAAAGAGACACCATGACCATGGCAACTCTTATAAAAGAAAACATTTAACTGGGGCTGACTTACAGTTTCAGAGGTTTAGTCCATTATCATCATGGCATGAAGCATGGCAGCATGCAGGCAGACATGGTGCTGGAGAAGGAGCTGAGAGTTCTGTGTTCAGATCCATGGGCAGCAGGAAGAGAGAATCACTGGACCTGGCTTGGACCTTTGAAACCTCAAAGCCCACCCCACGACAAACTGCTTCCAGCAAGGCTACACCTCCTAATCTTTTCAAAGATTGTATTATCTTAGTTGTTCTATTACCTGTAAGGACTTGGGAGTCAGGTATAGGGGTGAAAACCTGATAGATCAAAGACGCGGCAGAGGAGTGACCTGTTAGCTTTCTCTCCACACTTCCCCGACCAAAAGGGAATGACAAAAGCCCACCAGTCTCCAAGTTCCTTCCTGGGCCTTTCTGCCCATATCCTGGGTCCTCCGTATTTTCTTTTTTTCCTGAGTCAAACCACTTTATTCCGAAGCTTGGGGAAAGGGTGGAGAGGCCCACACTGTCTGCTGTCCTCCACTGGGCAGATCTTCGAGGTCGGCCGGTGGCCAAGAGCTCCTCTGTATTTTCTATGACTAATTCTTGTCAACTAGTCACTGGTTCTGCCCCCGATTCAAGGTTAACTTTGTTAACACAGTCTCAGGGTGTCACAGTGCAATCACATATCTTGAAACATGCCACTTCCTAAGCATTTAAATATATATGAGCCTATGGGGGCCATTTTTACTCAAACCACCACAACAGGGGAGGTAAGAAACAACACAAACCACAATTTTTGTAACTGCTATAAAATACTGTGTATCAATGAAAACCTGCCCTACTCAGAAAACAAAACATTTTTATTTTTAAATTGTCAGTCTCTCCCCCCACCCCCATTTCCAGATGAGGAACAAGAAGCTCAGAGAGGTTGAGTCTCTTCTCTAATGTCACACAGCCTATGGCTATATCAGTAGTTCAATTGAGGAGGCCAGAGCCAGTGAGCAGCAGCTCCCTGCAGAGCTGGCCCGGGGTGAGTGGTCATCTGGGTGGTGCACTTTGACCAGTTAAATACTACGTAACCAGGTGCTTATGGTGGGCTAGGGTATTGCTGAGTTAGTTCCTTGCCATGGGCAAAGAATTGAGCACCCAAAAAAGACATGAGTCCTAGTGGCGGAGAAGGGGAAGGAACAGTTTATCCCTTGTATCCCTTAGTGGTCAGTAGTTGGATTAGGCATTTCACAGGGCCCCTGGGCCCCCCTGTTTCTTTTATTGACCCTGTTTAGAAACCCACCTCTGTGCCTTCTCCGCCATTTCTCCTCGCAATGTCTTCTGGGAAAAAGTAGCTGCCATCTCAGGGAACCGACTTTTGCTTCCCTGGTCCACCTCTGTCCCTCTTACTCAACTATTTCCAGAAGAGAAAGGGTCAGGCATAATGCAGGTCCTTACTCACTATCCGCATGGGTCAGGGACACCTGTTCCGGGTTCCTGTGGCCTGCTTGCTCCAGTGAGAAGCAAGAGGAAGAAGAGTGAATAGGAATCTCCTAGCCGGGGGCAGAGGGTAGGGGGCAGGCGGGCAGTGTGCTGGGCTCTGAGGGGGGGACGGGAACATGGGAATGGATGGAGGGAGCTGAGGGCTACTCAGGCTGGAGCGGGCAGCAGAGCCAGGGAAGAGCTCACCTCCACTAACAGTGGTGGTGGCCGTGCAGGCTGCAAGCTGATACAGTGCTCCCAGCTGCTGGTACTATACTGTTGGCTAGTGGAAAGTAGGAGGGGAGCCCAGCAGGGGGAACAGACACTTTGTCCCAGGTGTCTTCTCACATCAGTCCCTCCGGTCCATCAGGAAGTATCAGGGTTTTTTTCCCCCTGCTATAAGCTTCTGGCTGCCACACTCAACCTCCTGACCCCAGAGATGGTGGAACCAAGCAACCTGGACCTGAGGCCTGTGAAAGGCGAGCCCAATACTCTCTCCTTTTAAGTTGTTAGTCTCGGGTGTTTGTCACAGTGGACAAACACACAGAAGCAGAGGGTGATTTTGCATGTGGAGATGGTTGTGGCAGATGTTGTAGTGGGCTGGAGGGATGCTTCCTGTACCCCTTGGGCGGGGGAAAGGGAGTAGCGTGGGGAGAAAACAGTAGATTGAGGCAGGACTCGTGTTTGAACCCTGTTCAGTGGGAGAAGTGTCTAGAGGAGGGTTAGAGACACTGCCACTAGTCAAGGGAGAGAAACCAGGCTGGGAGGCCAGTTCAGTGGACCCGGATGATGAGTCCATCTAAGCGGTATAGACTCAGGGTGAGCAGGGATGCACATGCCAGTTGAGGTGGAGTGTGTTGCACATAGGAGGGAGCTGTCAGGGGAGGGCTCAGCATATCCAGGGGAGAGCTGTAGTGTAGCACTCTGAGGAGGGGTGTGCTAGCCCGCAGGCCTTCACTGGGTGAGAGGCCATTTTCCTCTACATCACTAGATGGCACCATTTCCACACAAACAACATTTCCTGAAGGTGACCTGGTCTTTTTCTAAGACCCCTGCCAGGGCTTGGAGTAGATTTTTAGTACTGTTTGAGAAGCCTAAAGAGATGAGATATCTTGGAGTATCTTTGTTTAGTTATGAAAACAGTTTACACTCACACACATAAAATGTTATAGAGGCAATGCATTCAAATAAAATGTACGGAGTGCTTATACCCAGTGCTCTGCAAATAGGGGATACCCAGCAAATAGTCTATCCTGGCAAGCTCTGGGTGGCAGACAGTGCATACTGGTTATGAAATATAGTGTGAAAATAAGCCAACAGTTGTACATGGCGGAGCAGGGGTGGAGTGGTTTTCTCTACTAAAAAGACAAAGCTTGTCACAAGAGGGATTGTTTAGACAGATGGGGGAGGCATTGTCAGTCCCTGACAATGAAGGGGAGGTCCCCTAGGCATGGGCATCACTCCCAAGGCCTGGAGGATGTTTAGGGAACTGGCCCTAACTCTGAGTGTCTGTAATGAGGGAGGAGGTGGGTCTGGCTGATGAAAGACCCTGTTACGGGACGGTAGAGACTCTGCAGGTGGATGTTAAAATGACTCTGTAAGACAGGTGTGGCTTCCAAGTGAGAGGAGATAAGCCTGGGGAAAGAGAGGGGCCCATCTGTGCCTGGCAGCTCTGACTGGGAGGGGATGGCTCGACTGCTGATGAGCCCCTTCGCCTGTGTCTCTCACACACAGACATCTGGGTTATAAGGAGCGAGGGAGCTGCATTAGTATTATAGACACAGCGCCTTCAAACCTAGGGTGGAAATGAAATCATTAAGTGGCTCAAATGGAGTTTTGTTCTGTGCATGATTAGCCCCAGGAGGGGAGTTTGGGGACAAATATACCTCCTCTACCTGTATTACAGGGGGACTGAGCCACGGTGAATTAAAAGAAAATCAAGGGCAAATTTGGGACTAGTCAGCCATGACCAAGTCATTTGTGTAGTTAAATGGAGCTGAAAGCGCTAATAACAGCTTTGCGGGTCACGGATCTTCTGGGAGGGTAGGGCAGGAGGTGGCCTGGGCAGGTGGGCAGGGAGCTGGCCCTAGCTTGCCCAGGTAGAACTCCAAGTGGGGATGTAGCCCATCGGCCTGTTCCTGTCATCTAAGTGTGTATTACCTCCTAATGTACCTTGGCGTCTCGTGTAGAACTGAGCTGAGCCTGGAAGACGGGAAGGGTTTGCTAACATTATCCTTGAGCGTCTCTGTGTCTCTGGCGGGGGGGATCACTGGAGAGGGCTGTGGCAAGAAGGACTTAAGATAAATGCTGCTTTCATGATCTGTACCATGTGCTGAGCAACCCTCCGCTCAAGGTGACGACACAGCAGGTGTCTGGGGATGTCTGAGTTGGGTAGGGCTTTGCTTGGATCCTCACCAAAGGAGGACGTTAACCAAACCAGCTGGGGTGGTCTGAATGAAAATGGCTCCCACAGGCTCATAGGGAGTGGCACTATTAGGAGGTGTGGCCTTGTTGGAGGAAGTGTGTCACTGGAGGTGAGCTTGAGGTTTTCAGAAGCTCAAGCCAGGCCCGGTCTCTCTCTCTCTTCCTGCTGCCTGCCTATCCAGATGTAGAATTCTCAGTTACCTCTCCAGCATCATGTCTGCACCTGCATGCCATCATGCTTCCCACCATGACGATAATGGACTAAACCTCTGAACCTGTAAGCCAGCCCCAATGAAATGTTTTCCTTAGTAAGAGTTGCTGTGGTCATGGTGTCTCTTTATAGCAATAGAAACCCCAACTAAGACAGCAGCACATAAACATGGGGCAGGTTGGTCACAAGAAAGAGGAGCAGGTGCCTCCTGGCTGTGAGGCTGTGCGGGCACGGGTTCCACACAAAACAGGTGGGCAGGGGCACAAAGACAGGCTGGAGGCCGAGGGGTACACAGCATAGGGAGGGGCCCAGGCTCCAGCCTTAGGTGGGTGGACTCATCTTGGTGTGTGGTGTGGACAGGGTGGGGGCATAAGAGGCCCCTTTAGACTCTCTCAGATGAGCTAGTGGTTGTTACACCCTCTAGGTATTCTACACACTGGAATCAACTGATGCAGTGTGTGTGTGTGTGTGTGTGTGTGTGTGTGTGTGTGTGTGTTTTGCTCTGAACTCAGCTTGGATCATAGACTGCTCTAGGGACATGTACCCCATCCTTCCAGTGTCTACCTCCATGAAAGCCAACGGACACACTGTCGGATGTATTTTCCAATTACCCAGCAATCTCTGCGAGGCTAAAACTCATTTTCCTGAGAGAGGGAAAAGAGAGTCAAGAGAAAACGGCAGCTGTTCCTGAGAATTGGGGAACTCTGAGTAGTCCACAGAGAAGCAGGCCCTGCATGAGGCTGGTCCCTGCCCACCTGCTTCATCTTTCCCTGCGTAGTCACAGAGCAATATCATCAGCTTCCCAATTCTCTAATGGATCCTGTTATTGGGATGCATACCCACGTAGGGCAGGGGACAGCCCAGAGCCGCCTTCCCAGTCCTGGCACTCAGTAAATACTCAAGGAAGGACAGAACCACTGGCCATGACTCAGGTCTGAGTGCTGGCATCCCTTCTCCTGTCCCCTGCCCCTCGAGTTCTGGGCCTCATCCCTCCTAGTACTGTGTCCTTCCATGGCACCTGTTTGTGGGTTGGGCATGGAGGCTGTTTTAATGAGTGTGGGATGGATCATGTGGGGAGGTTGGTGTGAGAGAAGGAATGGCTGACAGAAGGGCAAGACAGCGGCTCTACTTTGTAGCGGGGTGCTGGAAGACTCTGGAAGCGCGATATACTGTCTAGCAGAGGTGTACTTGCAGGGCCTTTTTCTGGGAGGGGGAGTATAGCATATGAACCAGGCCTGGAATCTCAATTGCCCCCTTAGTTGGCTGTGTGATCTTGAGCAGCTGCCTATCCTCACTGGGGTTCAGTTTCATGGAGTCTTTTCGAAGTTTAAGTGAGAGAACCACCGTTGATGGTACAGCACATGTCTGACACTTGGTAAACCTCAGGCCAGGGCAGCCACAGTGACCCCTATCCATGTATGCCTAGGAAAGGGGTTTGCACATTGCTTTTTAGCAGCAGTGGCTGCTGGCCGTTGTCCCTCACATCCGAGAACCATCTCCTGAGCCTTTTGCAGTGTGAGAGAACCTTGTCATTCCTCAAGGAAACAGTTACTATCCTCCACGGGGGCCTTGAAGAGTAATAGAAAGCCACAAATACCTAGGGGAGAAAGCTTCAGGGCTAGGGATGTGCTCAGAGGTATATCATTTGCCTACCATGCTGGTGGGCATTTGATTGCCAGTGTAGCCAGGAAAGAGGTCGGCGCCTCCTCTTCCTTGAGTCCAGCTTGTATGCTTTCTGAAGAGGTGCTCTTGGGACAGGGGTGCTGTTCCTTCATCTTCTTTCATATTGGGAGGCTCTGCCTTCCTGCGTCTGCGTTCCAGCTAAGAGGAAGGTGTTATGGCTTCATATGGTCAGCAGAGGGTGCTGTTGATCCAGCAGCGCCTTTGCCACATGTCCCGCCCAGGCTATGAACTGCTCAGATCTCCCCCACCAAATAGACAGTGCCCAAGCCACCAGCATGCTCCCATCTGTGCCCACAGGGAGCTCTGTCTTTCCTTTCCAGGGAGGCAAGTTCCTGTGCTTAGCCAGGGTTTAGGAGGAGCGGAGGCTCAGTCTTCTGCTGATGGCTGGGAGAAGTGCTCTGGCATAGGTGTCTGCTCCCCTGGGCCGTATAGAAGCTGACTGGAGGGTGGGTGGGCGGGGGTGGGGGGGTATTGAATTCACCATCTGTTGTGCAGGGTCAGGTTGCAGCTGTACACTACTCCGGTGACTCACCATTAGTGACCCCAGCCAGCCGGGATGCTTTGCAATGATGTTGTGGGGAAGCACATTCCAGGGCTCTGGAGCTTCCTTGGGGAACCTGTGTCTAGGGTGCACTTGTTAAAGCCTGGGGTAAAGAATTGCTTTGAGACTTTTGGCCTCCAATTCCTGTGGGGGCAGGTGCTGAAAATGCAGGGCATTACCCTGATTCATTTTGCTGGCAGGCTTGGGAGGGAGCCAGGGAACTTCGTTTTTCTCAGTCTCCTCTGTTAGGGTTAAAGCACATGCTAGCTTTAAAACAGAGAGATCTGGGGCACCGGGGGAGATATTTATAAGAGGGCTAACAGCTGGAACACCGGGACAGACAACTAACCAGATAAGAAAAAGGATAGGATTCAGGGGAATAAAAAAAATTAAGCCTGTCTCAGTAGACTTCAGCTCCCACAGAGCCCCCCTCCCCCAGGATCTGACGCTTGCTCTTTTCTCTAGTAAACTTCCCAACTTTATGGATAGCTACACTTTAATATACATTCGTACAACTAATGTCATTATATGTTAACAGGGTGAACCAGCAGTTAGGACAACCTCTAGGCCTCTACCTAATTAGGGGGTGAGGGGAGGGGGGGAGAGAGAGCTCATCTTGGGTCGCTGATGTGGGGTGGGGAAGGACCAAGAGAGGAGAATTGATAGACCAAGATTTCTTGGTGGCCCCGAAGCTGCTGGCCTAGGCCTGCCCTCCCTCCCTCTGGCAGGTCTCAGCTCACTTGCACTTCCTGGCTTGCTAGAAGTAACCCTTGAAAGCTAGCTTTGTCTGTGCCCTATGGAAATTCCTCTCCCTCAGGAGCACAAGGACCAGGAGTGCCGCCACAGTTGGAATCAGAGGAATTTACAGGAGAGTCAGCCAAGGGAAAGAGCTACAGAGAAACACTAAGTTGGTCTGGAGATACATTGTGAGCTTTCAGCTTGAGCCCATTCCTGCCCTCCAAGCCTGGTTCCCTCACTTGAACTCTGTTGTTGAGAGCCTTTAGGCTTCCAACTTCTTCGGAGTTCTTTGAGGAGTTGGTTCTGCTTCCTGAAGGGGAGAGAGAATGACCGTGTGTGTGTGTGTGTGTGTGTGTGTGTGTGTGTGTGTGTGTGTGTGTGTGTGTGTGTGCATGTGTGTGTCCATTCATGTTGCAAACATGCATAGGGTGTATTTGTGCACACACACATTTCACTACCCTAGGGATCCTATAATGCCTTGTGGAGTGAGGGATGCACAAAGAGCATTTCCTCCTGAGTTTGTACTGCTCTGCTTCCTTTTAGGGCCATGGTCCTATACCCTGGGGAGCTGTGTGGGGACCCAGGTGAGGAGCTGGAAGCAGCAGGCCCTGTCTAGTCTGTGCTGTCCTTCTGTCCTTCTGACCATGGCTCAGTCTCTTGACTTCTCTGGACCTGGAGGCAGCAATGTCCTGTGAGTGCTGCTCTGATGATAGATGAAGTATTGGGTACACCCCAGCCCAGTGCCAGGGTGGAGCTGGTGCTTAGTGTTATGTCCACCCTCTTGCCCTGCATCCTTTTTCTCCAAAGAGAGCAGCAAGCCATCCCATGCCGACGAACCTTGGTTTACTCCCTGGGCAATGAGGCTGTTGAAGGGTCCCTCCACACAAAGCTGACTCTATGGTGCACAGAGGAGGGAGGTGCCTCATGCTTTGACAAATACCACCTTTCCCTCTCCCGCTTTGTGGGTCTGGCCAAGACCTTGATGCAAAACTCACTCTGTGCATCCCTGAGAGCTGTTTGGTCTCCTGTCTTCAAGCTGAGTTTAGGCAACCATGAGCAGCCTGACCTTGGGAGCCATTCTGTACTCAGTGTGTAGTCGACATTCAATAAGTTGAATTGAATACATCAAAGGTTCATTGTCTGTATGGTCTCTCTGAACTCATAAAGTGGGAATAATAATTCTACATAGCAAGTCCAGAGCAAACATACACATTGCTCCTTATAGTTCTAAATATAGGGCCCCAATAAATGAAGGTGACTACAACCACTATAATTGACAGGGTAATATGTCAATTATTACCAGTCAATTAAGAACCACCAGTTCTTAGACTTTTCATTAAACAAACAAACAAACAACAAAAAACCCAAGTTTTAATTGAGGTATTTGTGCTTTGAAAGAACAAGGAGACATTTTGGAAGCAAGGTTGCCAAATGAGAGACCGAGATCCTGGAGGGTAGAAAAGCATCTTTTCCTTTTCCCTAACAGAAACAGAAAAAGCTACAGCACTGGTAGAGACTTTTGCCTGGAGTCACCCGGCCTGAGACCCTTCCCACCTCAATCCCAGGAGCTGACTTGCAAGTCCCTTTTGTACAAGTAACAACGCCTCTCTTCTTCAGTGAGCTGCCAGTGGGCAGGAGCTGTGTACACGTAGTGCTTCATGATGCCTGGTTGATGCTGCACATCCCAGAGATATTTTAGATGGTGACATGCCATCTCCATGGTTTTCCTAACTCCTGCGCCTGGGGAAGCCGGGCAGCTGGGAGGACACTGCTCACTGCCACAGGTCGAGCCTTCTTTACTCTTTCCCTCTGTGTACATTTTTTGGCAGCGTTCCACCACCCCAGATCTCGGTTTTGAACATTCCACTCACCTTCAAGTCCAAACACACACGATGTAGCCTCTGTTTGAAACGTGCTCGCTTTCCCCATTGCTCTCAGCCTTCCAACAAGCTGCAAATTCATTTCCACACCCCATGGTCCATATACTTAATATAGTTTCCTATGTTTATTTTTTCCCCACATTTGTGTGCCTATCAGACTAACTGCCTTGCCAGTCTCTTTTGGTTGATATCTGGGTCTTGTCATCTTTAAGGGTGTTCAGTAAAGCCTGCATGGCTCAGGGCAGCCTGAGTCATCACACTAAAAGGCCAAGCAGTTTCCTGTCACATCCCCAGACCCATGCTAACACGTCTCGCTGTCTGTATTCCTAATATTTTTTTCATGCCTTACCCTCACACCCCAACCAGAGTCTCTAGATTATGCTTCCTTCCATGAATGCCAATCTGCCCCAGGCATGTCTATGTCAAGCTCCCCCGACATGAACCCTGGCAGTGGAAAGTGTTTTTCTGAAGACTTTTTGGTGCCTGTTTGTATAGTGATTCCTTTGGGATTATCGTTGATAGTTAAGGCTGAACCCAAAAGCCTTACCAGGGAGGAGAAGGCTCAGGGGACACATGGGCACAAAGCTTTGTCAGAGTCTCCCTTTTGGGTTCGCTCTTACCCACCCTTATCCTTCTCATCTGTTTACTTGATCGTACCCATCATACACCCACCTCTCTGCCTTCTCTATCGACATTTTTTTTTTTTATCTTTCTGCAAATTTTACCTTCAGTGTCAGTATTCCCATCAAGATATTCCACTCCGCTTCCCCATCCTTTGTGAACTAGAAGAAGAGTGTACAGGTGACCCTCCTGCACATACCACCAGGTTTGCTAAGACTGGAGAACTATTCCTCCGAGGGAGGCCTCTCCGTAGCTATACTATGCTGGTAAGAGCACTGGTCACTGGGCCACTGTTCTTGGATTATGAGGCCAGCTCTCATTCTCCCAACCCTCAGTTTCCCTGGTGCTGCCTGGGCACCATGGCTCCCTCCATCCCAGCTGGTCATATCTGACCATAAGCAGCATCTTGTTATGAGAGCTTTGGGTTGCATTTCTGTAGAGCTCTTTATGGATGTTTGCTCATAAAGTTCATTGACAACTGTTTGGTCCATATACACAAAACAACGCTTGGACCACAAAAAAATTGTTTTCAAACAATTTATTCGTAATTTAAGTTTTTGTGAGGTAGAAAGAACATTAACTGGGCGTCTTAGTTCTGTACTTCCTAGATGTGTGATTAACAGCAAGTTACTATTTTTCTGAGTCATTGAAAGATGTATATTTATGTCTGCAATGAACTATTGATTTCTCCCCTGCCTATTGTTTAGTGTGATTGAAAGACCCTGGACTGTGAAGCACAGCTCTGGTGACTTCCGTGAAGGGGAGGAGTTTGAGGGTCATACTGTTAGCTGTGTCTCCGCTACCCGGCACAAGGCAGGACTTCAGGCAAATGTGTGGAGGCTTCTGGGAAAGGTCTGAGCCCATGCCATGCTTTGGGGATCTAATGAACGATGACAGCAAGGACAGGGTGTTAGAGTCTCTTCCTTTTCAGGAGATGCTGAGGATGGCTAACGACAGAGTTTGGCTGGAGCTTATAGCAACGGGGTATGACACATGTAAGAAAACCAGCTCAGTTCTCACTTCAGCTGTGTGGGTGCAGGTAGGGATTGCAAGTGAAAGACAAAAGACCAGATACACCACAAACGGATGGTACCAGAAGAGGGATGGGACTCTGGTGAGTGGTGTCAGGATGTTCTTGGGAGCAAGTAACAATCCCAGACTAATGACGGCTGAACAGTTAAGCCATGTCGTGCCCCTACACAGAGGTGTTCATGTCCTGCTGGTGAGGACACGGGGAGTGCCTTTGCCTATCCCACTACCTGCATTTCTAGTAGGCCTCCTTTTCCTGTGTACTCGTTTCAGACAGCCTGTGGTTGCAAGATGGCAGTCACAGCGCCAAACATCGTATCAGCATCACAGCACCCCAAGGACAAAGGAATCATCTCTTGGGGTGGCTCTCTTTTGTTACCTGGAAGTGTTTTTCACTGGGATAAGGCAGGGTCCTCTTTTGTCTCAACAGTCAGCAAAAGGCAAGGAAGAACCAGGTTTCTGTGATGAACCGGGACCAGGGGTGGCAACATCCTTGGGCCACAATTCTCACACAAGGAAGGTGAGAGGAAGTGGCCACCGGATGAAGGAGACAGCATCAGGTGTGAGGCTTGGGGAAGAAATAGTGTTTAGAGCTGTGGCGGTGGCCACTCTGCAGAGCGGGGGACAGGGCTGGCCACTTGAATGCTTCATGCCCACCTGTGGCAAAAGGAACCCTGACTAGCAGAGCAAGGAACAGGCTCTGGCTCAAGCTGTGGCACACATTGATTTGTGACTTTGGCCACTAACTTCTTAAGGTTTTTTGGGAAAAACAATTATTTTTAAAGGAATGTTTTGCTTGTTGGGCTACAGCAGGGCTAATGCTAATGATGATGGTGGTGGTGGCAGAAATGATGACTACTGATGAGAATTGACTGTATGTATAATTATATTCCTCAACCCCAGAATACTTCGGATGTTGGTACTTTCCACATCTGTATTCCACAGATGGTACTGCTGAGCCTTGGGGCCGAGGAACTGGGGTGAAAGCGTGCAGATGATCAGTGATGGAGAGTCTAACTTTCACCGTCTGGCTCTTCACCTGGCATCCAATCATTAAATATACCATCTCTTGGTGGATAGAATGATATGGAGGACAAAGTGCAACTGAAAGAATGCTTTCCAGTGTTGGGCCCTGAGCATCTTGCCAGGACCCCTTGTGGGCACCAGAGTCTCAGAAGTAGGTAAAGGAAAGTCTCTTCTGTATTCTAGTGAGAGCAGAGGAAGACGCAAGCCACTTTGTAGATAGATGATAGATGACAGATAGATAGATGACAGAGTCAGATGATAGATGAGAGGTAGATGATTCATGTTAGATGATGCATAAAAGGTCTGTGCTACTATCTGCTTCAATATAGTAAAGTGGAGAGCCTAGGAGATGACTTAGAGGTGCTTGGTATTAGCTAAGCCTGACCACCTGAGATTATTACCCAGGACACACTAAAAGCAGAGGCCTGGCTCCTAAAAGTTCTCCTCTGATCTGTATATTAGCACACAATTATAAAGGAAAGCAGTAAAGTAGAAGCCAGGCATGGTGACAAAGCCTGCAAACCCTTGAAGTGGAATTGTGTATTCAAGGTCAGTTTGAGCTTCATAGCAGGACTCTGTATCCACAAACTAAGAGCTGGGAGTACAGTGCCGTGGTAGAGCACTTTTCTGGTGTGCACAAAGCTCTGAATTCCATCCCCAGTGCTTATAAATACATAATAATGGATGAGGGTTGCATCATCAGTGGCATGGCTGAAGTAGAGGGAGAGTATAGCCAAGTAGACCTGCTAGAGACGTTACTCTTGAATGAAGAAACGCATCTTGATGGAGAAAGAGGAAGAGAATGGCCTGAGGGAAGACCAGTGAGTATAGCCTTGATCAGGCTGGGCAGCAATGCAATGATTAGGATTCCAGAATATCATGTTTCCGAGATAAACCGTTAGGACAATGAAGACCTGCTTGGAGTCTTCCAAGATCAAATTTCCTCATCTATTAAATAACAACAGTGATGCAATAATCAAAGGTATTGTCAAGACCTAATGTGACCTTGGTAGACATAGCTTGAAGCAGTGGGGCAACAATTAATCCCAAACTGACCGCTAACCATAATCCTAATACTAACTTCAACTCTAACCCCAACCTTAACTCTAACCATAACCCCAACTCTAACCCTGACTTCAACACTAACAAACCCCAACTCTAACTCCAACCTCAACCCTAACTAACCCCAACCCCAACTCGAACCCCAACCTTAACTTTAATCCCAATCCTAACACTAACCTCAACTCTAATCCCTTCCTCAACCTAACCTACCCCTAACCCTCTCCTGATAGGTGTTAAGCCTTCTCTCTCCTGGCAGGTGAATGAGTTTGCATTTCTTCAGTCTGTGGCCAACACTAGCCTCAGAACTTGATCTGAGATCCTCAAGTCCCACTTAGAGTGGTCAAATGGGTGTTAAGCTCATTTAATACATCAGAACTAAGGTTTCAGAACTTGAGGGGGCATGCACACAGCAAGCTCTGGAGATGAGCCTTCAGCACAACTGGCAGAGTCTAGATTCTGTTTTCCAAAAGCAAGTGTGGAGGTGGGATGTAGTGAGGACAGGACATAGATTTTGAAGTTCAGAGATGTGCTTAGTTAGAGCAATGACTGTTATGGCCACACAAGCAGTCCTTGGAAAAGAACACAGCATTAAAGACTGTAGATTAATTTTACTTCAAATGCCCTGGGCAGATGCTAGCCATAACACAGAGGCTTAGGAAAATGAGGCAAAAGTCGTAACAAAGCAGATGGAGGGGATAACTACAGATGAAAGAATAACGAAATTCAGCTCAGATTGCAGGGCCTGGCTGCATCTGTGACAGTGCCCATCATAGAGATGCAGAGTGGAGAGGTTCTCACCAGGCAGGAACTTGCCCCTCCCTAGGCATAGTTCTTAGTAAGCCAGAGGAGTCTGGAAATAGTGGCAGCAGCCATGTTTACAACCAAACCCTACTTACTTACATTCTGACACTTTCAAGGAGTTCCTAGCCTTTCTCTAAAACAACAAATCTTCCATCTTGGCTTTGGAAGTGTCAGAGGACTGGGAAGTCTTGTTCGCACCCAATATGTCACAGGCAACTTAGCAACGAGCATTTCTGTAGGAGTCATTTAAGGGCAGCCTTCAGCCTTGTTCGCATGAACCAAAGACGCAGCCATCCTGTCTGCAAGTCTGCGTGGAGGGAAGTCCTCCAGCTCTTATTCTTTCTCCCTTTGTTCTGTCTCTCAGAGGAAACAGAGACTCCTTCCCTCTGGTTCACTCTTTGCTGCCTGTCTCAGCTTCAGTTGCTCTTGGAAAGGTTCACTGACTCGGAGTTCGCATGTTGATTGCAAACCGAAGCAAGGCCAGAGCAGAGGGGACGAGGATGAGAAAGAAGAAACCGGAAGCCAAGCCCCCAGTGTCCTGCAGCAGGCCTAGGACCACGGTAGCTGGTGGCTTTTTATCAGCATTATCATGCAATATTCCCAGCCTGCTTTGTCTTTGCTTTGCGTTTTATCAATACCACTGGCAGATCCTGCTGTCCCTTCCTGTGGGTTTATTAATATTGCCCTCTGATCTATGGGTAGCTGCCACACTTTATATTCCAGCCCCATCCCATCTTCTCCAAACTCAGACACCATATTTAATTAGATTTTCTCCGTGGCTCAGGCAAACAGAAATTGAACTCCAAGTATATCTCTATTGCTCTGGAGCTCACATCTGACAGAAGCAGACAGCTCTCTTTCCCTCTCCAGCGTGCTCTGCCTCTTCCCCTCCATCCCCTCCTCTGACACTGAAGTCACAGCGCTAACACACTCCTAAGTTCACTTTCGGCTCCAAACTCTGAAATCCTTCCTTGCGTCATCCACAGCCATCCAGAAGAGCAGTGGTCCAGAGCTTCAGGCAATGGACACATGTTTCACTCTTCCTGCAGGTGTTGGGCCAGACCTGTATGTTGGCGGGAGTCGGATAGTGGCCATGGGGGTGGGGCAGCGGAGGAGGTGGAAGGGGTGGGAAATTTCTCCACTTAGGAACTGGCGTGACCCTATGACTTTATGTCCCTGGAGATGGAACAGGTTGTTACCCGAGAGCAAGACATCATGATATTTGCAGACTGGTTCGATGAGATGATACTAAAAAAACTACTTGGTGCAGAGAAGGAAGGCTGGGTCATCCTTTTACTCATCCCTGAAATGGACACATTTTCCCTCTGTGAAACCCAGTCTACTGCTGAGACTCAGTTTCCTAATGACGGCTGCTCTGTGTGTGTTTCCTAGAGTGACGTTTGAGTTAACCCAGGTGTGCCGCCATGCTCCTGAAGCTGTGATGTTCCTTTTTAAGATTAGACCCTTCCACTTGCAGTGAAATTTTGGTTTATTGCTCCTAAGCGACACTCGGTGGAGGATGACTGAAGTCTTGGTGCTGGTGAGATGCTTTTTATTTTCTTTATCCAAGAGATCTGTTGTTGTAGAGAGCTCATCTTGCCTGAACACTTGGACTGCGAGCAGAAGGGATTTAGGAATCCAGGGTGACGTGATATAAAATAGAGCAGTAATGAAAGTGGGAGCGAGGGAAGGGAACAGCAGGGAGGGTGGCTTACCAACAGTTCTTGGTTAATTTTTGAGATCTCTGCATAACAGTATGTGGGAATAAGCACAGTTACCATAGTGAATACTTGAGGTATTAAATGCAAAGAGCCTCGGAGCATTCCTGGAGGGCAGAAGGGTCCATGTGCCACCTCTGCCACGGTGAAAAATTCCCTTCTCCCAACATAAAGAGCTATGCCATTGCTGCCCCAGGCCTCACCTTCCAGGCAGCTCCTGGCAGGTGGTTTGGAGATTGTGGTGGTGGGGAATGGACACACAGAAAGCTGAGGGCTGACACAATGACCGAATGCAGAGCTTGGGGATGTGGCTCTGGGGTAGGGAAGGGGCTTTGGAGTCAGACTGATGCGTGCTGCAGACCAGGTGTGCCACCTAGCAGCGTAACCCCTGGTGTGGCATCATTCTCTCTGAGCCTTAGATGGTCATCAAAGGGACAAGAGTGCCTGCAGGGATGGGTCCTAGGACTCAATGGAGTCACACAGTGGTGACATTCGGAGGGTGTCTGGTCCACACTGGGCCCTCGGCACTCCGATGCACGATGCCAAAGGACTCAGCGCCTCTCAGAGGCCAGGCTGGGAGGATGGGCTGAAATGCCAGTTCGGGTCTGATTTTCAGGGAGTTGGGTTTGTGTTGTTTTCTGTGAAGCTCATCATTTAGGGAGGAGCCTGGAGGAGCCAGAACAGAGAGGCGTGAAGGAACCGAGTCTCCAATGCAAACACGTAGACCCTCAGGGATGCCTTCCTACTTCCCTTGTGGCACACCCACGATGTCCTCAGACAAGAATTCTACAGTGGCAGCCCATGCTGCTCTCATGCAGTGGCAGCCCAGAGTGCTTTCCAGTGAAGGCCGGGGTCTCTGCCGTGGTGGAGCTGCAGCTGGGCTCGGTTTGCTTGGCCCTTGGGACCACGCTGCTATGTTCCTGAGGTGGAGCACTGTGGAAACAGGTTTCTCTAGACTTATTCTGTCCACAGGACCTGACCCACGGTGACAGCGACTCTAGACGCCTTAACCTAGGACTTTCTCAGGACAGTATGTACGGCAGCACTTGACAGAGGACCTTCTGTTAAAGGCTGAACTGGGCAGCTCTCTAATCTGGTAAAGTAACCCTGGAGGAGATCAGAATGTGTGATAGGAGCTTGTTTCTCGCTTACGGAACAGCCCAGTATTTTGATCTGGTCAGCAGATGGCGTCTCACCCCACGGTGATTCAGGAACTCAAGCTCTTTCATTGTGTGGTTCTGTATGTGAAGGCCCCTATGTTTTCCTGTGGGTGACAGATGGAAGGGCTGGGAGGGCCATGGGCACGTCTTTGAAAAGGATCGGAAAAGGATTCTAAACCTTCTAGGCATGATCTGTGGCTGGGAGCTCATGTGTGTGGTCATGTGTTACAAGGAGAGAGAGGCTGGGAAACACACTAGTCTCCCTTGTTCACAAGTCCTAGATCTAAGACAGTTTGCAGCACCTGAAGCCATGCTAGCAGCAAACACTGTGTAAGGTATGTTGCTCTTACATATACATACCTATGATAGCTTAATTTACAGATTAGGCACTGTAGGAGGGTCACAACAGCAATAAAATACAAACAAATCACACTGGTATTCTGTAATGAAGCCTATTTAAAACTTACACGTTGCTTCCAACCCTCCCCCCCCCCCCACCCCCACCCCGGAATTTTCCACTTATTGTTTTTAGGTGTCAGTTGATAATGGGTAACTGAAGTGACAGAATACAAAATTGCAGGTAAGGGATGGATTTGGTGTATAACCTCACTATGTATCCAGGAAGAAAAGAAAGGCAGACAGGCAACAGGGTGGGGGAGGTGAGCTGACAAGCTCTGTCATAGCCTACCCTCTTAGTCAGTGACCATCCATCCACTTGGCCCCTCCTTTTCACACACACACACACACACACACACACACATACACACACACACACACACACACACACACACACACACACACACACACACACACACACAGTGTTCCCTAGGGATGGCGTCTTCTCAAATCTTTGTGTGATATTTTCAGAACTAGACTAGCAATATATCCACCCCCAGGATAAAAGGAGGAGCAGGAACAAGACTAACCACCATAGGAACAATAGTTCAGGTGGTCCTAGTGGGCAGTTAGATAGATGGTACCCATGGAGGTGATGGCGTCATGCAGAACCACTATGTGAGAGGATGCTCCACCTGGCAGCGACCTTATCTATTGTTTTGGGACCTGCCTCTCTACTCCTACCCATTGTTCTCCAGAGCCCTTGCCCTACCACCAGGGACACTCCTCGGCTACCCTCCGTGGTCACATCTGAAGAAGACCTGAGGACTCTCTCTACCTCCTGTGGATGAGAGCCTTTCATTTGAAGGAATTTACAGGCCAGGTAATAGTTTCTTTGGTTCTCAGTCCCCTGAGTACTTGGTAGATGTCTGAAGAACTGCTTCATATCAGATTTAAATGCTAGCTATCATCAACACCTGAATTCTTTCCCAAGATTTAGCGCGCTTGCCGTTTATTTTCCCCATGCCTTTCTCTCTGTCTCTCTTAATAGTGGCTATCATGAGACAGACGAAGCGATAGGTGTGGAAAACATTGCTTTGATGGAGTTGTCATATCAAAGTACTAAGAAATGGAGGCCTTCCAGAAGAGATACTTGGAGGCTAAATCCTCAGTTCTAGGTGTGCCCAGGTGGTTCCTGCTGAGGCAGAGGCATGGCTGGGGGTGGGTGGGGAGCTGGTTGCCACCTCTCTTCTGGAGCCTAGTTTGCCATCAACATTTGATCTTTCCTGACTCCAGCTCCCCCATCCCATGTGTTGTTTCTACGTGGTACACTCTCTGTGTACCTGTCTCTACGTCCAAAATTTCCCCCCTTTAAAGGGACACTAGGCACACAGGACAGGACCAATTCTATTCTCAGAATGACTTCATCTTACCGAATGGCATCTGTGAAGTTCCATTCTGAGACACTGAAGCGAAGGCCATGCCTTTCGTGGGATCTCTGAGACAGGTCTGGGTCCCTCTGCTAAACTGAGGATGACTGAGGGGGTCTTTGTTCCTCAAAGCCCTCTTTCACTTTCATCTCTATTCCAGACCTTCCATGACCCAAATATCTGAATTCTTTTCGAATTCTCTTCCTAGAAAGGAAACAGGAGATGTGAGGAGGAAAGAAAATTAGCATATGCTGAGTACCTACTCTGCGCCAGCCACCACCACAGATCCTGTATCTCTTTTGGCTGCACGTGTTGGAATTCTGTGAGATAGGACCTAGCGTGCCCGGGAGGGGAGAGATTTCCTTCCATCAGCCTCTGTGGCGTGCACAAGCTCGCTAACCTTTTCAAGCCTTTGTTCCCATGTCAGCCCTGGGTGAACCTCCCTGAACACCCTATTTAGAACTAGACTACTCCAGCCTTTCTGCTCTCTCCTTCCCATGCCCCCCCGTCTCACAGCATTATCTGTACCACCTTCTCAGGGAGCCAGCAATTTTCTAATTTTTGTTTATTTTTATTTTTTAATTTTTTTGTTAGTGCTTTGGAGCTTCAGAGGCCTTAAGGGACCTTGGCTGTCACGACACCCAGGGACAGTGGTAGGGATGTTGTGACGTGCCAGGAGAATACCTGACAGTGACTTGGACGTGTCTGAAGGCAGGTGCTTGGGGACCGGATCAGAAACCAAGTCAAGCCGATGGACTGAGAGTCCCCCCCCCCCCTCCAGCTTTTCCAGCTGAATAACATGAAGGAAGACACTTACTTTTCAGCTTTTTAGTTTCCTCATTGGAAAACAGAGCCATTGACAGAGCCCTCTTCCCTGTGTTGGGATGATCGGGCCGAGTCTCTAACTAAGGGCTTAGCAGAGTGCTGAAGTGCCCAGTGGACCCTGCTCTCACTCAGGCTTGTTAGTGACACTAAGTAACACGTCCACTAGCACAGGAAAGAATCTCACTGAGCATTTTCATGTCATGTCACTGTTGATATATTTTGAATTTGACCCCTCACATTAGCCCATTTTCTGTTATTATAACAAAGAACCAGAGAACTATGTACTTCCTAAAGAACAGAGCTAACTGTTCTGAAGATTCAAGAGCACTGTGTAACTTCTACTTGGCCCTGCCCACTTAGGGTCCCATCACCTCCCAATTTCATTGCACTGAGGATCAAGTTTTTAGCATAATAATAACCTTTATGGGGACACACTTACACCATATGCAAACCCCACTCTCATCTTAGAAGTCGTAACTAAACCTCTGTAGGCCTATTCCACTTTTCCTCCAGGTTCCTCAGGAAGCTCAGCTGGGAGAACTCTAGACTGGGTGACAAGATGCCTGATTTGCCAGTCCAGCTTGTTCCCCTCCTCGCTGGATCCCCTCAGATGAGTGATGTTCCTGGCCTTGTCATGTTTATTGAAATGGATAATTGGATTTATTTCTTGGCATAATATTTGAGGAAAGATCCAAAGTTGAAGTCATCAAAGAGTTGGGATAGAGATGAAATTGGAGTGCTTTGAGGAACAAGTGTCCATTTGTGATTTTCAGTTAAACAGAGGGACCACTGAGCTCTACCTTTTCGAGATACTGTTTTCTACAGCTAGGCAGGATTACTGCTTCATAGTATTGTCCAGCTGTTCCTGTCCCTAGGCTCTGCTACCTCTGTCCTGTGCTGACTTGTCTAGGCTGAATTCTCCTTCGGATTTGGGAAAGCCTTTCAACAAGCCATTTCTGGATGCTTAGCTTTGGCTTTCTGACTTAAGTGTGCATGAGACTGGAGAGATGACTCAGTGGCTAAAAATCAGTATCTGCTCTTGCAGAGGACCCAGATTTGGTTCCCAGCATCCACATCAGGCAGCACACAACTGCCTGCAACCTCCAGATCCAGGGGATGTGGTGACCTCTTTTGGCCTCCCTGCCCTCATACAGTGCACATACTTACATGCAGATGCACACACATGCACATAAACTATGCCCCTCCCCCAATCTGACTTCAACAAGCAGTGAAATTCCCTTTCCTGCAAGAACAGGATGGGAGGTTGATCCAGCAGGGCTAGAGTGTTCTGGCACAGACAGGGCAGTGGGGGAGTCCAGATGTGCTGAGTACAGTTACTCACTTTGTTTTCTCTTCCTGTCTCTCCTCCATACACGAGCTTAGTCAGGACCAGCAAAGATGGGGCCAGACAATTATACTCTTGAGTGTGGGTTTTATTAATGAGGGGAGAAGACAGCAGAGGAGACTGTAATGATATCATGGTGTGTCTAATCTAATTATGCTAATCAATTTCTATGGCTCATCAGAGGGAGTTCTGGGTGGACTGTGGCAGGAATCCCCAAGAGCATCTGGAAGGGCTGTTCCAGGATCCGAAACACTGATGGGAGAGCATTCTTAGAGCTTCCAGACCAGGAAGAGTTCTCTAGACCTCCACCTGCCCCATTTAATGTCATGTCTGAGCAAGCAGGGTCCTGGGAATTGTGGAAAAGCCCCAAAGAAAGCAGGCTTGGCAGAAGAAGCCGGGAAGGGAAAGCAGAGATTTGCCTGAGACTATGGGATGGGGAACAGTAGGAGCTTTTGTGTGGGCTGCTGAGTGGCCTGTGTGGCTGACGGGAGCTACAGCTGGGTTGCCAAGGGGAGCCCAGCGACTGCAGGCCTCTGGGGCTGAACTCGTACTGTGTTTGGCTAGGTTTGGTCTCTGTTGTACCCAAAGCTGAGCTTGGGAGGCCCATGTTTGTGCGGTATGGAGCAGAGAACGGAACTCATACACTGCTATTCTGCTATTGGCTGCCTGGTAGGCTGAGCATCTCCTCCTTGAGGGCAGGTGGCCTGTGTGGGCACAGGGGAAAAGCAGAATAGTGATGAAGCAGTGGGTGTGGACAGAGGTCAGGCCCAGCTTGTCCTTGGAGTTTCTAGAATCTAGTTTGAAGAACACAGAAATTCCTTCTACGGGAGTGCACTGTGCTGTGAGCTATGGAGGTAGCAGACATTGCAAAAGATGAGAGAAGTTGCTAGATACTTAATTTTCTACTGCTGCTGTATCAAACGCTCATGAACTTACTGGCTTAAAACACAGTTATTATGGGGCCAGAGAAAGGGCTGAGTGGTTAAGAGCATGCTGTTTTTCCAGATCAGTTCCCAGCACTCACATCAGGACCCAACAGCTGTCTGTAACTCCAGCTCCAGGGCATCTGACACCCTCTTCTGACTGCTGTGGGAACCAGCATGCTTGTGCACAGACACACACACACACACACACACACACACACACACACACACACACACACAGACACACACAGACATAGCCACAGCCACATACACACACACACACACACACACACACACACACACACACACACACCACACCTATATCTATTATTGTGTCATTCTGTAGGTCAGAAGCTCAAATAGAGCCAAACTCAAGGAGTCTGCGGGGCGCTGGGCTGTGCTTCCTTCTGGTTTCTGTTTAGCCTTTGCTTCCGTTTCTTAGCATCTTGAATTTCTTGGCTCATGGTCTCCTTTTTGCATCTTCAAAGCCAGCACCACCTACCTCTTTCTGAGCACACCTCTCCTTTTCACTCTTGCCAGGAAAGATTTCTCTGCTTCAGGTTTCATGTTCCTGGAGTAGGCTGTCCTGCATGATCCAGGTGAATCACAAGTTCTTAACACCACCCACATCTGCGAAGTTTCTTTTACTCAGTAAAATTACCTGTTCTCAGGATCTGGAGCTTAAGATGTGGACAAACATCTTTGAGGGCATACTATCCTGCCACAGCCCTGGTGGAACCTAGACAGCTTTAGCTAAGAGTGAGCTGCTAGAAGGCCTGTCTCTACGAGCTGGGACTCTAGGGAGGGCCTGGTCAGAGGGCTACCCAGGTACAGCCTGACCCTGCTGTGATGAACATCCTCCCTTGCTTGTGGAAAAGGCTGTCGTCATACCTATTTCTTCTACCAAGTAGCCCAGCTAATCACCTAAACCCTTTTTATCCAGCCCTTTCTCCTTATCTATAGGGGATATGTTCTAAGACCTTTAGTGTATGTTCTAAACTGTGTGTGATACTGAATATTATATACACTACAATTATTTTACACACACACACACCCAGACCACCCCCACATACCTCTACAATGAAATTAGGAATATTAAGACTAATAATAGAATAATGATGGAGTTTGTGAAAATATAGTTTTTTTTTTTTTTTTTTTTTGGTTTTTCGAGACAAGGTTGCTCTGTGTAGCTTTGCGCCTTTCCTGGAACTCGTTCTGTAGACCAGGCTGGCCTTGAACTCACAAAGATCCGCCTGCCTCTGCCTCCTGAGTGCTGGGATTAAAGGCGTGCGCCGCCACCGCCCAGCCAGGTTCTCTTTTTAAAATATCTTACTATACTGCATCCATTCTACTTCTTCTTAAGAGATAACACAATCCCTCCAGATGAGACAAAGTGTGGTGAACGTTTTGAGTGCTGCAAGACAGCCTTAGTCTTCTACATGAGGGCTCAGGCATTAGCCTAATGATGTCACGATGGTGCCTCTGGAAACTGCAAAACTAGCAGCTGGTAGTATATGCAGCATGCATACACTGGACAAAGGAATGTCCTTTTCTTATCCCAGGCAGAATGGAGCGAGACTGTATGACATTTAAAACCAAGCACAATTTATAACCTAGGAATTGTTTGTTTCTAGAATTTTCAGTGTGAGATTTTTCAGGTCACTGTTGTCCACAGGTACATTCTGAAAGTAAAGCCACTGTAGCTGTGCAGGGTCACATGACTCAGCTGAGGAAAACGGAATGGAGGCTGAGATCAGGCAGCTATTTTCAGGCCAGATCGCTAGTCAGCTCCAGGATCCTCCATGATAGGAAGATTTCCAGGATCCTGGGGAGGCTGGTAAGTCCTGGTAATGGCGAATCAATGAGACAGAGGAAGCCTGTGATGTCCAGTGAGCTTTGGTGGGGGCTTTAAGGGGAATAGGAAACAAACCTATAGGTCAAACAGTTGAAGGGTGAAATTGTTGTAGATACTAGGCTCCTTTGAGAAGTCTAGAAACTGTCTTCAATAGGGTGCCCCCTTAACAAGACTATTAACAAGACTGTCTAGAACATGGAAAGTTAGCCCCATAGCCAGACGATGGGTGGTGAAGAAACCCACCCTGGAGGCCCCCAGGTTGTGCGATGACAGCAAAGTGCCAGCTAGAATTTCAAGGACATATTAGGAAGGGATCTGTTAGCTCCAAGAACTGTGTAGAAACAATCTGCATCAATGTACATGAGGGAAATTCATCTGTAATGGTAAGATGAATTGTTAAATGGTCTTATTAATAAAAAACCTGGAGCCAGATATTGGGGTAAAAACTGAGAGACCAGAGGAATAGGACAAGCCACAGACAACCTCACCTCACCAACTCCTCAGCCTCCAAAGAGACCTACTTCCTGTATACCCATGCCTATATCCTTTCTGTGCCTTGCCATCTTACTTCCTCTCTCTTCCCAGCTCTATCACTTCCTGCCTGTCTGTACAGATCTCCAGACCTCTATGGTTAACTAGTGCTAGAAATTAAAGGCATGTGCCACCATGCCTGGCTCTATTCGCAGTGTGGCCTTGAACTCACAGAGATCTGGATGAATCTCTGCCTCCTGAATGCTAGAATTAAGGGCATGTGCTACTACTGCCTGACCTCTATGTTTAGTATAGTGGCTGGCTTTTTCCTCTGATCTCCATGCAGGCTATATTTATTAGAGTACAAATAAAATATCACTGCATGTAATTCTTTTTCATTGTTGAATCTTTGTGTGCCTTAGGTATCAGGGTGACCATGGTCTCATAAAGTGAATTTGGCAATGTTCCTTCTGTTTCTATCTTGTGGAACAATTTGAAGAGTATTGGTATTAGCTCCTCTTTGAAAGTCTCAGAGAATTCTGCTCTAAAACTGTCTGGCCCTGGGCTTTTTTTGGTTGGGAGACTTTTAATGACTGTTTCTCCTTCCTAAAGAAGTTATAGGTCTATTTAAATTGTTTATCTAATCTTCATTTAACTTTGATAAGTGGCATCTAGTGAGAAAATTGTCCATTTCTTTTAGATTTTCCAATTTTGTGGAGTACAGGTTTTTGAAGTATGACCTAATGATTCTTTGGATTTCCTCAGTGTCTGTTATTATATCCCCCTTTCATTTCTGATTTTGGTAATTTGGATATTTTCTCTCTCTTTTAGTTAATTTAGATAAGGGTTTGGCTATCTTGTTGATATTTCAAAAAGAACCAACTCTTTGTTTCATTGATTCTTTGTATTGTTCTCTTTGTTTCTATTTTGTTGATTTCAGCCCTCAGTTTGATTATTTCCTGTCATCTACTCCTCCTGGGTGAGTTTGCTTCTGTTTTTCAAAGCTTTCAGGTGTGCTGTTGAGCCACTAGTATGAGATCTCTGCAATCTTTACAAAAGCACTTAGTGCTGCTTTCACAGTGTCCCATAAGTTTGGGTATGTTGTGCATTCATTTTCATTGAATTCTAGGAATTCTTTAATTTCTTTATTTCTTCCTTGACCCCGTGGTAATTCAGTAGAAAGTTGTTCAGTTTCCATGAGTTTGTAGACTTTCTGTTATTGTTGAAATCCAGCTTTAATTCATGGTAATCTGGTAGGATGCAGGGTGTTATTTCAGTTTTCCTTGTTGAGATTTGCTTTGGGACTGAGTATGTGATCAGTTTTGGAGAAAGTTTCATGAGGTGCTGAGAAGAAAGTATATTCTTTTGTGTTTGGGTGAAATGTTCTGTAGATATCTGTTAGGCCCATTGGTTTATAACATTTCTTAACTTCATTATTTCCCTGTTTAGTTTCTGTCTGGATGACCTATCCATTGGTGAGAATTGGGTATTGATGTCTCCCACTATCAATGTGTGGAGTTCTGCGTGTGATTTAAGCTTTGGTAATGTTTCTTTTACAACTGTGGGTACCCTTGTGTTTAGGGGCATAGATGTTAAGAATTGAGATGTGGGAAATAGCCTTGAACATATTAGTGCAGGAAACAACTTCCTGAACAGAACAGCAATAGGGCAGGCACTAAGATCGACAATTAACAAATGAGACCTCATGAAAATCAAAAGCTTCTGTAAGGCAAAGCATACTGTCAATAGGACAAAGTGACAGCCTACAGAATGGGAAAAGATTTTCACCAACCTCACATCTGACAGAGGGCTGATATCTAAAATATGTAAAGAGCTCAAGAAACTAGACATCAACAAACCAAATTAAAAATGGGGTACAGATCTAAACAGTGAATTCTTAACAGAGGAATCTCAAATGGCTGAGAAACACTTAAGGAGATATTCAACATACTTAGCCTTCAGGGATATGAAAATCAAAATGGGGGCTGGAGAGATGGCTCAGAGGTTAAGAGCACTGGCTGTTCTTCCAGAGGTCCTGAGTTCAATTCCCAGCAACCACATGGTGCCTCACAACCATCTTGTAATGAGACCTGGCACCCTCTTCTGGCCTGCAGGCTGAACACTCACTGTATACATGACAAATAAATAAAATTAAAAAAAAAAAAAGAAAATCAAAATGACTCTGAGATTCCATCTTACAACTGTCAGAATGGCTAAGATCAACAATGCAAGTGACAGCTCATGCTGGTGAGATGTGGAGCAAGGGGAATTCTCCTCCATTGCTAATGGGAGTGCAAACTTGTACAGCCACTTTGGAAATCAATATGGTGGTTTCTCAGAAAATTGGGAATTGGTATTCCCCAAGGCCCAGCTATACCTCTCCTGGGCAGATACCCACAAGATGCTCCACCCTACCACATGGACACTTGCTCAATTATGTTCAAAACAACTTTATTTGTAATAGCCAGAACCTAGAAACAACATAGATGTCTCTCAGTGGAAGAATGGATAAAGAAAATGTGGTACATTTACACAATGGAGTATTACTCAGCTGTTAAAAAAATAACATCATGAAATTTGCAGGCAAATGGATGGAACTAGAAAAAATCATCCTGAGTGAGGTAATGCAGACTCAGAAAGACAAACATGGTATATACTCACTTATATGGATGGATATTACATGATATGGATATTAGCTGTAAAGTGAAGGATAATCATGCTGCAATCCACAGACCCAGAGAGGCTAATTAACAAGGAGGGCTCAAGGGGGGATGCATGAATCTCCCTGGGAAAGAGAACTAGAATAGATTTCTTGGGTAGACTGGGAGTGGGTGGGGATGGGAACAGGAAAGAACAGATTGAGGGAGGTGGAGGGAGAGAGTACTAGGGGAGACAACTGGAGCTGGGGGGGCACTAGTGCAATGGAAACTCCCAGGAGTCTACAGTGGTGACCCTAGGGAAAAATAGCAATGGGGGATACGGGGCCTGAACTGACCATCTCCTGTAACCAGGAAAGGCTTCCAGTAGAGAGACTGGGACACCAACCCAACCACAAAACCTTCGACCTACAATCTGTCCTGCCTGCGAGGTGTGCTGGGGTAAAAGTGGCACAGAACTTGTGGGAG
This sequence comes from Peromyscus californicus insignis, assembly GCF_007827085.1. Taxonomy (NCBI): domain Eukaryota; kingdom Metazoa; phylum Chordata; class Mammalia; order Rodentia; family Cricetidae; genus Peromyscus; species Peromyscus californicus. The sequence goes on from NW_026294402.1 coordinate 22,820,500, forward strand.
TGGCCAACTAATGACTGACCCAACTTGAGACTCATTCATAAAAGGGAGCCCACACCTCACACTGTCTTGAGTATCAGGACCCAGAGGCTGGGTAGCTAGGATAGAACCAACATGTCTGGCAAAAAAAAAGATGTCAATGAATTGATTCTTAATGATACTCTGCTATACTTGTGGACTGGAGCCTAGCATAATCAATGTCAGAGAGGCTTTATCCAGCAACTGATGGGAACAGATGCAAACCCACAGCCAAACATTGGGAGAACTTGGGGAATTGTAGAAGTAACCATCTTATTAAATAAGAAACACAGAGCCAATGCAGAGATGAAAGCCCAAGAGGTCAGAGCTAAGAGCCTTACCCTTCACTGCTGCAGCTATCCTCTTCAGCCAAGAGACCTACTTCCTGTGTGTTTGTCTTTATATAGACTTTCTGTTCTGCTTTCTCATTGGTTGTAAACCCAACCACATGTCTGTATAGACCTCCAGGTCTTCTATGGTTGGTATTGAGATTAAGGGGCGTGTGTCTCCATGCTGGCTGTATCCTTGAATACACAGAGATCGGCCTAGCTCTGCCTCCCAAGAGCTAGGATTAAAGGCATGCACCACCACCACCCAGTTTCTGCTATGGCTTGCTATAGCTCTGACCCCCAGGCAACTTTATTTATTAACATACAAATAAAATCACATTTCAGTACAAATAAAATATCACCATAGGGAATCTTGCCGAAGAGGGGAAGGAAGGATTGTAGGAGTCAGATAGGTCAAGGACACTACATGAAATGGCCTGCAGAATCAACTACACAGGGCTCATAGGGGCTCTCAGATATTGAACCTAAAATCAGGGAGCCTGTATGGGTCTGACCTATGTCCTCTGCATATATGTTCTTCTGGTGTAGCTTGGTCTTCTTGTGGGACTCCTAACAATGGGAGTGAGGGCTGTTTCTGTCTCTTTGTCTGCTTTTGGGATCCTTTCCTTCCTACTGGGTTGCCTTGCCCAGCCTTAATATGAGCGTTTGTGCCTAGTCTTATTGCAACATGATATGCCAAGTTTGGTTCATATCCTTGGGAGGCCTGTTCTTTTCTGAAGGGAAACAGAGGAGGAATGGGTCTGGGGGGGGAATGGGAGGTGGTGGGGGCTGAGAGGAGAGGAGGAAGGGGAAACTGTGGTCAGGATGTAATATATGAAAGAAGAAATTTATTTTTTTAAAGGAGGAGGAGTAGGAAGTGGAGTTGGGGGGGGAGGAGGAGGAAACAGAATCTGGAGTATGTGCCTGCCTGGGATGGTAGGCTTCTACTGACAAGGTATCTCCATCAAAGGGGAATCAAATATGCTTCAGCTCCTCTGCCTATGTAACAAGCACCCTACAGCTAGTGTCATGAGCACTCATATGGCCCCGGTTTTGTGCATCAGGAATTCAAATAGGGCATAGCAGGAACATCTGGTCTCTTTGATGCTAGAAGGTTGAGGCTAGGGGCTGGGAGCTCAGAGGCTCATTCATTCAGGCAGCTGCTGTCTGATTCTGGTTGTTGGATGGGAACTTCAGGACCTTTCCACATAAATGTCTCTGGTCTCCCCACATGGCTTTGCCCGAGTTTCTTCACTTCGTGGCAACTGTGTGATCAGGGATGTTGTAGCAATCACCTTTATGACTTAGCCTCAGAAGTCAGATGAGTTACTTCTACCTCATGCCATTCACTACACAGGGCCACTAAAGGTCCTGCACATTTAGAGGGAGTGCAATTGAACTTCACTCCATGATGAGCCGAGTGTCAAGGTTCTAGAGAAACACATGAGACTGGCCAGATTACTATCGTCACTCTCAGTTCGAAGAATGTACATTCTTCCCCAGACTGGCTGGAGAAGCTGGCTGCTTTCTCAGCAGTAAGAAATGATAGTGGAGGCTTTGAGAGGCAGAGATTGCTAAAACTCTTCAGTTAGGCAAAATGATTTTTCCCCACGGGAAAGGTTAGATTGGGTGTGGCTGCTCTGGTGGTCTTTTTATTCCAAATAGCCTTAGACAGCTGTGGAAAATGACATCTGTCTCTGTCTCTCTCTTCTATCTCTGTGTGTATGTGTGCCCATTTAATTTTAGCCTTATGTCGAGGAAAGGACCTGAGCTGTGCTTATTTCACACATGGAACTCCTTGGGAGCAAATTTTTGAGTTTAGAGGGTCCTGCGGAGAAATCTAAAGCTCCACAGGATAGGCAAGCCACCTTGATGGAAAGAGCCATGGTCTTTGAATGATTGGTCCTGTTCTCATCTTCACTGATGTAGAGTAGGGTAGGCTGTGAGCAGGAAATAAGCCTTTGGGGTTTCCATAAACAGCGTTTAGTTTCCCCTGACAAACACAGGCTGCTTTCCTGGCACAGCCTTTGAAGAAGCAGGAAATAACATCTATAAGTCAGTCAATTTCCCTAATAGACTGGCACACCAGTCTCTGCCTTTCCCACCCCTGTCAGCTGCGCGGATTGTGTGATTGGTGCAGAGCGATAACACACGCAGAGCGGCCTGATTGCCTACTGTGGGCATTTGGGTATCATGCATTTGGAATGAGAGGAGGCAGGTGGCGTGGGTGGGGTTGGTGGCTGGCTCACCGCCATCCACAGAAGCAGGGAACTGGGTTACAGAAGCGCTGCGCAGTGAGCAGAGAGCCTGCCACGGTTAGGAAGGTTCCCAGGTGCTAGCCCCTCACATCCAAACCGCCTTTTCCTGATTCATGCAGTGAGTCCCCAGGACCATGCCTCGTTCCAGGGGATTTCATTTATCATAAACAGCAGTCGATCAAGACAGAAGCAGTGTGGAAAAGTGTTCATGCATTTTGGTGAAAATAGCAGGTTTCCAAGTGGATCATACGGTATGATCTTGAGCTTGTGACAGTAATTATTCTGTAGGTATATAAAGAATAGAGAATAAACATCAGCATGGAAATAATGAACATCTCAGGGAGTAGTGAGAAAAGTATAAATTTTAAGTTTTCTTGTGCTTTTACCACTTACATTTCTTTCTCCAGAGGATATATATGACTTCAGCAATAAGAAAAAAATTGGGTTTTAAATATACAAAATATCTGACCATGAAACCAAGACTACAAATCTGAAAATTAGTTAAGGGTATACACAGCAGGTTTCTGGTTGTCTGGGTTTCTCTTTCTTTGTGTCCCCCTTTCTTTGAGGTATCCTTGGTCATTTGAAAGACTCTAGACTCTTTGCGCTCTACCCTGGCCAAAGGCCTCATGGTATGGTTTATTCTTCCTGTCTTCTGGTGCAATTCTGCTAAGTGTAATCTTGGCTCTTTGGAGGAGAGACATGGGTCTTAGAACATCTCCCTTAGACTCCCATCAAACTGATCTCCTGGCTATTTATGGTGATTAGCACCTTGGAAGACCCAGACTTTGCTTGAATCTTCTGTCAACTGTCCTGTTCCTAGGCCCTTTCCTACCTATCACCCCTTCTTTTTCTGAGACAAAGTATGAAAAAAAATGCCTTACTAGCCTGGAGCTCAGTATGTAGACCAGGCTGGCCTCAAATTTACAGAGATCTGTCTGCTTTTGCCTCCTGAGTTCTGGGATTAAAGGCAAGTATCCCCACTACCCATCCTGATTCCTCTCCTCTATACCATCGACTCTAGACACTGCAATCCATACCCTGGCCTAATTGGCCCTTCCGAGGACTATCTGCCAGCTGCTATTCAGCCTTAAGGTAAATCTGAGCCTGTGGTGGTTTTTAAATTCTTAGCTTTCATTTGAATTCTCTACTCTCTGGCCTGGCCACATTTTCTTCATTGTTGGTTTGGATTTGTCTGATGTGCTCATTTTATTCTGGTGAATGTCCTTCTTAGGGATGTGGCCTTTTGAACCCTCATGGTCACCCTACAGCTCCAGCAAAGCTTCCCACCAACAGCAAGGGGAAGACTCCCCAGGAACAACATGTGCTCTCTTGGCCAGTTCCTTGAGGGACCTAGCTAGTCCCCTCTCCTGAAAGGACATGGGTGGTCCCTCTGCATTAGTGGATTTAGACGCAGACCAAAATGGAGTTGTCCCAGCTCAGTGTGAGGTGCTGTTGGTTGCAAACATCTCTTTTGAAAGTGCTGGTGATGCTCAGTTTGTTGTAGCTGGGGTCCTCTGACTGCCTTGTAGGGATGTGTTCGGCTTCTCCAGAATCGGGACGGCCAGCAAAAACCACAGCAATTTACTGGAAATTTGGGGGAGTCTCAACAGAGCCACCACGTGTTATTGGAGAAACCATGGTCCTCTCTTGGGATTCTTAGTCTCCTTGATAAAAATAACTTAAGAACAGACTCCAAGGGAAGCTTAGGAACAAATTTATTAGACGTTAAAAGCACAGTCCCAGGGCAGGCCAGCTGTAAATCCTGGCAGCTGCCTGAAGGAGGAAGGTGAAGCAAAGAAGAAGTCACCCTATTCAAGCTGAGCCAACACGGAGGTCAGCCACACGACAGGGAGGGGAGCTTCGGAGAAAGAATGAAGCACGAAGTGTTAGCAAAAGCATGCTTAGAAGAGACAGAAGAAAAGGGAAATTAGCATTTTTTTGAGTAATTCAGGAAAGAGGACTGGCTTACAAAGCTGCATGTCTAATGCTTCTGTAAGCTACTGTACTATGGATGGGATTCTGGTGAGGAAAAGTACATTATCTCAGAAAAGGGCTAATTATTCCTCCTACCTCTTTAGCATGGCTTACAGTGAACACTTGCCTTCCTAGGGATGGTCCTCCTTTCCCGAGGGGTGGTCCCTTAGCCTTGTCATTGACCTGCCCAACTGGAACGCTAGGTCTCTACCCAGGCCAGAGAGTTTATCCTCTTGGCCAGAAGGAAAGAATTTTTGCTTAACTGGCCCTTTATGCTGCTGTGACATTTGGTCTAGAGTGGAGAGGGACCCGGGCCACTGAGCCAGGCAGGCCCTGAGTCTGACCCTGCAGCCTGCATGGACCCTGAGCAAGGGAAAGTCCCAGTCAGTAAAATACAAGCCTGAAGTATCAGGGTACCTTGTGGGACATTGTTCCTGACTCCTGCTCACAAGCCTTCATATGTATCCTGAGATGACTGTCTCGATAGGGAGGTAAAGGTGTCTTTTCAGTCTTTTCGGGGGAGTGTGTGTGTGGGGAAACATGGAGGATTTATTTAGGAAATCAGAAGTTACAGCGATGTAGGAACCCACAGTTCACAGCCACTGAAGCACAGTTCAGAAATGACTTTGTTGCTTTAAATGATATCTCTGTTTACACATGAGACATTTTGTATAATTCATGAGGATTTTGTATCATTTACCAGCAGGGATCAGCAAATATGGTTTCCATATTCTTGTAACTCTGTAGCTCCTGGTGTGGCAGTGTCTCACCCACCTGCCTTTCCAGTCTCAGGGACCCTGATGAACATGGCAGGTCGCACACGTGGCAACTGCAGTTCATAGTCACAATTTCTGGCCTCACACAAGCCTAGGGAGTCCATGTTGCTCCATCCCTCCCTCCCCCACCACTCCTGCCCCAGGGAAGCAAGGAGCAGAGTTGGGTATTTTGTCTTCAGTCACACATTTGTGCCGCCTGGAGAAGAACTCAAGAGCATTTAGCTCCAAGGCTCATGTTTTATTTCTCCCAACACTGGAGTGAAGGAACAAAAGAACCCACACCGTAGCATAACACAACATCTGTTGCTTGGAGGGCAGAGCTGGCTTTCTCAACCTGCTGCTTCGTGCCCCTTCAGACCGTGGCAGTGGCCACCTGAGGAGAGAGGCACCACACAGGCCTTTCCCAGTCCTCCATGTGTTTTGAAACTTATTCTGATACAATAGGATTTGGTGGGGGCTTTTCTAGGAAAATCCCAGGTTAGTGTGTCACAGCGGCAAGTGGGACCATTTGTCATGTGTGTCGGGTAGTGGGGGGCATGTTTAACCATCAGTACTGGGAAGAATCAGGCAAGCAATCTGAACTAACAAGGAGCTAAAAACCACCACCATGCATGCAAGTGCGCACATACACACACACACACACACACACACACACACACACACACACACACACCCCAGAAATGGAACAAGCAAGCAATCTGAACTAACAAGGAGCTAAAAACCACCACCATGCACGCAAGTGGGCACACACACACACACACACACACACACACACACACACCAGAAATGGAACAAGTAGCTGCCCCATAGAAGAATTCATCTTCATCATTCACCCTCAGTCTCTTGTCTCTCTGCTTGTCTCCTGTCACAAATGCTCCTGAACTAGGGGAGACATAATTATACCCAGGGCTATTGTATTTTCAGTGCACATGGGCCCATGTGCTGAAGTTTTCCCTCTCTTTAAGGACCCTTTGAAATTTCATTGTCTCATCAGAGGACCAGATCAATGAATGTAGCTCAATTAGGTTTCTATGGGTAGAAGACAGGGAAAGGGCTCCCATCCCAGCATCCAGTTGCAAATATCATTTATTAACCTAAGAACCCAGGGGGATTTAGGGCTTTCCTATCCAAACACTGAGAAGCTGAACATTTTCTGTCTTTAAAGGCTCAGGAATAGGGCTCCACAGGCCAGCGCCATCCCTTCCTTGCTGTGTAAATTTTGCATTTTTTGCCAGAAGTCCTTCTCACCACAGGCAGAGGCCTCTGTTAAAAGCAAGCCCGGCATGGCAGCTGTCCCAGGCCTGGCTCTGTCCATCCTCTCCCTGCCCTCCCCCACTTTCTGGAGGTGACTCCTGTGGGCGGGGCCTCTTGGGAGTCATCAGGTGCCCCTCATTCACTGGGCTCCACTGTATGAGATGGTCTCAGCTGGAGGCAGCAAATGTAGGGGAGAAAGGGCTGATTGAATTTGGTTTGGGACCCCTCCAAGTCCTGCAAGGCTTGCAAATGTTTAGGGAGTGATTTCCATATCACTCTGAAGTTGCTTGTCTTTCTCCCAAAGGCAAAGGCTGCTGCCAAGACTGGAGGACTTGGAGCTGGGGACTGCCCTAAAGATAGGGAAGTGAGGCAAGATCCATTTCTGGTGTGTGTGTGTGTGTGTGTGTGTGTGTGTGTGTGTGTGTGTGTGTATGCACGTGTGAGCTCACATACAACCATGTGCATGCATAGTGGTGGTTTTTAGCTCCTTGTTAATTCTCTATAACAGAGCTCACGGTGCCAAGGAAACCTAGGATTTCACTGGGCATTTGGTCAGCACAGCAGAGGCAGTGTGATGCCTGGAAAGGAAATTTTTAGAAGCGAATGGAGTGATGGAATGGAGATCCTGGGCACAACGGAATGGCTGGCAGGGCAGGCTGGCTATGTGTTTATAGTTAGTGACCATCAGTGAAGCTTCTGCTGGGGGGATGAACCTGGAGGATGCAGGGGGATGTATTTGCAGGGGTTTCTGGATCCCTGTCGACGGGCTCTATGTGATCCGGTTGTGGATGGAGATAGCAATTCCTTGTAACTGTCTGGTCAGTGATTTTGCTCTAGAAGGAGTCACAGCTGGGGTAAACCACATGGCTGAGCTGTGAAGACAGATGGAAGTTTGGGAAAGCCGGTTGCGTGCTGTGTAGGATCCAGTGGGAGGAAGATCAGGAACTTCAAGATTCTTTCTAATTCTGAAGCACTGAGTTTCCACAACGCTAGGTTCGTGATTTCATTCATTCATTCATTATGGTGATATTTTATTTGTACTGAAATGTGATTTTATTTGTATGTTAATAAATAAAGTAGCCTGGGGGTCAGAGCTAATAGCAAGCCATAGCAGAGCTGGGAGTTTGTGGCGCATGCCTTTAATACTAGCACTTGGTAGGCAGAGCTAGGTAGATCTCTGTGTGTTCAAGGATACAGCCAGCATTGGAGACACATGCCTTTAATCTCAATACCAACCATAGAAGATCTGGAGGTCTGTACAAACAGGCAGTGACATGGCGGTCATGTGGTTGGATTTACAACCAATGAGAAGGCAGAACAGAAAGTCTATATAAAGACAAACACTCAGGAAGTAGGCCTCTCTTGGCTGAAGAGGCTAGCTGCAGCAGACGGGTAAGGCTCTTAGCTCTGATCTCTTGGCTTTCCTCTTTGCATTGGTTCTGTGTTTCTTATTTAATAAGATGGTTGGTTACATCTACAAATGGTGCCCAATGTGTTGGCAAGAGTTTCTACCTAAAACCTGAGAAAAAAAGGTTCTAAAATGGAGCTAAAAACAGTTCCTAGTTGTCTCTTTCAAGTTAGCGGCAGCCTGCATGTTTGAACTACTATGGCTGGTTCCTGGCATGTGCGCTCGATATGCAGTATGGCGGGAATGAGGCCTCTGCAAGTGGCACATTAAGCTGTGTGGTGGATTTAGCCTTTGCTAGTACAAAACAAAAAGAGGTTTCTGAACTACACGCTGCTTGGATAAAAGCATAGACCCAAGATGGCTCCCAGAGCTGGTGGTAAACATATCACTGCCATGTTGGAAAGCTGAAGTGGGTGGAGCCAGCAGCCACAGCGCCATTTCAGTCTTAGAATGCTGCAGTTTAAAGCAATAGGCTCAAGGTAATATAAAAAATAAGACATGCAAAGATGGCTACCACACAGAGAATCTGGATTATGTTCTCTTTGATATTTGTAACTGAAGAAAAACATTTGATTGCAAAAGTTGTTGAGTTATGCCAAAATGTATATTTTAAAGGTACCTTGATTTCAAAATTTGGATGTAAGGATATATTGCTTTGGAAAGGAGGCTCTGCTTTTGTTTCCACAGGAAGCCAGAGGCTATGGATTTGTTCCAGATTCAGATACATCAGGTTTGACCAGCCAAGACCCCCTGAAAGGTCTCTGATGATACCATGGCCCAGATGATCCAACATCCAGAATGGTTTGAAGGCAACTGGCTCAGATAATACAGCCTCATGGACTACTCCATAATCCTAAAATTTCCTTTGTGTCCCCATAAGATACAACGCCCCCCCCCCAGCAGGAAGTAGTAAGAGAAGCTACGCCCAAATTCCCAAATTATATGTAATTTTACTATGTTAAGGTTAAAACCTTCCTTTTTGAAAAAAAAGAAAAAGGGAAGTGCTGTGGGATGGTCTGTATGTCAAATGCTCTGATTGGTCAATAAATAAAACACTGATTGGCCAGTGGCCAGGCAGGAAGTACAGGCGGGACTAACAGAGAGGAGAACTGAGAGAGCAGGAAGGTGGGAGGAGACACTGCCAGCCACGCCATGACAAGCAGCATGTGAAGATGCCGGTAAGCCACGAGTCATGTGGCAAGGTATAGATTTATAGAAATGGATTAATTTAAGATGTAAGAACTAGATAGCTAGAAGCCTGGGCCATTAGGACAAACAGTTTAAATAATATAGTATCTGTGTGTTTATTTTATAAGTGGGCTGTTGGACTGCCAGGGTTTGGTGGGATCCAGAGAGAAAACTCTCCAACTACAATTCATTCATTCATTCATTCACCAGTTCACTTCTTTGGTTACTTAATGGTTATTTCTTATGTGCCTCTAATAAGCCAGGCACTGTGACACATTGAGAAAGAGGACAGAAATTTCTTTGCAAATGTTGAACTTAATAGTTCACAGTGGTTTGAATTGTCTCCCAAACTTAATCTTAATGGTGGTGAAATGTGGGACTCTAATGAGAGATTTGCAGGTCCAGGGCTACACCCTCATGAATGCATTAATGCTGATTATAAAAAAGAATTAAAGATGTGAGTTTGATCTCTCACTCCCTCTCACTTTCCCTTCTGCCTTCTGCTGTAAGATGACATAGCAGCAAAGTCACAAAGTGTGGCCTTCAAATTTGACTTCTCAGATTTTAAGAAATACATTACTCTTAGTTCTAAAATTGCCAGCTTCAAGTATTATGTTATAGCAACAGGCTGTGGAAGAAAAACAGCATTCTCACCGATTTTGAAGAGATAGTCATAAGAAAATTTAAAACACTTTGATATAAAGACAAAGAATATGACACCAGTTTCAGGCAGACCTCCTCTTCAAAAGTGATCAGGAGAGGGACAGTGCGTTTTCTTTAATTGTGTGACCCTGGTAGATCCACCACACACTAGAAGACTATATACCCAAGGCTATAAGGGTGGCATGAATTGGATTTGATGTCCTGCCCAAATGAATGTAAGGGCAGATATTGAAGGGGAATTTCATGGGGCAGCTGCTGAGGACCACAGTCAAGCTGCTGCCTTACTTCTTCTCAGTACTGATGGGTAAAAGTGTGCTCCCCTGTCACACATGAGCTACTCAAAGGAGGCCTTCTTAGATTGTGACCTTTAATTGATAGCTGATTAGTGATTGGCTGAGGGAAATGACAGAAGACCTTTCTCAGTGACATTTTCAGGGAACAAAGTAATGTCCTTGTGGCTGAAGAGGAGAAAGCTATGGAGAAAGTGATGATGAAGTTGGGCAGAATGGGAAGCAGAAACTGAATGATGTCTGGCTTTATCCTTAAAAGGGAGGGGTATTAAAAGGTTTTGACTGTCAGGCATGAAGTCCCTCTGTCTACATTAGATTTTTCTCATCAAAAACTCTGAGGATGCAGATCTTCCACAGTGTGTTTCCACAACTTGAAAATCAATTTGACGCTTTTTTTTTTTTTTAAAAACTCATACTTCCAAGGTTGGCTTCAAATTCCATGTAACTGAGGCTAGCTTTGAACTCCTAATTCTCCTGCCTTCATCTCCTGATGAGTGTTGGGATTATGAGTATGTGACACTATGTCAGACTTTTGACAGTTCAGACTTTTGACATTTTTTAAGTATTTAATTAGTAAATTTTTCTTTCTCTCTCCCCCTTTCCCTCTGTGTGTGGGTATGGGTGTGTGTGCTCATGCGTGCACCACAGTGTGGAGGTAAGGGGTTGACTCTCTGGAATGGGCTGTCTTCTGTAGCTAGAGTTTTCCTGCCTGGCCCACAGTCAGGACAAACTCTCTCACCTGCCAGTCCCACAGCCACTCAGACCCAACCAAGTAAACACAGAGACTTATATTGGTTACAAACTGTATGGCCGTGGCAGGCTTCTTGCTAACTGTTCTTATAGTTTAAATTAATCCATTTCTATTAATCTATACCTTGCCACATGGCTTGTGGCTTACCGGCATCTTCACATGCGGCTTGTCGTCATGGCGGCTGGCAGTGTCTCTGACTCAGTCTTCCACTTCCCAGTTTTTTCTCCTCCTTGTCCTGCCTATACTTCCTGCCTGACCACTGACTAATCAGTGATTTATTTATTGACCAATCAGCAACACATTTGACATACAGACCATCCCACAGCACTTCCCCTTTTCTTTTCTTAAAAAGGAAGGTTTTAACCTTTACACATCTCCAAAGTGAGCTTGGTATATTTGGGAATTTGGGCGTAGCTTCTCTTACTACTTCCTGTTGGAGGGGGGCGCTGTATCTTCTGGGGAAACAAAGAAAATTTTAGGATCATGGAATAGTCCGTGAGGCTGTATCGTCTGAGCCAGTTGCCTTGAAACCATTCTGGATGTTGGATCATCTGGGCCTTGGTGTCACCTTTTAGGGGGTCTTGGCTGGTCAAACCTGATGTATCTCAATCTGGAACAAATCCATAGCCTCTGGCTTTCTGTGGGAACAAAAGCAGAATCTCCTTTCCAAAGCAACATATCCTTATATCCAAATTTTGAAGTCAAGGTACCTTTAAAATATACATTTTGGCATAACTCAACAGCTTTTACAATCAAATGTTTTTCTGCAGTTAAAAATCCCAAAGACAACACAATCCAGATTCTCTGTGTAATATTCATCTTCACGTGGCTTATTTTTTATATTAATTTTACTGTCTCTTTAAAGACTTTATTTTTTAAAACTATGTATTTGTTTCTATAACTGTATATATCATCTTTTTTGTCTCTTTCAAGCCTACGTATATTTTACACACATTTTAAACTATTACATCTGAATCTGTCTTATTGTGAATCTATTGCTTTAAGCTGAAGCAGCTGTGGCTGCACAGCTGCTGGCTCCGCCCACCTCAGCTTCCCAACATGGCAGCGGTGGTAGTTTACCACCAGCTCTGGGAGCTATAGTGGGTCTCTATGCTTTTATCCAAGCAGCGTGTAGCCCAGAAACCTCTTTTTTTTGTTTTGTACTAGCAAAGGCTAAATCTACCATGCAGCTTAATGTGCCACTTGCAGAGGCCTCATTCCCACCATACTGCAGGTCGAGCATGCACGCACGCTAGGAACCCGCCAGTAGCTCAAACCGGCAGGCTGCCGCTAACTTGAAAGAGACAACTAGGAACTGTTTTTAGCTCCGTTTTAGAATCTTTTTTCTCAGGTTTTAGGTGGAAACTCTTGCCACCACGTTGGACGCCATTTGTAGCTAATGTTTTCCTGCCTGGCCCACAGTCAGGACAAATCTCTATCACCTGCCAGTCCCACAGCCGTCAGATCCGACCAAGTAAACACAGAGACATTGGTTACAAACTGTATGGCCGTGGCAGGCTTCTTGCTAACTGTTCTTACAGCTTAAATTAATCCATTTCCATTAATCTATACCTTGCCACATGGCTCGTGGCTTACCGGCATCTTCGCATGTGGCTTGTCATCATGGCAGCTGGCAGTGTCTCTCTCTGCCTCAGCCTTCTACTTCCCAGTTTTTTCTCCTCCTTGTCCTGCCTATACTTCCTGCCTGGCCACTGACCAATCAGTGATTTATTTATTGACCAATCAGTAACACATTTGACATACAGACCATCCCACAGCAGTCTTCTTTTACCCTGGGGGTTCCAGGGGATTCAACTCAGTCATCAGGCAAGCACCTTTACCGATGGAGCTATCTCTGTGGCTTGCTTGCCATTTTTTAATGTTCATTTGTCTCCACCTCTGAGAAGGCAGGTTAATCCCTGGTATCTTTCTCTCCATTCGTGTTTGGTGATCATCACAATGGCACTGTGGGAATGTACTAGATGCTCACTGAATGGATTCAGGAATCAGATATGTATGATTATTTTGCCTAAATTGTGAGTTATTTTGTAGAAAACCAGGAGCAAGACAAAAGAAGGTAGGGATAGATTAATGGGAGGTGGCTGTGGCCAATGGAGATGAATGAACAGAAATCAAGAAGCCCTCAGTGGGTTGAAGCTGTGTCATATGGTTGGTTAGGAGAGAGGACAGGGAAGATTACATTGGGATTTCTGGCTATGAGAGGAATGGTGTTATTTATGGAGTAGGTTTTTCAGAGGAGGATTCTCTGCATGGTAGAGGTGGAGAATATGAATTCAGTGTGGGCCCAGATGACCAGTCACTGGTCAGTTTGGGTGGTTACTTTGGATTTCTCGATCCTTAAATGTAAGACATCTCCCCAGGAGACTCTAGTCTTTCCCACCCCCATTCTCCATCAGTGCTGAGTTTCCATCTGTTTCTCCTGATGCATTGGGTTTGTTGTCCATGCCAGGCATCTGATGTGAGGAATGATATTAATCCACCTTTTGAAATGCTCCCTAGAGAAACAGTGTGGCCAGACAACACCAGCATGCTTCTGCCTCCTGCATAGCCTGTACTTCTGAGCCAGCTTCTGGTCTAATGCTGTGTGCTTTCTTCTTTGCTTAGGTTGATGGACAGGGTGGGAAAGTTTGTGTATTTTACTCCAGCTTTTCTTGAGCTCATGTTCTGCCCTGAAATGGATCCTTACTGATTGCATGACTCTTTTTTCTCTTGGCTAAAACTGATAAGACAGAAGAAACCATTTGATTTAGGGTGACGGGGCAGGGGGTTAGTTGTGATTAATCAGAAATGTGGATGAAGGGACAGATGGGGTCAGCACAAACTCCTGAGCAGATGAACCTGGTAGACTTTTGGAGAGCCATGAAAATACAAGGAGCGGAAGACCTGTGATGAGCAGCCAGAGGAGGAAGGAGATATGCAGAAGGTGGGGAAGAGGGAGCACAGGAGGGAGGCTTGCATACTGAAAGGTAGAGTGGATTCTCCATGGGGTTGGAGGGGTGTTATTTGCTTCCTCCTCGTGTGTTAACTTCAACTGTGAGGGAAAAGAAATCAACCTCTTCATGTAGGAAGGAGTTGTAGACGACTCGTCCACTCTTTGTTTCTCCTTATATATTTTTAATTTTAAAAGACTTCTGAAATGTTTTACACACACACACACACTCACACACACACACAATGAATAGCTGTGCACTCATCAAGTTGACCTACTGAGTGTTAGCTTCTTTTTTTTTGCTATATTTAGCTAAGGGAGTTCTATTCTTCTCTTTCAGTCCCCCAGAGATATTCACTGTGCTTATTTATGTCATACATTTTTACTATTTTTAAAAATGGCTCTTAGGAATTCTTTGAGAATTTCATACAGTGGATTTTAGTCATACTCCCTTCCCCCAACTCCTTCCAGATCAATCTCTACCTCCCCACCCACCCAATTTCATGTCCTCTGCTTTTTAAAATCCATCACGTCCAATTCAGGCTGCCTAAGTAGTCTTGAGTACCGGCCTATCCCTTGGAGCTTGGTCAGCCTAGCAGAGGTCATACCCTTAAAGAAAACTGACTCTACCTTGCCCAGCAGCTACCAATTGCCAATAGCTCTTCCCGACCAGAAGTGGGATCTTTTGCCCATCTTTCTTCCATCTTTGAGCTTGGGCTTTTGTCTGGATTGGACTTGTGCAGGTCTTGCACATGCTCTCACAACTGCTGTGAGTTTGTGCGTGCAATTGCCCTGCTGTTTCTAGGGAACACTATTTCCTTGCAGTCGTCCACCATCTCTGGCTCTTCTCACCCACTCACCTGCCTTCTGGGATAAGTCCTGAGCCTTGGGAAGAGGGGTTGTGATACATGTGTGCCATTTAGGGCTAAGGATTTTAGCATTTTTAAAATATGCCCATTGACATTATAAATGTTGTTTTGTTGATATTAAACTTTATGTAATTGGTTTCACTCTGTGAAAGCTTCTAGAGCATATTTTTTCATTCAGTGTTGTGTATTTTAGATTTGCCAGGTTATTGACTAGATGTCTAACTTTTCATTTCTATTGCTGGAGAGTAGTCTTGCATGAATATACCACAATTCACCCATTCTTCCATTGATGGTCTTTCTGATTGTTTACCCATGTTTTTCTCAAGGACACAAAGTGTTTTTGCAAATATTCTCTTACAGGCCTCCTAGTACATGCAGAGGGCTTCTCCAGGGCATATGCTTAGAAATATGCTGTTGTTGGGTCTTAAGACTGTGCATGCCTTTGATCCCATCATGGGGGGGGGGCGGGGGGGAGGGGCAGAGGCAGGAAGATCTCTATGAGTCAGAGGCCAGCCTGGTTTACATAGTCAGTTCCAGGACAGCCAAGGCTATATATATAGAGACCATGTCTCAAAACAAACAAACAAACAAACAAACAAACAAACAAACAAACAAGACTGTTCATGTCTTCAACGTTCAGTTGAATTGTTTTCAAAGTAATCCTTTTGCTTAGGTGTGTTAATTGTTCCATATTCTCATCAACACTTGATATCACCAGACTTTTAGATATTTCTCAATACATGGATGTGAAGTGACAGATTCCAGGTGTGAATGTAACTGTTGTAATGGTGTCTGTGTTTTAACACATTCACTGTCTTTCAGTTCCCCACCTGCCCAGTTATGAACTGCGTGTTGATTGCGGTTGACACTTCTTATTAAGTTCTCCCCTTACACTTACTGAATTATACTTTTCTGGTATTTTTACCTTATAAATTTTTAAAATTTATGTGCATGTGTATCTATATCTGTGTGTGGGTATGTGCATGTGAGTGCAGGTGCCCCTGGAGGCCAGAAGGTAGCAGATCTATGACACACCTAGAGATATAAGAGCTTGTAAGCTACCTCACATGTGGGATGGGAACCAAACTCAGATCTTCCGGAAAAGCGGCATACGCTCCTCAGGGTTAGATCACCTCTCCAGTCCCAGAATTATACTTTTCATTTATTCTGGATGCAGACCCATTGTTGAATATAGGTCTTGCACGATAAGTTTGATATTCATAGGTTTTCAGTTTTAAAATGGTGAAATCCAGAACCTTCTTTGGCTCACGTTTGTTGTGTTTTTAGGAATTCTTCCTTGGGCTAAGGGTGTAGCTCAGCAGTAAAGAACATGTGTAGCACACACAAGGCCCTGGATTTGATTCCTAGCAGCAGCAAAATAAAACAACAACAACAACAACAAAACCAACCAAACAAACAAAAAACAACCAAAGGAAACTGAGGAAACTCTTTCCTACCCTGAGGTGGTATAGTCCCGAGTTTTCCTTGGAAGGTATTTAGGATGGCTTTTGTATGAACTTTAAGGTGTACGTGCAATGCACTGTTGTTGTGTCCTGATGGATATGACTTCTCCCTGGCTGCCACAGCGCTGTCACTCATCAGCCCATACATCCCTCTGTGCCTTGCACCATCTCCCTGTCACATGCTAAGGTCGTTTTACCTAGAAGTCTCCACCTCTCAACCCTCTCCTTCGTCTCTGTTCTTGTGGCAGTCATAGCTTCTCCTCAGCCACAGCTTTGTGATGTCTTTCTATTTGATATACTAATTGTACTTATGCTTTGTCATGCTTCAAAAATTTGGGTCCGTCTTTGATCTTTTGATTTTCCCTATATATTTTAGAATCAGCTTGTCATGGTTCGTGGAGATATGTACCTGGTTTTAATTAGAATTACACAGAATATATAGATTAATTTGAGGAGAACTGACAGTTTTATGATATTGTCTTCCTACCATTGGAGCAAGCATATCTCTTTATTTGTGTATTCTTTAATATCTTTCAATAAAATTTTATTATTACCTTTAGAAATGCAATATACATCATTTGTTATTGTTCCATATATTCCTGGCACCTTCAACCTTCTGTTGTCTTTAAAAATATTTTAAACTATATTTGTTGGTAGATACTAACACAATTGATTTTTATAAATGGATTACGTCTGTGATGAACCCGCTGCATTTGTTACTGGTTCTAATTCTCTGTTTTCTTTTTATTAGTTTTTTTTCTAAGTTTTTATTATTTTTTTTAGAGAAAGCCTTCTATTACTTTGCTGTTTCCGATCTTGATATGTAGATATCCCTCAACTTTTATTTCCAGAAAATCATCTCACACATCTGTGTCTATAGCTTCAGGTATATCATATACATTTTAATACTTTAATTTTTTTGTTTGATTCTATTTAATCACCAGCATTTTACTATACACAAAGGGTTATATAAGAGTGCACTGACATTTCTAACACACATATCTCTTATATTACCTTCCTTCCTTTTGTAGTTCTAGCTTTCATATAGTTGTGATTTGATAGGCCATTTGTTCTATGTGTTAATACTTTCAGATTCCTGTGCTGTCCTCTGTGCCAGCTCAAGATTAAGTTTCATGCGTGTTCTGTGCGTGCATGTTACTTGTTGGTACAATATTTTGTATTTATGTCAGATTAAACTCACTTATTTTGTTCTTTGGGATGATAGTATCCTTATTTTGTTAAAAAGGGTTTTGTTCAGGTGGACACTAGGACACTTCTGACTGGTCCACTATTGCCTTGATTGAAGTTATGGAATCATGGATGTATTCATGTGTCCAAAAGCATCTAATTGTATATGCTAAGTGTGTATTTATGTATGCTTTATATATATCACTTATACCCAATTTTATTTTTTAAGGATGCATAATATTCCAGTATGTTGACATATTTATTATCTTTATTAATTCTGCCTATTTACTATTTTGGTAAAATAAACCATTTAAAAATTCCTAGCTGTTACTATAAAACTCATTTTCTAATTGCAATGTTGCCTACTAAAAGTATTTAAGAGCTAAATTATTATTTACACACACACAAAAAACTACTATAACTTCGTGGTGAATATGTTAATCATTAATTATGTAGTTGCCCATTATGTTAGACTGTATCATGTTAATTCTATGCAAATGGGACTATTGTGTTTCTTTAGACCTGAATATCAACTTTAGTTACATGACTTGATTTGGACAATGAAGTCTGGGTGAAAATGAGAAGCATCACTTTTAAAGAAGATTCAAAGTCAATGCATGGTTCATAATGTGTTTTTGTTTTTTTCCGGCATGAAACCATCAGTATTCTGGAGAAGGAATGATTCACTGCTCCCCACTGCCTCCAGCAAGTAATATAAAAGAAATAGAGCATCTCCTAGTCAGTAGGGACATGCTGCAAGAGGAAGAAATCATCATTGTTGAGTTGCTGAGAGCTTTTGAGTTGTTTGTTACTGAAGCCCAACTTAACCTATCCTGACTAATGTTCAAAACTTCCCCATTACTACCTTTCATCAGGGCCATTTTTGTCAATTGCTATAATGGCTTCAATTTTATTTGAAATGGTGTTTTCCTTCTACGTTCTTTTCAATCTACTGCTCTTCAGGACTTTTAAATTTCTGTAAGCCACACAGAGATGAGTTTTATCTCTATTTTTTAATCATTTCAGATGTTCAGCACATTTGAATTTATTGTTTTTACTGAACATACATAGTCCTTCTACCTTTTTGTATGATCTTTATTTACCAGACATTTTGACCTTTGCTTTTCTCTCTCTCCTGTTCATAAACTGGTATAATGGGGTGAATGATAGTCTCTAAATGGCTGTGTCTACTTTATACTCTCTAGAAATTATATTAGTTTATATGTCAAAAAATGAATATTACCACAAATAGCAAAATATGTGATTAAAGTGAGGATCTTGAGAAGATTTTCATGTGAAGTGTTCTCCAGATGGGTTCTACGTGCACTCACACATATCCTTACAGCACAGGCACACACAGGAAGGATGGAAGTGACTTTGAAGGCAAACATTGCTATGATGTAATCCCAAATCTAAGAATGCTGACAGCCCCCAGGACTGAAAGAGGAAAAACGGATCTCTGCATGAGAACCTTTAGAACAGTGGTTCTCAACCTGTGGGGTCGAATGACCCTTTCACAGGGGTCACCTAAGACCATTGGAAAACACAGATATTAACACTGTAATCACAACACTAGCAAAATCACAGTTATGAAGTAGCAATGAAAACAAATTTATGGTTGTAGGTCACTACAACATGAGGAAATGTATTAAAGGGTTGCAGCATTAGGAAGGTTGAGAAACACTGATCTAGAGGGAGTGTGACTGGTCAATGACTTGCTTTAGGACACCTGGCATCCAGAGCAGCAGCTGGGGAATATGTTGGAGAATATTATTTTAAGATGTGTTACATTTGTTTATGCTGTGGAACATTTGTTTTAATGATGCAAAGATGTGTTGTATTCTTTCATGTTGTATTTGTTTAACTGTGTGAAACTGTGTTACTGTGCCTATCTAAAACACCTGATAGGTATAATAAGGAGCTGAATGGCCAATAGTGAGGCAGGAGAGAAATAGATAGGGCTGGTAGGCAGAGAGGATAAATAGAAGGAGAAATCTAGGAGGACATGAAGAAGTAGCCAGAGAAGGAGGAGGACTCCAAGGCCAGTCATCCATCTACATAGCAAGCCATGGAGTAAGAAGAAAAGAAGAGGTATACAGGAATAGAGAAAGGTAAAAGCCTAGAGACAAAAGATAGATGGGATAATTTAAGTTAAGAAAAGCTGGCTAGAAAAATGCCAAACTGAGGCCATGCATTTATAATTAAGAATAAGCCTCTGTATGTGATTTATTTGGGAACTGGGTGGCAGGACCCCCAAAATGAGCAAAAACAGCAGGAATATTTATAATGCTCTTATCTCATAAGGCTCTTGTGAGAATGAAATGAGATAATATGAATAAGAACTTGTTTGTCGATGACTGGCCTATGCCAAGTGCTCAATAATTGCTAACAATTATTCTAATTATTTTATCAGTATTAGCCTCCTGATAGGTTAGTCAATCTCAAGTGGTCAGCTCTAAATGTGTATATGAGCAACACTAAATTGACTCAGCAAGTTGTATTGATGTATGTGTGTGTGTGTGTGTGTGTGTGTGTATGCATGCGTGCATGCATGAATAATAATAATAATTAAAGAAAAAAATCATAGATTTGAGAGGGAGGAGGAACTCAGGAGGAAATAGAAGGGGAGAAAAGGGGGTGGAAACATTGTAAATACTTTATTGGTGTACGAAATTCTCAAGAAAGATTCAACTAACATGTTTTAGATTTGGATGTTTAGAAGAGCTTCGTAAAGGTTTTTACACAGTGTTTGGATGGTGTAAGGGAATAAAGCAGGCAAGGAGGGTGAAGAAGAACCGAGGCTCTAGCTCCTAGGGAGAAGCTGAGTCTAAACTCAGCCTGATTTTGGGGTTCCACGAAGAGTTTGCCTACAGCAGGACTAAGCCTTTCTGTTCTTGTAGCAGTTTGTCATTGTCTGGGACAATGAGCAAATTTCTTGAGAAGGGTGTAGCACCCAGTGGCTTGGGCTAAGTACCATTCATTAAGGCAGCAAGGATGTGGTTGGGATAACACAATGAAAGCTAAAAGACAAAGAGATAATATACCCAAACTGTTGGGGAACAAAAGAGTAACGATTTAGCCTCACTTCACACACTATTGAAAAGTGTGAGAAAATATAATAGTTTTAGACAATAAGGATGTCTACTCATAAGCACTTACAAAAATAGAGTAAAGGACAATTTTTTTTTTTATTTTCAAAAAGAAAAGCAAGCCCAAAGCTGGAAAAAGAAGCATTTTAAATTTAAAATATACCGTAATTCACATTGACACTTCCCAAAATGAACTACTTAGGTACAAAACTAGGAAAACATGTATTAGATCATCTATGAGATCTTCTATTGGAGTTTTGTAGTTTTTTTCGTGAATATTTTACACATGCTTTCCTAGTTTTGTACCTAAGTAGTTCATGGACAGGAAGACTCAGCATTTTCAGGGTGTTGGCTCTTCCCAACATCATCTATAAATTGAATGCAATTTTAATAAAAACCCATGAAAGTTTTTTTGTTATTGATAAGTCAGTTCTAACACCCATATATAAAGGCACAAAACCTGGAACAGCCAACACAGAACTGAAGGAGAACAATGTGGGAAGGCTGATTCTCCCTAACCTCAAGACTCTCATAAAGCCATAGTGACAAGGGCAGTGAGGCACTAGAGAAATAACACATATCATTGGAACAGAATAGAGAGCCCAAGACATGGTCCCGTATAAATGCATGTCAAGAAATGCTATGAGAATGATGACTTCTCATGCATAAAAGGAAGCCTGGATGCAGATTTCACATCTTTTGCAAAGATTAACTCTACAGGATCATGGACCTAAATACAAAATGAATAACCATAAAATTCCTGGAAGCCAACAAAGAAAAACCAGATGACCTTGGGCTTGATGATGGCTTTTGATACATCATCAAAGAAATGATCCAGAAAAGAAATAGTTGAAAAACCAAATTAAAACAACAAAACAAACAAACAAAACCCGTATGTCCTGTAATGGAACCCACTACCCACTAGACTACTAGTGTTGACACAGTCCGATGGAATTCATGCTCTGAACAATCACACTGGCCCTTGCTCTTTTGACTAGAACTTAAAAATATTTATTGTTTGGCTGGACCTGAAATATTAAAAACAGATAGTTTGGAATTCAAAGCAGTCAAGTGGTACAGTATTGGTGCTATGCAAGTGGGTGTTTCCTGCTGGTGGCTGCATGGTGCTAGACTTTGGATACCACCGTGGGGCTGGTTGATTCTAGCTGAGCTTCATATTGCTTGTAAAGCATCTCTCTCTCTCTCTCTCTCTCTCTCTCTCTCTCTCTCTCTCTCTTTCCGTTACACACACACACACACACACACACACACACACACACACAAACACATACAGACACACAGACACAGACACAGACACAGATACACACACACACACACAGACACACACACACACACACACACACACACAAAAGGTCCCTGCCATCTGGCTCTTTTTGAATTACTTAGGTTCATTATTATTATTTTAAACTTAAGTTTTGACAATTTTATACATGTATCTGTAACTGGAGGTTTTTCTGTGTCCCTCCCTGTCCCATGGCCACTTGGAAATTATCACTCAGAAGCTTAATATTAATTACAAACTGTTTGGCCTATTGCTCAAGCTTATTACTAACTAGATTAGTTACAACTTAAATTAGCCCATAATTCTATCTATGTTTAGCCACGTGGCTTGGTACCTTTTCTCAGTACAGCATTCTCATTTGTTGCTTCCTCTGGCTGGCGACTCCTGACTCCACCCTTCCTCTTCCCAGAATTCTCCTAGTCTGGTCACTCCACCTATACTTCCTGCCTGTCCACTGGCCAATCAGCATTTTATTAAATGAATTCAAGTGACAAATCTTTACACTGTACAAGAGCATTATCTCACAGCGTTTTCCCTTTTTGTCTAATTAAAAAGGAAGTAAAACAAAAACAGTTATTAATTAAGAATTACAATAACAATATCTAATCTATCTGCATTTGACAAAATTATAGAAAATACTTAATTATCTATCTTGGTGAGTCTAAAGTTTTGTAACTTTAAATTTGTATCAATAAACTAAAATCCATAATGATTTAAAATATGTAAGATTAACAGGTTTTTTTTTATTAAAGTAGATTTAATAATCTACCCTTTCCCCCCCATCATTTCTATATCATATCCCCCTTTGTTCTTTTAGAAAGAGATTGACTATGACCAATAACCATTTGTAGCCAAACTTCCTAAACAAAGACAAACATCCATAATCCATTTTTTTGGAATATGGGCATAGTTTTCTAGGCTACTTCCTGTTGATTGGGAGCACTGTTAATCTTATGGGAACCCTGAGAAAATTTAGGATTATGATTGATTTCTGACTGGAGTAGTCTGTGAGGCTGGATCATCTCAGTGAGCAGCTTTGAAGACTTTCTGGATGCAGAACTCAGAGGAAACTGCAACAGAGGCACTCTGAAATGTTGGATCATCTGGGCCATTTTGTTACCATTGGAAAATTTTCAGGGGGTCTTCCTTGATCAAATCTGATTTTTCTTAACATAGAATGAATCCACAGCCTCTCATTTCCTAAGGAAATAAGAGCATAACCTCTTCTCCAGAGTAACATATCTTTTGACTTAAAATTTGAAGTCAAGCTATTTTCAAAATATATAGGTTGGATTAATTCAGCAATGTTTATAATCAAATGTCTCTTAGCAGCTGTTGAGCCTTTCTCAGCTGCCAAACAATTCAAAGACAACACAGTAACATATAGTATTCAGACTCTCTGTGTATTTTACATTCTTATGTGAATTTTTTTTAATATTTCTTTACTCCTTTTTTAAAGGACTTTACTTTATTCTTTTAAAACTATATATTTCTTTTTTTATGACTGTCTATACCTTCTCTTTACTCTCCCAAGCCTATGTATATTTTTAAACACACTGTAACCCACTTAGAATTTTTTTTTTTGAATCTGTCTTTACTGCTTACCTCTTATTTTTTTCTCACCACATGAGCATTTAAGCTGCTAAGTGGGTATGGCTAGAAGTAAAGTGGTGGATTTGGTGGCTGTCTCTGCCCCATTCCTCAGTTTCTTGAGAAGCTAGTCTCGTGGTGGAGGTATGTTTACTGCCATCTCTGAAAGCCATGTTTACTGCTCCAACTCTGGGAAGTTTTTGAGTCTATGCTGCCACTGAGCAGTGTGCCACCTGCTGCTCATTTAAATGTTTGGTGGCAGGGCTTCTTAAAAGGGTCACACAGTTTTTGCTGCTAATGCTGAGTTAGGAAGCCATCTCTTAAAGGTGCCAAGCCTCTGCTTGCCACCAGGAAACAGAGCCTACCCAAGAAAAAGCTGCTACCAAGAAGCGATGCTTGATTCTGTTCTTTTGTGTGTTTAGAATGTTCCCCCCTTTTCAAAGCTTTCTCATGTTTTATGTGGAAATTCTTGCCAAACATTTGGGAGCCACATGTAACCGGAGGCTTTTCTCTGTCCTGCCCTGTCCCATGGTTGCTTGTAAAAAATCATTCAGAAGCTTACTATTAATTACAAACTGTTTCGCCTATTGCTCAGGCTTATTACTAACTAGCTCTTACAGCTTAAATTATCCCATAATTCTTATCTATGTTTAGCCACGTGGCTTGGTACTTTTTTTCAGTGTGATATTCTCATGTTGCTTTGGCTGGTCACTCCTGACTCTGCCCTTCCTCTTTCCAGAATTCTCCTAGTCTGGTCACCCCACCTATACTTCCTGCCTGTCTATTGGCCAATCAGCATTTTATTAAACCAATTCGAGTGACAAATCTTTACAGTGTACAAGAGCATTATCCCACAGCATGTATCCTATCCAATGTATTGCAAACATACTCACCATTCCTCTTTTATACCCCAACTCTTTTTTCCATCTCATCCCTCTCTTATTTTTAAGTCTTATTTTTAGAAAGGTCTTGTGCAGGTATCCATAGCTGTTATAAATTCATGACTGTATTAGTCATGTCATAGCCAGAAGAGACATCTTTGTTCATTGGCATCTCACGAAACCCATCATTCAGTACAGTTTATTCTACACTCACACTTCTTCCATAGGCCTTTCCTTTTTCTGATAGTCTTGGCCCAGGGCCTCATGGCTACTTTTCTGACCTAAAGCCAATGAGTTCTACTGTTTCCTCAACTACAAGCTCTTTTCCCTCTGATTTTGATTTCCTTATCACTTGTATCCTCATTCAATCTAATATTTTTGGACTTTCAAGACACATTGCAAATTGACCATCACTATCCCCACCACCACTACTCACCAACACTATCATCACCAATATCCACTCACTGCCAACATCACCCACTACCACCACCACTGTCCATCATCATCACTAGTACTGGCATCAATGACATTGCCATAGACACCACCACTACCACCACCAATCTATCAACACCATGAACATCACAAATGTCACAATCACCACTGCTATTATTACTTTTACTACATTCCCCACCTCACCACCAAAACCACCACCACTACTATGACCACTACTGTTACCACCACCACCATCATCATCATCATCATCATCATCATCATCATCATCATCACTGTCAATACCACCAAGCCACCACCAAAGTCTCTTAGGAGACTTAGCCTTTCATTTCCTAGAGAAATGCTTTTTCCCTTGCTTCCCTAAGATTCTGTCTCAGATTCAGTGACTGGGCCATTTTGGCTCTGAGCCTGATGCAGACACTTCCAGCAGCTTCTCACTACATTTAGAATACAATTCAAACTACTTTTAAAGACCTTCGAAGTCCTGTACCATTGGCTGCTGATGACTTCTCTTATAATATTCTTCCAAGCCCCTTCACTCACACCAGTAGACCATGCTGGCTTCTTGTTTTGCTCACATGCATTTTCACAACAGGACCTTCCTGTTTTATGGTAAGCACAGTGACTGTACCTGCATTTACTGCTGTTTCAGCTACTGACTGTAGCTCTGCAATCACTGTCCTTCTGCTCAGGCCAAGACCTGGTGGGACTTCTGCATCCCACTGGAACCGCCTCTACAGTCAAATGTAGTGTTTAACTAAGTCTCTGTCTTTCTATTTTACCAATAAAGACTCAGGAGTCAGATGCTGGGGTGAAAACCTGCTAGCTCAAGAGGCCGAGAAGCAACCAATTGACCTTCCTCCTTAGCTGGCAACCCAACATGAGAGAGCCTCTTCCACCATCTCAAATAAAAAAACCTGCCAAACTCAAAGTCCCTCACTACTACTTCCTGTGTGTTTCTCTGTTTATTTTCCAGACTTCCTCTAACTTGCTATGACTACTTACTTCCTGTCAACTAATCTTTGGCTCAGCCCCCCTGACGTAATTAACTAAGGCAAACTTGGGGTTCACAGTGTGATCAAATATCCCGTAACACCTTCCCATTTCCTGGCCAAGAAGACACCCTGGAACTCTTCATGGCCTGCTGCCTCCTGGATACATGTGCTAATTTATATCACTTGCACAGAGAAGCCTCCTCTCACCATCCAACTTAAGATAGTTCTCTCTAATCTCCATTGCTCTATCTTGCTTTATTTTATCACTTACAACACTTACCACTATCTGAAATTGTCTTATTTAAATTTATTTATTTAGTAATTTTCTTGTTTATTGTCTCCTCTCTTAGAATGAAAATGCCATGAAGTCAGGGATTTTAGCTTGTATTCTGTAAACAGTGCTCGAGTTTACTTACTGGATTTTCAATAAATATTGAAGAAATAAATGAATGGTGTTATTAAATTGACCTCCCCAGAGTGAACCTTTGGGCATGTCATATCCAGTAAGTGCTTTTCAACGCCCTTCAAGATCCTTTGAAATGTGCGCCATTCTTCCTTCATGTTCTTATCTTACACAATGTACTTTCTTATCACATGTAACCTCTTAAAGTAGGTTTCATATTGCTACCCACATTCTCTCTGTTCCTTCTCACCTCTGCGATTCTGTTTGCACCAGTTTCTTTAACCAGCAAGCTATTCCTCTCATGTCCTCAGTTCTTAAGGCCACACTCCACTGTCTCTTCTGTTGGAAGATGTCTGCTCAAATTTCCCTGGTCTGGAAAGCTGTCATTTTTACTCTGAATTCCTATGAGTCTCATACCTCTTTTATGCAACAACATACAGTACTGTATATCACACATGTTAGTCATTAAGACCTTTAATATCTAGCACCTGCTCATTAGAGACCTCCAATGACTCTTCATTAAATGGAAGATGATCATAAGACTGCTCTTTTTAAAACTGTAAATGACACCAAAGGATCTGTATTTATTTGTCTGTGTAACTTCCACAGCACCTAATGTGTTTGTTGAATGAGTGAAGACAAGCCATTATATCCAACTCAGATAATTAATAACACCCCCACTGCAGGAGCAGTCCTGGACATGCCTCATCTCTTTGGGCACATTGATCTGTTTGCATCCCTATGAATTCTGTATTCAGAAGAATAATACTGGTGTTTAGTGATTGAAGAAAGCAGAATTCTAAGGCTCCCAGTCTCTGGTATTTCCAAAATTTTCCAGTTAGTCAGAATGCTAATTCAGGTACTGCTGTGCAGACGTTTGGCAGCTGTATATAAGGCTGACTTTACCTTAAGGTGAATGTTCAGATGGGTCAGATTTAAGTACATGAGTCCCATGACATCACAGTTTGTATACACTTGTGCACACATACACATGCACACACATGCATGCACATATTCACATTTGAGAGCTACAGCATGAATACATTACACACACACACACACACACACACACACACACACAGAGCACACACACATGCACAGAGGAGTGTCTCTCTTGCTGCCTTGGAAGGTGGAGGGAAGGTATATGATAAAGAATGTGGGTGGCCACTAGAACTGTGGGCCACCCCCACATGTCAGCTACCAAGAATCCAGAACCTCAGTTCTACAACTGAATTCTGCTGTGCTCTGGGGTGATGGGAGCAGATTCTACTCAGCCTCAGATGAGAACCACAGCCTTGATAATGCTGGAGCTCAGCCATGTCATGCCCAGACTTCTGACATCCAGAGATTTGTGATTATGAGCTTATGCTGTATGCAATCAGTCAGTGTGGCAATTTGTTACACGGCAATAGGAAACACGCTCAATGATAAAGAAGGAAGAGGGAAACCTCTGCTAAGGACGGAATCAAAGAATGAGCCCCAGGAAGCCCCAGTTTTCCATCATAGGACTCACCCTGCTCCAAATTCCACAGTGGCTGCAGATCTTGACTCTGTCCCTGCCTGTTTAGGGATCAGCTGGAAGAGAGAATCCAGGCATGATTGAGGAAGGAAGGTCTTTCCCTCCCCTACTATTAGGTTTAGTCCATGGTCTTTTCCCCACTGATCCCCTTCCAATAAGTGTACTGACCTGAAACAATTGACCTTAAAAAAATAAATAAATAACCAGCCCCCAGAGCCCTGGCAGGCAGCTTTAGCATTCTCCAGTCGCCCTACATTGTGTCTTGTGAGTCTCAAAGAAAGGAACCTTATTATTAGCCCGCTGCCAGTGACTGCTCCTGACAGAGCCCCTCCCCACAGCAGCTGCCAGCAGGCACAGGTGTCAGGGAGTGGATGGCTTGCTCAGCAGGCATGATGAGCAGGGAGAGCCACCAGCCTAGGGTCTCTGCAGCCCAACTCTCACTTGAGGCTCCCTATATCAGGGGGGCCTCCAGCTTGTCTCCGGGACTATGTCAGGCAGGTTTCTCAGGTAAACTGAGGCTTGTCATTTGGAGGTCTTCTGTCCTTTCCCATTTATTGTAAGATACATTCACCATTCAGGGCCGCACACATAATGTGAACGGGCAATTATAAAAATTACATGGAAAACACCTGTGTGAAAGGTAATTATAATGTAAACGTTGCCTGACAGGGTTCTGTTTCCCATTCCTGAACATGATCCCTCACCCCCAGAAAGAGATAATCACTATCCTAAAGTTCATGGAAATAATTTCTTTGTTTTTAATCCCTCGGCTTTAGTGTTTCTAAATGCTCCCTAGGCATACATAGTTCAGTTTTGCCTGTTTGCTGACAGAGGTGGAGAGTTTGGACTCTCTTGCGTATTGCTTCTTTGCTTACTTTGTTTCTGAGTTCATTCATATTCTCTCATAACTGTAGTTCTTTCTTTTTTTGATGGTTAGTATTCTACTTTCAGAATATTCCACTTATTCTTATGATAGACGTGGATTAAGGTTTTCTTTACTAACTATTGAAATCCTCTACAGGAGCATTCTTCTTCATATCAAACTCGTAAGAATCTATGGGGTGTGCCCCAGGGCATGCAGCCATCTAACACATGGTCATCTTCAATCTTAATAGATCACGCCAAGCCGACTTCCAAACTGGCTCAAGCACTCTGCCAAAATTGCTGGATAAAATCTCCCAGTTTTCTGCATTTTTGTTAACACTGAATATTTTAGTTTTCTATTACTGCTTAGCAAGTTGCCACAAATGTTGTGGTGATTTAGTAAAACACTGTGTTATCGTTTGCATGGCCAAGGTCTGGGGTAGTTTCATGTCACAAGGTGTTGGCCTGGGCTGTGGTCCTAAGACTTCAGCTTTCTCAAGCTCTGGGCTTTGGGTAATTGCATTTTCTAGCAGCCGTAAGGACTGTGGAGCCTGCATTTTCAAGGCCACAAAGAAATTGCCTCTCCCACACATGGCCTTATTCTAGAGGTGGCTTTGATTGGGTCAGGCCTGCCCAACATAGCTTCCCTTTGATTAACTGGAAGTTGATGGATTGCTAATCTAATCACAAGACTGAAGTCCTACTCACAGGTTTTTCAGCATGTAAGGGAAAAGGAACACTGAGATATGTTCATCAGGATTGGGAGTCTTGAAGCTCGCCTTCCTATTGGCAGGCGATTCACTTTCCAATTCCCAGATTGCTTAATTGATGGATGTCTGAAGGTAAGCAAGTTTTGTCTGTTCACTGGTTACTCATACTTCTCAAGGCATTTATTTCATTGTTTGAAGATGTTTCTCCGACCCGACGAAGCAGTGTTCTTGAATAATAAGACAGTAGCATGGACAGTGTTTATTGCATGTTTATTCTGCACTGGCCGTTGGCATACATTGCCTCTGTTAATACACTTGAAACGCTGTGTAGTTGCTATTGAGTTCTCCATTTCACAGATGAGGAGGTTGATGCTGGAAAAACTAGAAAGGTCAGGAACTAGAGATGTAATTGGTTTCATCTTTGAACCAGTTCCGTTCTATGCAACTTGAACCTCATGTTCTCAAATTCCAAGAAACCTTGCAAACTGATTTAAGGACTCGACCATGCCACAGCAGACAGGTGGACAAATGGTTACTTTCTCCTTTCTCTATCTTTTTTTGTTACAGTGGAAAGATAGTTTTCATGGATGAAAGAGTGACCTTTATGTTTCCTGTGCTAAGCCCCTCTCCTGCTTCCTGCTGCCCTGCTCTCCCACCTGTCCAGTACACTGTTGTCTTAGTTAGCTCCTGGGTCAGCATGTTAGATCCTGCCCAGATTTCATGGGATAAACTGGACTGTGACAACTAAGTCTATTCTTGATGTGATCAAACTCCCTGCTGGCCACCCTGAGTTCCACCCACTCTTCTCTGCTGTGGCTGTGAAAGAATAGACGCAGCCCAGTGCTGTGTTCAGCCCTTTGCTCCCTTATGTAGACTCACTCCAGTGTCCTCCTTTTTCACAAATTCTACCCTCTTTAATCTATCACCAAATCCTAAATCCATCAGTCCTTGACTTCACCGTCTCATGAGGCTCTCATCTTCTGAGTTTCTGCAGCATGTCTAATTTTTTTTTGAACCATTTGTCATCTGGTTAGAGATTTCTAACTATAATGCTACTTAATTTTTTCACTTGTCTCAGTAAAGTGACCTGACATTTACTAGCTGGCACACCCACTGAATTGGTTTTCCTTCATATCTGTCTTAAACTTCCCATGTCATGTCTTGCTGGCAAGATTTTCTTCTCTCTTGTCGTCTAGGGTTTCTTTCTGTCTCCCTTTTCTTCTTTGGAACATCCTCTTCATCGAGGCTTTCACTGTCTATTCACTGCTGTCTTCAGCCCTATTCTTGTCCCTCTCCTTCTGTGTCACAATTCTTACCTTTTGCTACTTTCTCGGACCTGCCTTACCACTGAACAGGCCACATTCAGTGTCTTGCCTGCAGAGAAGCCCAGGATCAAACCCAGAGACGTGTAGAATGCATTCCCAGACAGCAGGCACCTTGCTTTCCCAGGTGCTCTGACACCGTAGTGCCTGGACTCATGGAGGAGGAGGCAGGGCTGATACTCCAGGGTGGCTCAGGCAGGACTGGCAAGCACTGCATGAGGACAGAGGTGCTTCAGCAGAAGGTCCTCCTGAGAGTTCATGTTTCTCCCTGTTTTGATTTGGAGTGTATATGTGGGAAATGCCATGTGTCTTCAGACATCTTAGATGAATATTTAGAAAACTCGCACGCTTTTGGTCCCATTACGCTTTCAGATTCCCTTGGATTTATTCTGGTGTGTTGCTGCCATGGTAGTCAGAGCTCTATTCCTGACTGCCTCCCAAAGCAGGCATGGAAAGTCAAATCAGATAACCTATGTTTGAGCACCGATTTCTTTCCTCAGAATGTTTCTGTGTCTTCTCATTTAGTTTTCGTTAGACCACCACATACGTGGATTCATTTATTAAAACCATTTCTTGGGCTGGAAAATGGCAGTAAAATGCCAGCTGTGCAAACATCTGGAGTTCAGATCTTCAGCACCTGTGTAAAATGCTAGGTATGGTGGCAGGGGCCTATCATCCTAGGTCCAGGAGGCAGGGGCAAAGGACCACTTGGTCCTTTGATCTAGGTGAAATAGTGAGTTTCAGGCTCAGTGAGAGACCCTATCTAAAAAAAAAAAAAATAAGGTAGATAGTGTCTACCTTTGGCCTCAACACACATGGGCACCCACACATGTGTGCACCTCCCCAAATGCACATATAGGTGAGCACATACATGTGCATATGATTATCCCAAGTATTTCTTGATCCAGATCCTATCCAGGGTGCTGGAGGGGCCATGAAGAACAAAGCCCATGTCACTCAGCCTCAATGACATATAGCAAGCACCTCTATGGAAATGGAGGACCTGAAGTATGACAAGGCTTTTCATGATTACTTAGCAAGTGCATCAAGGATCCAGAGCTAGAGTCTAGACTCTCACCCCGAGCTCGCCTGCCATCTTGCCGAGGTAAGTGACCAGATGCTGGGCTCTGCAGAGGCATATTCTTTTTTTTATTCTTCTCTCTTTTTCCACATGTGGTTTGTAACTTGCATCTTTTTCTGAAAGAGAAACAGTACAGCACCAAGAAGAACTCTTGAAGTGACACCCAGCTTTCTCTTTCAAGTTCTTAGATGTTATGTGGCCCAGTTCTGGGGAGAAGTTTTCATAGTGGGGCTCCAGAGCTTACCCAGGTCTGCCTAACTTTCCAGTCCCTGGATCAGTGGTTCTCAACCTGTGGGCCCCATATCAGATATCCCAAATATCAGATATTTACATTACGATTCATAACAGTAGCAAAATTATGGTTATGAAGTCGTAACAAAATGATTTTATGGTCGGGGGTCACCACAACATGAGGAACTGTGTTAAAGGTCTCAGCTTTAGGAGGGTTGAGAACCACTTCACTGGAGGCTCTGACTGCTGACTTATTTTCCCTGAACCAGAGGGTAGGAAAGTAAAGGAAGTATGTCCTCCCCTGGCAGCTCCAAACTCTAGCTTCCCCTGAGCCCTGAGCTGCAGCTGCCCCGGCTCCACCCCTACCTTGCTAACTCTCTTCAGGGCACAGCAAAGGTTAACTGAGATCACACAGCCAGGTGGATGCTTGGCTTCGCTTTCCCCGGGGCTAATTATGGAACTACATTAGATAAAAGTCAACATATGTTGTAAAAGGCACTGTGTATCATTGCTTGACAGTTTCTAACAATGTGCTCATGTAACAGCTGTCAAAGGCAGTGCTAGAAAATGAGTAATATGTTGATTTATGTATATCAGATCTGTCCTCACGCTCAGTGGTGGAGCAGACCAGGCAAGCTTGGCTCTGTGGGTGGAGACTCAGGGAGGGGTGGCCCAGGAAGGAAGGAAATTCCCTCATCTTCAGAAGCGTCTGGAAGGGCGGGTGAAGCCTGCAGCAGATGCCACTTTCTGAAGTCCTTTAGAGAAAAATTGCCTGGAGGAAGGACATCTGCTCCCTTTTTACAAAAATGGGAGGAGCTCATGCAACAGTAAAATACAAGTGTCCCGATGATGATGATGATGATGATGATGATGATGATGATGTGTGTGTGTGTGGGGGGGGGGCGGTTGTGGAGTTCATTAGCCATGCTTTTCCTGGCTGCTGGATAGAGCTAAGGGTCCCACTAGGAGCTAGTTACTGTGTTCTATAAGGGTTTGGGGAAAGGTATTTTCTCTAGAAATACCAGGTTTAAATTTTCTTTCTTTCTTCTGTTGTACTGTCTTTATCATTACCTAGGCTGGCCTTGAACTCAGCACAATCCTCCTGCCTCTGCCTCACATGTGCTGGGGTTATAGATATTTGCCACGATGCCTGTTAGATTTTTTGTTTTTGTTAAGATTTGATTTTTAATTATGTGTATGCATGTGTGTGTTCTGTGTATGGGTTTGTGCCTCGTGAGGCTCGAAGAGGACATGGGTCTTCTGGAGCTAGAATTGCTGGCAGTTGAGCCCCATTCAACATGGGTGCTGAGAGCTAAAGTATGGATCCCTGCAAGAGCAATATACACTGTTAGTTACTGAGCCATCTCCCCAGACCCAAAGCTTAGGTTTTCTTTATAACTAAGGCACTTAGAATTAATTAAAAATGTTTAGTTGGTGAATAAAGTTGTATATATTTAATAAGGTATACGGCATGCGATTTGGTATGTGTACATCAGGACACAGTTACTGCAGTCAAATGAATCACTATGTCCTTTATCATTTGTGTTGTACTTTAAATTCTCATCTCATAACAAAGTTTGAATGTTGACCAGCTTCTCATTTCTCCCACACTCTTTTCATTGGTAGCCACTCTGAGATTCCTCTGCTTCGGCTGCTTTCGATTCCAGCACCTGAGTGAGGTCTTACAGGGTTTGTTCTTCTGTGCTTGCCGTAGCTCACTGAGCACAGTGTCTTCCAGGAGGTGGTTTCGGTTTTAATGTTGTATCAGTAGCAACTGTGCTAATACACATGCCTACCGACAGCCTGCAGAACATCCATTCCTCCATATCTTCAATAGCTCTTTTATCATTCATCTTTTTGATAATAGCCCTTCTGACAGGTGTGGTGTCTCATTGTGGTTTTAAGTGACCGAACTCAACTTTCTTCTTTCCAAGCATCATTCGACTCACAAAGCATGTAAAGAGATACAGCAAAACGAGATTTAAAGAGCTGTCTTCTTTTCCTTCTGAGGCCTTACAGAGGGCCTGCTGGTGACGGGAGGGCGGCGGGGAGGGGGGTGCCTGAGTTTTGCAGAGGCCACTTTAGTGCAGCTTTGGAACCTTCATTGATTCAAGGTCACCACCAAGCCTCTGCTCTCCTCCTCTTTGTGTCTCACAACATCCACAATCAGGGTTTTCTCCTCTAAGTGTGATTAGGAATAGCACTAGGTCCAAATATAAAGGAGCTCCAAAACTTGTAGTTTGCTGATGAATAACATAAATACATAGTGAATAACTGTACTTAAGCACTAATTGGGGGAAAAATAGAATCTGAATCACCCCCTCTAGACAGAATCCTTTCAGTGATGGGGGACACACACCAGTCACATCTGCCTTTAGTTTAATATGTGACATACACCGGAGAGAAGAAGACATTGAGCTCTTTCTTCTCTTGATATGGGTAAGGGCATTACTGTGCTTGAGGAAAGGTACTCTGCCTGCACATTCTGTAGCCACCATGCTGTCTGGTAGCACTGGCAGATGTCAGCTATCCCCAGCACTATCCTTCCCATGCCCAGTCTCTGACACTACCACCAAAGACCATGTCTATTTGTCAAGTGTATTCCAACTCTAGCTTTGTTGACCTTCCAGAAGGCTTCCATCACAACCAGACTCAGCTAAACCCCCACCACAGAATCAGTTTCTTCTAGTCCACTTGACAGAGAAAGCATCATGCCGAACTCCTACCCTAAGACACTGCAGGGACAGGTGGCTGCAGTTTAGTGACTCAGAGCTCCTCTATGGATGCTGCACATCCATCATGCCAAGGATTCAGAAAGAAGGTTCTCAGTGAAACACAGATAGCTCTGTAGCCTAGGCACCACGGTAATCGCAAAAGCAGGTGTTTTCTGCTCAGAGATAAGTGACAGCAAATAATAACAAACCAGCTGCCTAGGATCAGGCTGAACCTTCAAGACCTGCTCTTTCTTCTCTTGGAAGCCTGTGTGCCTCACAGTGAGCTGCATCTTTATTATCCTACTTACCTCCAGCAAGGAGAGGACATAATTTGTAGGGTGGGAAGGAGACGATTGTTATTAAGAATGAAGACCTTTTTAGAGCAGCTGGGAAGACTGGATTGAGGAAGGATCTGAATAAAAGTGTCCTTCACTGGTGCTCAGGAACACATTCAAGCCAAAAAGTGTCTACTATTTTGGGACAGAGAGACAGCATAGGGTGGCAGAAAGAATAATGCATTTGCCAGCAAAGAGCTACAAGTATTGCATTATTAGCTGTGCTATGTCTAGCAGCTTAATTACCATTTCAGAGGATTGGCTCTTTTCATCCACAAAATGGGAATAATAACCAATGCCAACTTATGAAAGTTTGGTGAAAAATTAAATCGAAGAATGAATATGAGAATAGTCTTCAAATGAAGCATACGTCTCTTCTGTAGTAGTTTTCACCTCTAATATATGCTTCCCCATGTTTCAGTGTTTCTAAAATAAATGGGTGTCTTGCTATCCATGTCTTTGCTTCATTTCCTGTTGCAGGGATGGAGGGTTTCTTTGGCTCACAGGATCAGGTTATAGTCCATCCTTGGCAGGAAGTTGAGATGGCAGGAACTTGAAGCATCTGTAGTCAAGAACAGA
This sequence comes from Peromyscus californicus insignis, assembly GCF_007827085.1. Taxonomy (NCBI): domain Eukaryota; kingdom Metazoa; phylum Chordata; class Mammalia; order Rodentia; family Cricetidae; genus Peromyscus; species Peromyscus californicus. Next base: position 22,855,945 of record NW_026294402.1, read on the forward strand.
GAGCAATAAATCAATGCATGCCTGCTAGTGCTCAGCCTGCTCTCTCCTTTCCATTTCAGTCCATGGCCCAAGCCATGAAATGGTGCTACCCATATTCAAGGTGGGTCTTCTCACTTCAGTTGACACTGTTAAGAAAATCTATCACAGGCGTGCCCTGAGGCCAAGTTAATACCCCCTTTCCTTGGTGACTCTAGATTGTGGCTAGCTGACAGTTGAAGCAAACTACTATCATATATAAATTATATATAATATTCAATGTGATCATGTTTTCCCTTTTCCCCAGGAAAGCTATTAGATGGATGGTATGTCTTACAGGCAGTGGCTTCTTAGAGACATGAAAAGATCGCAGTTCAATAAAAATAAAACAGTTTTATGAGGCTCTGGAGATCAGATTTATTGTTTTTCATTTGAATATTTAGAGACATCTATTAAAGGGCTATAGCCACCATTCATTAAATGCATTTCATTATTTGCAACAAACAGTACCTGATACATACACTCTTCTGTGATACTGGCTTGTTAGCATTCTGGGGTGGTAAGCTGAGGTATGGTGATGCTGGAGAGTGTGCAGCCGAGTGAGGTCCCTGTGCTTGGGGTCTTTGGTCTCCAGTGGTGGAGCACAGGGAAAGGCTTGGCTCTCCTCTCTCCATCGACTCTGTCTCAGCACTTGGCCGGCAAACTCTTAGAGACACCGAAGGAAGAGTCCCAGCAAGTTTTATTGTTATTAAAAGATAAGATTACTTAGACACCAAGATGCAGGTTTATTCTAGACTGATTTTTATTAACTCCAATGTGGGCTCTTCTTTATACCTGATTGTGCCATTTTATTTCCAAATACACACACTGTATTGACAATCTTATTCCCTCATTGAATTTTCTGCAGGTTTTTGTTGTCTTTTATGAGCCTATTCCAGTGAGGGGGAAAAAGTTAAATGGGATTTATAGCAATGTATTTACCTGGCTGGGCTGTAACTATTTCTAAAATAAATAAAACTTTAAAACAACAGAGCTCAAGAAGAGCAAATATCCATGAAGGCTTTTCCCCTCCCCAAGAGAGGGATAAAAAGCATCCCACCTACAGCATGCGTCTTTCTAAGACCACATTGGTTTTCCCAAATAGCCATCATATAAATAGAGTGGCTTGTATAAGATTGTGCACTCGGTGGGTGGCCCTATAAATATTCATTAGTAAAATGTACATGCGGCACTGGTCCTTGAGCTTTTGTATTCAAAGATATGGTTTCAGCAATAAGTTCAATTTTGATCTGCTTGATAGAGTCAGTGCAGGCTTGAAATCATCATCCTGTACGCTACCCCCTCCCAGACTTTGGAACCTACTAAAGAAGAATTAACAACTCTGGCCCAGAATGAAGCCAGGAAGACACGAAAAGGAAGCAATAAAGGTTGTTAGTCGCCAAGTTCAGAATTCATCTGTTCCTGTTGTCGAGGGCTTCATGGTGTTTGCAATGCAAATTTCAGCCATGCCTTAATCATGACCACAGGGAGACAATTAGGGTTAAAATATAGATTTCTAGATAATGAGAGCAGATAATAAAGAAATAAATACTGAAAACAAAGAGTGCTAATCGGACTCATTTGGAGAAATGCTTTCTTCACAGAGACTAGAGGGGTTTTCTGGCCAAAGGATGGGTGTTTTTTGATACAGAATACACTGAATTTTAGGAAAGAAAGATCAGAATGTCCTCTCAGAGGCTTGCCTTCAGATGAGGGCTCCCAAATCCAGACCAATGAATAGGCTTGGTTTCTGTTTTCTATTGCTGTAGTTAAAAATGCAGGACTTGACTTGGTGAACTCAAATTCAATTCTTAGCTAAGCCAATTAATTCTCTATGACCTTAGCCAAATTACTAAGACTATTTAAGAACCAAGAGTTTAAGTTTCCTCATCTGAGTGGTAGTCAAATTTGCCAGGCTGTTGTATAGATTAATGAGACTATATGCATAAAACACTCAATGAACCACCCAGCAGTTAGTAAAGTTCCTAACCTGTCAATCAAGATGGGTCATCTTTCTCTTACAATGTATAATATAGATAGATATAAATATATGTCCATAGATATGTTTTCTGCTCAAGGGTTTGTGAAGTGAAAGAACTGCTGAAAACCAAATGTAACATTTGATAATTATTGGACATAGCCATCTAATGATGTTTGGAAGTATTTTTATTTATTTTGAAAGTCAGCTTGTCTTAGACTTCATAGAGTTGCATGAACCCCCTTTATATCTCAAGATTGTCTTGGAAATATCTACTTTAGAATATAATGAAGCCTTATTTTAATAATTAGTGAAGATATCAGTGTAGTAACTAACATTTAAGAAATTAAGTCATATCCTGCTATATATGTATCAGTTATTTACATCTGATTGAATTAAAATATGAAATTTCTAACAGATGTCCTATTATCAGATGCCAACTGGAAATAAGGTTATATTTACATATAAGCTACATATTCATATATCTATATGTGCAAATAAAAGTTATTTATCTTATAGTTTTAGTTTATGTGCCATCCATGTGTTTATTTATTCATTATTTCCTCTTGGACATCTTTGCACAGTACTTTTTATTATAGGAAATGTGTGTATGTGTGTTTACAGATAAACAAAGAAAACATATACACACGTGTATCAAGAAAATAACTAGAACTGTCAAAATTGCCAGGTTCTTTTTAGATACTATGGATTCAGTTTCCTATTGGATTAAAGCAGTTTTCAATAATATTTGGAAAAGAAGTTTATAAAACATTTCACTTTGTCAACTTGCTTAGTTCAGATACCTGAAATACTTTGGGTTAAGAAAGAATAAAATAATGTAAAATACTTGTTCAGAACATGTCTGAAAGAGTTAATTTTGGGCTGGGAGTTGTGGCTTAGGGGTAGAGAGTGTCCTTATTCTGTATGAGGATGTGAACTTAAGCCTCTTCCAACCAAAAAAAAAAGATAAACAATTAATCACATGAAACAATAAACCAAAGTTAATAAAAGCAGGCTCTCATTAATTCAGAAAAAATCTGTCATAGTGGAGAAGGAGACAAAAACTGTGTTTCTTGGCAGCCCAGGCATGGCATTGGATGAGTTCAGAGACTGTACTGTTTTTGCAACCTGGGGATATTTTTAAAAAGTCTGATGCCTAGATCTGCAACTCAGACTGTCTCAACTGGATTGTGTGCATGGCATCTAGGTATTAGTTAAATGAAAGATCTGTCCAAGTAATCACAGTGTGTAGTGACTGTGGACAGTGACTTGAGTCACTGGGGATATCTGTGGCCTGGGCATGCTCCACACTGGAGCTAGGTGCAGATGCATGCTATTTTTTTTTTTTTTGCAAGAAACTGGCAAGTTCTACAAGGAATTTCAGTGTCATGGGAGGTTAGTTGGGTTATAATTGGCTCTAATTGGCTCTCCCAGCAGTTGAAACATCCTCTGCCTACAGCCGAGTGACACTCCAAAAGGAGACCGATATGCTCCGACCTTTGAAAACATCAGAGGAGTCACTTCCAACATGGCTCTTACAGCCCAGTGTCCTGCAGCTCAGCAGGCCTGGGGCCAAGCCCAGCACAGCTGATAGGAAACAGCTTTTTTTTTTTTTTTTAAATCCCTCTTGCCCATCAGATCAGCTGTACCAGCAGAATTGCAGAAAAAAGATTGGACTGGGGAAGGAAGAACCCGGACTTGTCAGTGACACCTGCCCCCGACTAGTCTCTCATCCAGGTTCTTGGGGGTGCTAAGTCTCTTCCTAATGGTGAAGTGAAACTCTGCACATATGTATTTTAGTGTGGGTGAGTGAGACAATACACGAAGTGGTTTAATAATTTCTAAATGCTAATCAATCAGTCTGAGGCTATTAAAATGACTTGTAAGGTATCTGAGGTCATTTTACTCACATGTACAATTACTGTTTTTATCTAACAGGAAACAGAACCAGTTCTTTGCTTAAATAAGCCTAGTGTTCACTCTCCCCCGCCTTCTTCTTCCCACTACCGGTATACAGTTCATTGTGGATGGAATCTCTAGTTTCTCTAGCACAGTGCTTCATGATGTAGGCATTAAAATATTTTCAAATATTATCGAATACATTGTAGGCACTACAATTTTTCCAATATTATTTATACAATGTGGCAAAGCAATGCGTTATTACCTCGACTTATATATAAATGGCTTGAGATTCAAGTCAGAATTAAAAGAGACCTGCTTTGGAGATTACACTTGTGAATTGGGTGTGTTAACTACACGTGGCCTATTGCAAAGCCATCTTGGTGTGATAAATGTACAGTGCTCATAAAAGCTTTAAATCGGTGAGCTGCAGTCACCCGTCAATGTGGTATCTTAGAGCAGAATAGATTGGGAGGAATTGATTCTACTGTGAGGGTTTGGCAAAACTTGGTTAGAATTTGGAAGCCTCCTGGAAGTAGAGCAAATCTTGAGCAATAGGACAGAAAGGCTTGTCCATGTTGGCAGGTGGCCCAGAGTGGCCAGAGAAGAGAGGCCACTAGGTCAGTAGTCTATATCTCAGAGTTTAAATAAAGGAGAACTTCATGCTTGTATTGGAGTCAAGGTTCTGGGCAGAAGCTATGAGTGGGTACAGATGGGAATAAAGCAAGGCAAGGAGATAAACATTACCAGAGATGGAGGTTTGCTTTTGCAGGGGGCAGGCTAGGATGCCTAAATCTATAAGTATAAAACGGCATCACAGAGAGGGTTGGAACACTGATTCAAGGTTGGATGGACTTTCTTTGAATCCCATTTCAGCCTCATGTTCATTGCTGTTTCTTGGGCAGAGGGGTTTATCTCCCAAAGGGCCCCCCCCCCATATTGTGCTTTCTGCTGTAACCAAGATTCAAACCAACAAGCAGAGATCCCTCACCTCAAAGGAGAGGGTGCTTCCAGGTGTGAGCAGGCTCTAGGGCTGGAAGTCGGGAACCACCTTTGGGATCTGCCCTTCCTTATGCTTGCAAGATGCTCACAGTCATCAGTTGGTGGCAATGTGCTCCTTTAATCACAACCAGTGAGGGAAGGGAGTGGCGTTTTAGATGTCCTGGGCAGCTCCTCTCTCAAGTGTGGTCACCTAAGCTGACTAAGGTCAGCTGCATTATTGCTACTGTAAGATGGTACTATGACCTGCATGACTTAGAACCAGGAAAATTTATTGACTCACAGCTGTGGAGAAAAGGTCTAAAATCAAGGAATTGCTGGCCCATGGTCCCTCTGCATGCTTTCTGTTCTCAGCTTCTTCACTAGATGCTGGTGGGTCATTCCTTCAGGTGGATGACAAACTTCTCATCTTCAGGTAGTATTTGTCCGTAAGACACTATGTCCAAACTCTCCCTTTTTTATAGGACAACTAATCATAGTGGATTAGAGATTAAATTGTGTCTTCATTACCAAATTTTAACTTGGTTGCTTCTGAAAGGACTCTTTCCCGAGTAAAGTCTCACTCTGAGACCCTGGGGGATTAGGGCTCCAGTGTAGGGTCTCTTTTTTGCGGGGGATGGAGAGAACACAGTTCCAACTACAACAACAGCCTATCCTTGGATTGAGGTCTGATTAGCTTAAGTCACATGGGGACATTGCTGGGGAGTTGTCCACAGTTCTACTCAATGGTATTCAGAGGACACTGGGAGAGGAATGGGGAACCCAGCCGGTAGCAGTGAAGGCTCCAGGTCACAGAGTCTGCACGTTAGCTGCATTGCTCAGAGCAAGGGCCTTCAGCCTGCACAGCGGTAAAATGATGATGCTACTGTTGGCCTGGGAGACTGGCTGCTTGACAAATGAGATGCAGGTTTGAGTTTCAGCTTTGTGCCTGGCCTCAAGTATGTGCCTGACAAATGCCACATGTTCTTGTCATTGATTATTGCCTTGTATTTTGTTATCACTTCTTTGCTTCTGGTGACTACTGAAGGAGCTATCTACACAGTCATAAGAGTATCACAGGAATACCAGGGGAAGTGAGAGCGTTTGACTTTGGTTTCTTTGCAACAAGTTGCCCTGTAACGGTCACTGGAGGACCTCTGGCAGTCAGCAAAGATACAGAGCTGAAGCTTTGGAGAAAGTGAGGAGAATATGAGTACAGGGTCACACTTTTGGGGCAGGCTGAGAATGAAGAGAGAATGGTTTGGACAAAACTTTAGACTGCACTTGTCTCCTGGGTAAGGAGTGGCTGCAAAGCACGTGGGGCCTATAGAAGCCTTGACACTGGTATACCATCTGACAGTACATGATGTGAAAGAAAACACAAGAGAGTGACATAAATCCCAAAGAGGGATGAGCGACTAGGCAATGCTGATTTAGCTGTCATCTGAGTGGAGCTGACTCAGCTGTACCTCTGTCTACCTGAAGACATTCAAGGCACAGAGGAGGGAAAGGGGGCAGAGTAGAACACTGTCTGTGATGTTGCTGTTATGGGACCATCCAAAGGGCAGAAGGGCAAGGGTATGCTTTTTGGACAATGAAAGGTAATAATGAATGGTAGGTAGCCCAGCATGGCACTAAACCTATGTAGGGCTCAGAAAAGGAATCTATCTGTGGGCACCAAAACCATGGAGAGCGGATGCAGGTTCTGTAACTCTGAGGGTGTTAAGAGCATTGTGTCCAAGTCCCTCCCTGCACCAGACACTCTCTCACCAGCTGGGTTATAACAAGGACATCAGGGGGCTGTGGAAGTTGCAACAGGCCTGGTTCACATGAATGCTCTAACAGAGAGGCACAGAAAGCTAAAACAGTCGATGCACATTTGGGGCTGGGGTGGAGATGAAACATGCTATATAAATTCTAGTCTTTTTTTATAGTCTGGCCCAAGTTCAAGACTCTGCAAATGTTATAAATGAAAAGGAAAAAATTCCCATTTTTAAATTATACTTTGAATCAATTAAAAAAAAACAAGTGTCTATTTCAACTGTTTAGTGGTGGCTTATTCTTAATAGGAGGGCTTAGGATCATGCTTCTGTGATCCAGTCTGTGTTTTTGGTTGGTTTGCACCTGCACTGTCTGTCCCATCACTTTATCCCCTGGAAAACATGCCTCAGGTCTGTATCAACACACTCTTACTGTCTAGCGAGACTTACAACTGAAGGAAAGTCCATGTATTTCTTTTGTGCAATGTGACTGTGAAACAGACATTCTTTTATTAGCATAAACTCTTTCTAATCTGAAAAGCAGTGATGGGGGACTAATATGCTCATGTTCTGCACATGAAGAGTCAGGGCCTGGGAAGGAATTGGCATAACACCTTTGCCTCCTGGGCACCTGACGTGGCACAGGTGTTTTCTTCTCTGATTGTTTTGAAAGCATGCTGCACACTTAAATCACCTGGAATATTAGACTAGATGGCTAACATTCACCCCCACACCACCTGATTTAATTGGCGATATATCACGTGTCTTCAGATTGACCTTTGGCCAGCTTCCCAGGTAATTCTCCTGCAGAGCAAAACCTGGGGACCACTGCCTCAACTTCCTCTGACAATCCAGGTGAATAATATCATCATTACAGCCTTTAAAACAAATAGCAGGGGCCAGTGAGATGGCTTCGCAGGTGAAGGCGCTTGCTGCCAAGACTGATCATCTGAGTCTGATCCCCAGGGTCTGCATGGGTGGAAGGAGAAAACAGGCTCCTGGAAGTTGTCCTCTGACCTTTACACACCCAGCAAATAAAAAAAAGGACAAAACTTTTAAAAAACACAAATAATGGTCTTAAAAATACATGTTTTTGAATCAGTGTCATAAATAAAATAAGGAGGATCAAAGTCTAGACTTCAGTGTGTATTTATACAGTGTTGAATCTGGTGAAAGAAGATCCATAGATTGCCGAGAGAGGGGACTACTAGGAAATATTAGTGAGCTGTTTTGAAAAGTCATTTTAAATTGTCGGGTTTTTAGTGATTTTGGTTGGTAACTTGCTCTATTATAGTCATGTTTAAAATGAGTTGAGATGAATATAAAATCAGAAAGAAGATTAATGTTATTGCCCCTCTGTATCCATGGGGGATTGGTTTGAGGACCTCAGTGGGGTTCCAAAATTCTACAGATGCTTAAGTCCCTTTTATCAAATGCTTTGGTGTTTGCATAGAACCTGTGTGTATTTCCTGAATAGTTTAAATTACCCTTAGATCACTTAAGATACTCCAGTGTAAACACTACAGAAACAGTGGTTCTAGTGTATTATTTAGGGAGTGATGACAAGAAAATAGTCTGTATTTTTGGTACAGACATACTTTTTTTTTTTTTTCTGGAGGATGTGGATATGGAGGGAAGACAGTATGTTAACTACACTAGCCACTGACTAATGTGGATCAGAGTTCTGCTAGGAAGCCAGGCTTGCTAGCCCTCTGCACCTGGTGAGTAGGCTTGCTCAGGTTTAATCCTTGGACACACTAAACATTAACTCTGAATGAAGCTATGGGACAGATGAGCAGCTAGACAGAGTCCCTGGGGGTGGTGATGGTGGTGGTGGTGGTGGTGTGCATATCCAAAGAGAAAAGGAGGCTGAGTCTCTCTCTGTCCCATGAACATTGAGCAGTTAAGTTACCTGCCTTAGGTAAGAAAATCAAATGGAGTAAATCTGAAACAGAAGAGAAATCAAACATGAAGAAGATACACATGAAGTTTGAAGTTATGAGGGAAGCGGAGCCCTCCCTTAAAAGAGATCCACTGCTTACCAACCCGCTAATGTCATGTAGATTATAGAGGTAAGTGTAAGAGAATAAATTCATGAACAAACACTTAGATGAGTATTTTCCAGTCTCCAGAATGAGAATGGCCTTTCTTAGCATTGGAATGGTGGAGAGAATCACAAAGGAGCTAATCAATAACTTTGACTACACACAATCTCAGGGCTATCAGATTATTAAAGATTTTTTTAAATGAAGATAATACATGTTGGTGGGTGAACAAATTGAAACAACCTCTGGATATAAATTTGGCAATTTATTTTAAGAATCTTAACATGTTCATATTTTTGACTCAATAATTCCACTGTTAGAAATCTACAAATGCAATCAATGAGAGGGGCAGAGATTTATATCCAGGGATGTTCATTCTGGGTTATTCATCATAATGAAAAAAGATGGAACCACCTGACTGCCCAACAATAGGCGAATGATTAAGTAAGCAAGGGGCTTGTGCCCGCAGGAACACTGTGTTTCCACTTCAAAATAAAACTCTCCAACACTTTGCAATGAGAAAGTGCCTGCCAAATATTAAGTGATAAATGCAAAGTTCAAAACCAAATACATTCATTGTATAATCATAATGTGCAAAAAGCACATTTTTAAAACGAAGTATTGGAAGAGCATTTATGAAAAGGGCAATGGTTGTTGGAACTGTATTTTCAATGAAGGAATATTAATATGAACTCTTGTTATTTTTATAGTGAATATTCTTCATGAAGAGCTTGGGCTATGTTGGTTTATAGTGTGCCAGCCTGGTAGCGTCGAAGTTAAGAGTGTGCGAACTACTTGGGGTACTGTGAGTGGAAGCAAAGTGGAGCTTTCCTGACCAAAGTTCAAAGATGCCAGGGGCAACAGTAGGTCTGTGAAAAATGGTACCTGCCTTTACCCACCATGGAGCATCATGTATGTAGTAATAGAGGAGATTTCCACACTACATGTGGCATATGGTCCTTTATGGATTTCGTTTTTCTTTTTGGTTTTTCAAGTCAGGGTTTCTCTGTGTAATTGTCCTGGCTGTCCAGGAATTCTCTTTGTAGGTCAGGCTGACCTCGAACTCACAGAGATTCACCTGCCTCTGTCTCCCAAGTGGTGGGGTTAAAGTCATGCGCCACCACCATCCTGCTTTTTTTTTTTTTTTAAATTGATTTCTTAAAAGAAGCCATCAGTCATCTGTGTGTAAAGGTACTGAAAGAGAGCCGGGTGGTGGTGGTGGCGGCGGCGGCGGCGGCGGCGGCGGCGGCGGCGGCGGCGGCGGCGGCGGCGGCGGCGGCGGCGGCGCACGCCTTTAATCCCAGCACTCGGGAGGCAGAGCCAGGCAGATCTCTGTGAGTTCGAGGCCAGCCTGGTCTCCAAAATGAGTTCCAGGAAAGGCGCAAAGCTACACAGAGAAACCCTGTCTCGAAAAACCAAAAAAAAAAAAAAAAAAAAAAAAAAAAAGGTACTGAAAGAGGGGGTGTGGTCCATGGAAGGCTCTGGAAGGGGAGTGTTTTGGGAAGAGCTGTGTGAGGGAGAGCTGAACAGGGGAAGAGCCTGGCTGCCTGGCCAGCAGCAGAGTGCCTGGAGAGAATCCAGGTACTGAATCTACCCAACTTGGGCTGCATGGCGAGCATCTGCACTGTATGTAGCACTGCCTGGGCCTCTGACAGCTGCATTGCAAGCCCTGAGCCACAGCACACGCTATCTGTGTAGGGCAGCTCCTGGCTTTAAACGGGACTTTAAAAATAGCCCTGGTCTGTTTCCCTCGCCACATAAAGCCAGGTGGATATGAATGCAGATCTGGCTTACAAAATTCCTACCTGCACTTTTCATCCAGGCTTAGGTGGTTTGGCCTTGTACATATTCGGATATGACTTGCAGCCGAGTCTCTGAGCCTGGGTTTCCTGATGCTGAAGATGGAAGCAGAGTGAGTGCAGAGATGGGCCACAGAATCTGGGTGCAGGGCTGAACCCCAGCGTTTCAAAGGAAACAGTTTCTCCAAAGTCAATGTTTCCCTTTACCGTCCTGTCCTCCTACCATTTTTTCTTTGGAAAAACCCTGGGTTTTCCTCACTTTGAGCTTAAATGTTTACATTGGAAACCAAAACAACAGCTGGCCAACCAAAGTGAGTTTATTCATTCTGACCTTGACCAGTCACTGAGACTTAGGAACACTTGGGAATTGTTTTTCTTTTCAAAAACTTGCTCTATTTACATCACCGGTATTGTTTCTTTTAAAAGGCCCTTTCCTGAAGTTCAAAGCTGTGACTCACCCAGAGGCATGCTTACCTTCCGTCTGCTGTCAGCATGGCCGTGAGTGTGTGGGTTCCCACCACAACTTGAAAGACTTCCTTAGAACCGCACTGGCTTTTTTTTTGTATTCTATGCAGACGGGTCCGATCCAGCTGTAAATGTCTAAATTATTAAATACATATGATGTCACTGATGCCAAATTAGAGTGTTAGAGCAATGCAGGTGGTCACATAAGATTGAACAGTGAGGTTGAGCTAGAGGATTTTACAATGTACAGTTAAAATTCACTCAACGGCCACCGTAGTTGCTGTCCCTTCAGCACCGTCTCTGTCTGGGGTGTCTTCCTCTGCTCTCAGCAGCAGTACCGGTCTGTGGGCTGTGGGATTCTGCCTCACGGACAGGCCCTCTCTAGCTTGTGGGCTTTTCAGTTGATTTGTGGCAGCGCTGGATCTGGTGTCTGAGAAAGGGGTAGCCTTTATTTGCAATGCCTCTGGCTTTCCCCCACTAACTCCAGCAGGCACAAAGACCAAAGTTAACTGGAGAACAGCCTTGGCTGGGGGTGCGGGTTTGGGGGCGGGGTGGGGGGGGGGGTGGGGGAGTGGGGAGCCAGAGGGAGCCAATCTGTTCTGATGCTGTCTCCTGATCCTTGGAATGGGAAGCGGTGTCACCTCTGAGCCCAAGTGTTCTTGTATGGGGGAAAATGTCCTTTTAAAGAATTAGTCTTCAGCATTCTGTCAATTACAGCCTCCGAATCTGGTTGAGTAATTAAATGCCAGCTGACAGTAAATATCAAACTGCTTGGGAGCCGTAGCGATATAGACAAGTGGATTCTGTGTGATTGCTTTGGTAATTTGCTTTTTAATCTTTAATACCAATTAAATGCAGGGGAGCTGAAGCCTGTGCGTTGCCCAGATGAGACACAGTCGTCAGCTGATGCCAGGAGCTGGCCAGCAGGGGCTTCCTGGCTCTGCTGACTGCACCCAGCTCTGGGAGATGGAAAATCTGGCTGACAATGACCATTGACTGATGAGCCAGCAGAGAGCTCCTCATTCCCATTCAGGACCCTGGCTGGGCCATGTGTCCCGACAGGCTGATCTTCAGTGATGTCCTTTTAGTGTCCCTTCAAGTTCCCTCACACTGCTGTGGTGGGGGATGGGGTGGAGTTTAAGGCCTGACTTTTAAAAATTGTTCCCCTTAATGAGGCGGGGGGGGGGGGGGGGGGGGGGAGGGGGGGAGGAGAAGAGCAGCCACCCTTCTCTGCAGTGACACAGCAGAGTCTGGCTTCTAGCAGGGAACTCAACTGACACGCTCCATCCTCACAGCCCCAAACAATGGTCTTCACCAAGCAGGATCCCAAAGAAGGGGATATTCGGCAGTATACAGAGACATGTTTACTTGTCTTCGCTGGGAGTGGATGTTGCCTGGACAAAGGTCAGGGAATCTGTGATTGGGAATTGGGAATTATTGGGAACTCTTAAAGGGGGGAATTAGTTTAAAAAAAAGAGAGTTTTTTCCCATGCTAAAAATTGGGAGACACTATTACCATGGAGGGAGTTAGGTCTCTGTATGATTACACAATGCATGGTTTAAAAATGGAACAGTTAAGTGAAGGGATAATCAGCTTAGCTGGGAATGACATAATGTTAGTTAACATTTTGATAATTCTTATTATCAGTTTGATTATTCTTGGTTTATCTCTAAAAAAGTTGGTTGATATGAGTGCCAAGATTCAGGCCTTAGAAAAACTTATTCAAGTAGGTCATAGAGATATTCAGACCCAGACAGAGGAATTTAGAGAACCAACCTCACCACTGTGTTATAAAATTAGAGAGGAACAGCCCAAGGTTTTCAAACAACCAACCTTAATTTGTCCAGTCACCTTACAGGAACAACAACCAAATGACAGATATCCCCAAGGCCCTGTCAGAGCTGACTGGATTCCTGTGGAAATGTTAGATTTGAGGAGATTTAAGAAGGCAGGAATATAAGGCAGGTAGAGACAGGATCTTGCACGCCCCCTCCCCCCATTCAGTCTGAGGATTTGTAGAGGTAAGAAGTTTCTAGTGGCTGCTGCTCTGCTTCTCTGATCTTTTAGACAAGCTTTGTCAGAACACGAACAAAATATCATACAACATTACAAGCCAGAAGAGCTTGCCTCAGTAAAGAATTACCTGGCCCCAAATACCAGGTGTCAACTTTGAGACACTTGCTCCAGACTGGAAACTGGTCCTTGAATGGAAAATGGACCTTTGTCATAATCTACTAGTGTGTCTGGTTTTTTTCATTTAAGTCTGAAAATTCCTTGTTCTCTGCATTTGAAATGCAATTGTTGCAGTATTTCATGTGTATGTGTTTTGAATCACATGAGTCAGGGCTGTTATTTTTCCTTCAACTATTAAGCATAAGTTGAGATAAGGAGACGAAATCCACTTAATTTATTCACACATTTTATCACTATGTTTTTTTCTTCCTTATGACTTCCCGTCTTTCTTTCCATCACTATTTCTTTTCTGTTTAGGTAAATGCCTTTGGTCATTCCAGGTTATTTTGCTGGAGGCTCTTTTTCCTAGGTTTCCTTCATCTGAGAATTTTCTCTTCATTTCTGAAGGACATTTTTCAATAGTTTTAGAATTCTAGGATGATGGCTCTTTTCTTTTCCCCTCTCCTCCCCCCTCTTCTTTGTAAGGTTTATTTAGTTTACAGTTCCATAAATTCATAGATGAAACACCAGTATGGTTCTAGTGAGGACCACTGAGTCATTGCAATGGTGGGAACAGAAGTTGTAGGGAGAAATTACATCACCAGATGGGAAACCAGAGCAAGAGGAAGGGCTCTCAATGACTTTTCACTAGGTACCACCTCCTAGCATTGCAGTAAGGATGACATCATCCTTTGAGGGCATGCTATTCCACTCCTGGATCCTGAGTCCATGTGTGTTTCTTATAGGTGAAAAGTCTTAATTCGTTTCAGCTCAAAAGTCCGAGTCAAAATTGTCCTCCGAGTCTCAAGGCAAACTTTTAGATGCCACCCCTTTCATGATCTCTAAGTTTTGGGAGTGAGTATAGAGTGGTGAGTTATTATGCAAAGATAAAATCAGAATCAGAATATTTCTAGCAATCGTCTTGACAGCAAGATGCAGGGATCTGCCTAATATATCCAGCATTCCCTGGATATCCGCTCATACATAATTTCCATTGAGAGCCTTTAAAACACCCATCATCACAAAGGAACCCAGCCCAAACCATCCCTCCACGGGCTGTAGGCTTCAGTGCATCTGTAACAGTCCAGGAGGCAGTGGGATGGAACCGTCCTTTGTGAAGTTAGTTCCTCTTAGATGTGTTAGCTTGCCAGTGCTGTCCAGGCAAATTACCACAGTCAGGGCAGCTTGAGTGACCGAAACCCACCTCAAAATTCTGGAGGCTTGAGGTCCGAGATCAAGGCATCACTAGGGGGCCGGTTGCTTCTGAGACTTTTTCTTGACTTGCAGACTATTGTTACCTCCCTGTGTCTTGCTGTAGCCTTCCTTATCTCTCAGTTCCCATTTCACACTTGAAACATACTGCGCCTCTTCATTTTGGCTCCCATGGTTTCTGCTCATAAATCTACTATCATTTAAATTGCTTTCCTACACTCGGTGGTGGTGACATTTTTCTCTTTTGGCTAAAAGATTTTTTTTTTTTTTGGTCTTAGTTTTTCTCAGTTGGATTGTGATGTGTTTTAAATATATTTTATTATATGTATTTCTTGCGTATGTGAGTGGATTTGTGTAGGCACATGCAGAGATCAGAGGACAACTTGTGGGAATCAGTCTTACCCTCACTAGGATCCAACTCAGGTCATCAGGCTTGGCAGCAAGCTCCATTTACCAGCTGAGCCTTCTCACTGGCCCATGATGTGTTTTAGTTTGGATTCCTTTCAAGTCATACTGTTTTGGATTTCTTTTTTCAGTTCTTAGATGTGTAGATTTATGCCACTTGCCAAATTCCATCCATGATTTCCTTGAGTACTCTTTCAGCTCTATCTTTTTTTTTTTTTTTTTTTTCTGTTTCTGCCCTTCAATAGCACAACGTTAGATTTTTGACGTTCCTGTTGTAATAAGTCCCACTGGTTACTGAGGCTGTCTTTTCTTTGAACTGTCTGTTTTTATCTCTGTTGTTGACACTGGGTAAACGTTTATTGCCTTATCTTTCAATCCCTTATTCTTTGCTGTGTACGTTCCTGGCGTGAAGGCTGGCTACTGAACATCCTCCTGATTGTTGTGCTTTTGGGTTCTGAATCGTCTGTGTGGCTTCTTCTTACTGTCTATTTCCTTGATGGAACTTTTGATGTTTTTATTTGTTTCAAGTATGTTTGTTATTGCATGTTGAAACTCCCCCCGTCCATCACTCTGCTTTAAAATCTGTCAGTTTATCAGCCTGTCACCTCAGTGTGAGCATCTGTTGATAACATTTCTCTTTAGGAACTCAGTTGAAGCTTCCCTGGTTCTTCATATGGCCAGTGATTTTCAATGGAAGGATTTCCGATGATATAATAAGATTCTGGAGTGTTTTTTGACAGTACCTTTCTATGTATCCCAGGTTGGCTTTGCATTCACAGTCTTCCTGTTTTAACCTTCAGGATTACAGGCATGTGCCACAAAGCCAGTGTGAAGCTCTGGATCTTATTTATAACTGCTTTAGTTGGCTTGGCCTGACACTGCTCCCAAAGTTGGAAAGGGGGACTTGTAGCCTTATTACTAACATACCATTTCCCCCATAGCCTAAGGCCGAGGCTGGGAGCCACTATGCACTGCCTCCCTAGATTAAGTGCTTTGAGTCCCCATGTGGTCTCCACTGATGTTGCAGTGGATGGGATCTTCTCCACACTGGCTAACAGTGACAGCCCACACTCTGTACAGGGCTTCTTCTGACAGCATGCAAGTGGGAGGGGAGGGATGCTTACACTTTGCTACTGATGTCTCTCACAGGGCCCACAGTGTCTCTGGTGGTGGAAGGTTTTCTTGATGGGTGGTGGAGATAAGGTTCTCTCTGTACGTGGCTCTTCTTGAGGATACTAAGGTGCCTTTGTATATCCTGGTGGGGACAGATGTGATGGCTCCTTGCTCAATTATTGTCATTTTAAACCAACTTTGTTTTCATATTTAATATAGGATTCTGGCAGGTAAACTCAAGGCTGTGTGCTTATTGTTGTCCTCTCAGGATCCATCCTGCTGTTCTCTGTGCTTTAAAAGCTTTGTCATTATGAAGTGTCATCTTTAATGTGGTTATTGTTATATTTGGATTTGGTTTTTGAAGCTTGGCCAGTGGTTTTCAATTTTTTTTCCCAGTATTTTTTCCCCTGCATCCTCATGGGCTAGTTGTGAATTTTTTATGTCATTTAGGCACGCTATTGACTTATTATTTATTTCTCTTAAAAACCTAAAAGTGATTTCCCTAGAGTATGCAATCATATCTTCAATTAATCATGGTATACTTTCAGACAAAATTATAGCATTGTATGTATAAGATGAGAACCTTACAACATGCCAGGTTTGCTTGTACACACGTTTAATCCCAACACTTGTAAGGCAGAGGCAGATAGATCTCTATGAGTTTGGGGCTAGCCTGGTTTACATAGTGGGTCCAAGCTAGCCAAGGTTACATAGTGAGAGTCTGTAAGGCAGAGGCAGATAGATCTCTATGAGTTTGGGGCTAGCCTGGTTTACCATAGTGGGTCCAAGCTAGCCAAGGTTACATAGTGAGATTCTGTCTTAACAAACAAACGAACCAACAAGAAACCTTACAACTTGTTGACACTTTCTCCTTCCCATACTTTATATCTTTTACTTTTAAAAAATATATTTATTTCCCTCCTGCTCCTCCTGCTCCTGCTCCTCTTCCTCCTCCTCCTCCTCCTCCTCCTCCTCCTCCTCCTCCTCCTCCTCCTCCTCTTCCTGTTGGCTCTGTTGCTAAGGCACTAAAAGGTACTTCTTTCAGTTCCAGAATTTCCATTTGATTCCAACAGCTGCAGCTCCTTCTGATGTCCCTCAGCAAGTCTTGCGTCCGGTATGTCGTCTTATTTAGATGTCTGTCAACCCCCTCAGCACATGCATCTTCTCTGGATCTATTCTGATGGTCTCTTGGGGTGCTGCTGCTTCTTGCCTCTTTGTATGCCTTGTAATTTTTTGTTGAAAGGCAGACATCTTGTGAAGGACACTGGGGACTGCAGTAAATGTTTTTCATGCCTAAAATCAAGACATGGCTGGCTTTCCTTCCGCTAAGACTGGGTTAAACTGGCTTTAAATTGGCTTGGATTTGAGTTTTGTTGTTGCTATGGTTATACTTAATGACTTACTGACTTCATGGGGACCTCTGTAATGATCACATCGAATTGTTTTACAGACATGGCAGGATATTCCATCCTGAGGAGGTCCTTGGTGTTTGCTCTCTATATATTTGAAAAGTCCTCAGTAATAAAATCTTATTGTGCAATAAAGGACAAAATGAAAAGAACAAATAATAATTAAAGACACAAAATTTCCAGTACTTTGTGTTTTGGGTGTGGGCTGCCTTGTCAGAGGACACTTTTCAATGTATGCCACTTTACAGCCTGAGGTCTTCACGTGGCATGAACCTGAGAGGTTTGATTCCTTCAGTGTGTGAACTAGTGCACACTTGAGAGCCTACCCACGAGGTGGAGGGCATTCTGTTGCTCTTATCAAGCTCCCTCTTGGCAGGTACTGCATCTCTGGGCTTTTGAGTGTGGCTTTTTCTGTGCTAAATTTCCTCCCTAGTATGTACTCCTTGCCTAGGTGCTCCAAAGTGTTTCTTACCCCACCCATTAATGCTTTTATTCTTGACCCCTCAACCTGAGAGTAAGGGTGTCAAAATGGTGCAATGCCCTCTTGTGGTGTCTCTGACATGAGGGGGCAATAGCAAGTGTGGCTTCCAGTCTTTTAGGTGTGTGTTTAGTAGGGTGTGTAAAGAAAGACGTTGTAAGAGACACTTCTATTTCCGGACCTAGAGATTTGGCCAGATAACACAACTTCTTTGTTCCCAGAAATTCTCTTCCACTGCTTCTGTTCCAGGTGAGCCAGTTTCTGGGTGTCACCTTTCCTACACGCATAGACTTTCCTCAGATCGCAGCCCAGCTGGCTTCCCTGGGTACTCAGCACTCCAGCTGCATCCTCTTGTTTGGGTTGATGTTGCAAGGGTGGAGTGTGCTTTCCTATCTCTACCTTCTTGATAGGAACTCCAAAGTCTGGAATATTATTTTTTTTAAAGTATTAAAGAATGATTTATTTTAGAACTATGTCCAGTCAAGCCCACTGCTCAAATATGAGTGCAGAATAAGTTTCTTGGAGACACAAGGCTTTATGTCATGGAGATTCTACCTGAAAGCACTTTTGGCTGGAATATTTAATGCCAACAGAGAACTAATTCAGAATACATCAATGTAAATGAAATGAAGATAAATGCCTATGTGTTGTTGTTCTTTTTATTTTTTAAGGGGAGTGTTTTCGTGATTCCCTATAGTAAAACATTTAGACTAATATAAATATTTTAGAAGTTGGGAAGTATTCCAAAGGGTGTAAGAATGAGCTAAAAGTTTTTTTGAACTAAGGGTAAATACTATTATTTAAGAGGTAATGATAGAGTATAATAAGAAAGTTTAAAATAAAAGTAAATTCTTTAGAAGGAGCAAGTTTGATTATATCAATATTACAATAAATATAAACAGACAAATCTTTTATTTACCAGACCAATATAAATGGAACTAAGAAATGTACCAGTGTAACTGCAGAATTTTTCTTCAGTTCAGTTTTATCTGGTGGGAAATTCTTTCACTAGCCAAACTTGATGGAATGTATAAGCTTCACATTTTTCATCCAAAGTTATATGGGGAAATTTTATATTTATACCCAACAAACCAAACTCAATTTTTAGCAAAGAGATTTCAGAGAAAATCAGTTATTTTCTAAACACAATTGTTGAAATCATGTGTAGCGGTTTTGAAGGCTTGACAAGCGTTAGCAGGGACGATGTTCACTTTGGATCTTGCTGAAAGGCATCTCAGAGCTGTGCCCGTCTGAGCAGTCCCATGTCACTGTGCACTTTTACCAAGCATGCTTCAGCAGGGCTGTTCATTCGTAGCTTAGTGTTGTAAGACATGTGCCCCAGAAAGTTGACAAGTGTTTAAAGAAATTATGGGAAAAAGCAAAAAGAATAAGAAGATGGATTGAATGACGGAGATACTACTGCAAATGAGGGAATGTTTTGTTAACAACCATGCTGATTACTGGTGATTCAGAGGAGATGTTTTAAATGTTTTGCAAACTAACTAGTTTGTGACTAGAAAACAGCCACTTTACTGTGCATATTTATGTTTTTAGGAACTAGATTAGAGGGTTGTGATTGGTATGTAGTGCCTTACATGAAAAAAATGAATGCAGATTAGGTTCTTGGTTCCTGGCTGCACACAGAATTTCTTGATTGTCAAGAACCAATATAAATGTGCTGGGGAGATGGTTCAACTCTTGTAGAGGACTCAAGTTTGGTTCCCAGCACCCACGCTAGATGGCTCACAACTACACACAGCTCCAGAGAATCCAACACCCTCTTCTGGCCTCCAAAGACCCAGCACACACACACACACACACACACACACACACACACACACACACACACACACCTAAAAAGAAGATAAACATTTAAAATAATGAACCAGGAGAAGATATCAAGTACAAGATGCCTTTGTATGAGATAAAGCACAAGGCCAGGCAATGAGAGGGTTTAAGAAGACTTTAATATATTTTCAGGGATAAAGAAGATCTCTACAGAGTTTGCTTCACTAAGAGTACAGATGTGTGTATAATTAACACAAATCCTGAAAAGGTCTTTGAAGTAAAAATTGATAAAAACCTCAGCAAGAATTTGAGAAACCCATCTTCATTGTGGGAAATTTCTGCAATATTTATTCATGACTGATAGATGTAATGGCTCCAAAGCAGTCAGTACATAAGAGGTTTTATCAGTACTGTGAGTTCTGAAGTGGCATGCTAGTGTCTTCTCCCAGGCCATTCTGGTGGTTGTTTTGCTTATGTTTGAATTTTCTCAAGGCTTCCAGCATCACTTCCTCATTTGACTAGAGAGTTCATTCCCAAGGTGCATCTCAGTCTTTTGTCTATTTTAGGGTTTCTACCTATGACTAGAAACTGACTCTTCCACTGAATCACACAGAAAAAGACTGCTTAATGCGTGTATGTGGAGTGGTTTAATTTGGGGATGAAGTGAGGGTCTGAATTCATGTTTTGGATATCCACTTATCCTGGTACCACTTGTTGAATAGAACACAGTCTCCCCAGACACTGTCTTGGCTCCTGTGCCAAAGTGAATTAACTACAGATATAAGGTGTTACTTTTGGACTCTCAATTCTGTTCCATTGATTTATATTTTTATCTCCATGCTGCCTTGATAACATTATACTAAATTTCCACATCCGGAAGTGTGAGTACTCCAAATTTGTCATTAAAAATATACTGTTTAGGGTTTTTCATTTTCATGTAAAATTTGCAATCTGCTCATCAATTTCTGAAAAATAAATGGTGCTGAATTAGCAATAGATAGTGAGGACAATACTGTTCACTCACTGTCATTTAGTTAGTCTAGTGTCTGTCTTTTAGGTGCTACTTCAAAGCTATGTCTCTCTCCTTCCACAGAGGGTTCCCCCTCTTCCTCCTCCCCTCTCCCTCTTCTCTCCCCTCCCCCTCTTCCTCCTCCCTCTCTTCCTCCTCTCCTTTTGGTTCATGGACACCATTTCACCTCTTTACCTATTATACTTTATGAAATTAAGTTTTGCTGGAGATTTCAGGCAGTCGCCTGCTCTTTTATTCATTCTTTCTCCAGAACGTCTCAGTGTCAGCTGTTTAGGAACTTAAGTGCCATATATTTGCATACCTTTGAAACAGGCACCAAATCAAAGTTGTTGAACAGACCCTGGTGTCTCTAAAATGGCTCAGTGTCTTCAGGTGACACCCTGAGTCTTGACTCCCTAAAACGAGGGATAGTTTGCTGGTCACCAGTTGCTGCACTGGGGATTTGGGGAACTGTGGAGCAGGGAAAGAGTGAGCCTGTGGGGCGAAGCTGAGGCCTCTCAGGGACTGTCTTGCCTCGCAGTGCAGTGCGGGAGAGGATGGTGCCTTTGATGGGGAGTCAATTCAGGGATAAAGGGCGACTTGAAGGGCTTGTTCTTCCTGGAAACGCACAGGACAGTGGAGCTACAAAAATGTGCTTCCTCCCGAGAGTGGAAGGGAGAGATGGACATCAGAACAGAAAAAAAGGCCTCACTCCACAGGTCTGGGGAAAAAAAAAACTCCCCAGGAGACTCAGACAGTCTTTTTGTAGTTGAAATTGTATTAAAGAAAAGAGATTCAAGAGGGAAAAAATGACCCAGTCATAAAGGACAGGATAAAATTAAGGCTGATTCTGCTACTTGGGGTTCTGGGTGTACTCAGCCAGGAGTTCTCAGCAAGGAAACACTCATTGTGGACAGCTAGGAGCCAACGGCAGAGAAGGATGTGCAAGGACACACACAGCCTTGTACCTGGAGTCCTTGCGTTTTCCTCCCTCTGTGGCCCGTTTCTGATATGCCACCCATTGGGAAGGGGGACCAAGAAGAGTGCTTTCCTCTCAGGAATTGTGGAGACACACAGGTTACCTGACTGGGAACCTGCAGTGTGGCAGGAGAGGAGCGTGGCTCTGAGTTAGCAGTGGCTACTGGGACATGCTCATCTGTGAGAAGAGAACACTGAGGTCCGACCAGCTTCTTACCCACCTCCATATGGCAACCTGCTCTCCAGCCCCTCCCTTGCGACTGCCCCTTCTGAATTCCATCGGACTTCCATCAAGTCCTGAAGACCCACAGACCTGGAGCCAGTGTGGGCTGCTCTGACCTTCCCTTTCCCATTTACACTACCAATTCTCTGTCTATCTTCCAGGGATATTTCTGGAATATATAATACATTATGAACACTTTGATGATTTTGGGAAAAGATTAAAAATTAATTCAAGATAGTGTGAAAATCCTGGCTGGCCTTACTCCCTTAGCTACCTTGGGGATTTGAACCTATCTGGGAGCAATTCCTGTGAGAGCGGCCTTCTCTTACATTTTTATTCCACGTATTTTCCCCCATTGATTTGCCGATCTGGTCCAGAAAGGAGAGAAAACACGCAAAGGCAAAAAATAAATAAATAAACAAACAAACAAACAAACAAACAAAAACCCAACCCTGTGCAGCTAATTATTTTTCCTGTTTGAGATGGATATGGGGGAACAACTCTTAAAAGCCAAACAACAGTTTTCAAGGGAACCCAACCAACACATTTTCATAAGGCAAATGTATCAGGCTTGGTAGGGGGCAGAAGGCCCGGGAGAAAGCCAGAACCACTCCACATTTGCATACTTACTTTTAATAGGGACCGAGGAAAATGAATACCCAGTACAAATAATTAGAATATTTTAATCGCGTCTCTTCAGGGTTTTGCTTTTTAAAACAAACACATAACAGACAGACACGTCAGAGTTATTAGGTGGCAAAGATTCTGGCAGAACCAATTATTTTCGCTCAGTTACATGAGGAAAGAGAGTAGAGATGTGCCTTGATTATCTCCCTGAGTGACAGGCAAGCTAAGGATTCAGGTTGGGGGTGTGGAATCTTAGAGGAGATAGCCACGGCTCTCTGGTTCTGTACCCACTTGGGTCTGCCATCCATCGCCTACTCACTCATTCACTAGCACAGCGAGGGCCTCTCAGTTGGGGGCTTAATAAATACTTCTGAACAAGAGCATCTGCCAGTTCCATTGGCAGTAGCACCTTATACATGCTGTGGGGCACAGGAAATCAGAGAGGAAAGAGGCCCAGAGAATTCAGTGATGCCGACTAGAAAGTGAAGACCCTAAAATTTCTGTATCCTAGGGGGGTGGGGTGTGACCTCATCTCAGCTCTACAAGCCTGAGGAGGGGAGCTGTCAGACCGGAAAGACCACCTCCGGGATCACTAGGTAAAGGCTGGCTGCTGAGCTTTCTCCAAGCATCCATTACTCAAAGAGAAAGATCCTTAGCTGCTGCGCAAGTGTAAGGTCCTGAATGTGATCCCCAGTACCCACATTGAAAGGCTAAGCACAGCCACACCTGTAATCCCAGTGCTGGGTGGAGCAGGGCAGGGCAGAGGCAGGAGGATCTCTGTGTTGGATACCAGCGTAATTCCAGATTTACTGAGACTGTCTCAAAGGAATAAGATGGAGTGTGATAGGGCAGAACATGACATCCTCTCTCTGGCCTCCACAAGTGTTCATGGTTGGGATATATACATTCACCCTCACACATACATGTAGATATGCTGCACACATAACGCACACTCATGCA
Organism: Peromyscus californicus insignis; assembly: GCF_007827085.1. NCBI lineage: Eukaryota > Metazoa > Chordata > Mammalia > Rodentia > Cricetidae > Peromyscus > Peromyscus californicus. The sequence continues at coordinate 22,879,259 of NW_026294402.1, forward strand.
CACACACACACACACACACACACACACACACACACACACACACACACAGAGAACGAGAGAGAGAGAGAAGAGAAAGTTGGTGCCTTGCCTATCAGTCTCCCAGGGCCTGCTAGAGTCAGTCCACAGTTCTGAGGCACGGAAGTAACTCCAAACTCCAAGCCATGCTGTGTCCCAGCTGCGAGGTTCCTCCCTCCCTCCACAGCCAGCCCACTGTACTGGCACATACAGGGACCCATATCTTGTCCTGGTCCAGGGAGAGAGGTGGTCAGACTTCCTTTTACATGTCAGTGGCCAGACATGGGGCCTGGGTAGGTGTCTGTTTCCTCCACATTCAGGAGCAAGGCCTTCCTGTGCTCTTACGGCTTCTCTCTTGTTTGTGTCTCTTGTTCCAACCCCCGCCCCCCCCCCCCCCCTGGGTAATAGGTGACTGGATTGGAGTCAGAGAACCCACAGCCTGCCTAAACCTCCAGCTGAGCAGTTACAGGGTCTCCCACACCTCAGTCTGGAGCGTCTGTTTTCACTTACCACAGCTCTGGAGGAAAACACTGGAAACACTCACAAACTTACACTCATTTTAGTGTATTCACGGCTGTCCATGTCTGCCCTCTTCTGTGGCTGGCCGGCCCTCCCCCAAGTCCTTCCAAGCCTCAAAAAGAGAAATATTAGCCTGCAAACCACAACCTAGACCTGCCACCCAATACAAAGGAGCTGTGAGAACAGTATGTGGCGAGAACAGGAGAGGTAGAGCCAGTCGAAGATCTTGGAGGCCCATCATCTGATTCCTAGGTGGTGGTGAGCACGAAAATTCACGAGGCAGAGGAAAGGAGGAAAGCAGGGGTGAGGCAGAGGTCAGGGGAGGGAAGGGAAGGAGAAAGGAGGAGGGAGAGGAAGGAGGACAGATGAAAGAAGAGTTGTCTCAATTTATTCTTGAATGTGGAAGTTGCTGAGTCTCACTTCCCAGCCAGTACAAGTGCGCTCGCTCTTAGCATTTCGGAACAGGAGTTTACACCACAGCATTTCCCACTTGTTCCATATGTGGTTCTGCTCTGGCTGTCATCGTGTGTACATATTTGATCTTCCTAACTGGATGCCAGTACGGCTGTGTGGAATGGCATATCTGACAAGTAAATGAATTCGTAGCTGTCCCCTGACCTGGCCTTGTTTTTTAATGACTCTCTGTCCATTATCAGAGTCTCTTGTTCACCTTACGATCCAAAATCTTTTTGTCCCTAGATTTTTCTCCTGCTTCTTCAAGGACTTGTCTTTTTTTTTTTTTTTTAATTGCATTCTTACTGCTTCTGCTTCTGCCATTTTCGTTATGGTTTCATCGCTTTGTATGTGACTTACAGAACTGCCTCTTTACATTCTGACTTCTGCTATTCTCTGTACCTGCTCCCCATTTAATCTGCAAGGAAGCATGTAGCTGGAGAGCTTCTCTCCAGGACCCCCCGAGCCCTGGACAGCCCACTTATAAAATAAACACACAGATGCTTATATTATTTGCAAACTGTATGGCCGTGGCAGGCTTCTTGTTAACTGTTCTTATATCTTAAATTAACCCATTTCTATAAATCTATACCTTGCCACGTGGCTCGTGGCTTACCAGCATCTTCACATGATGCTTGTCATGGCAGCGGCTGGCAGTGTCTCCTCCCACCTTCCTGTTCTCTCAGTTCTCCTCTCTGTTAGTCCCACCTATACTTCCTGCCTGGCCACTGGCCAATCAGTGTTTTATTTATACAGAACGATATCCACAGCAGAAGCATGTTGTCACAGGACAGTCCTTCCGCCTCCACACTGTTCCAACCTTGTAGGATGGGTTCCTCCCCTTTCTAGTGTGTAGCCCACATCGTCCTGGTGGGTATTGTCTCACACCCCCCACTACACAGATTACTGAGTGCTCCAGGTGCCTTGGAGAAGGCTGCCTTTGCTCTCTATCCTTCTGCCCATGTTGAGGGTAGAGTTCTTGCCTAGCATGCATTAGTCCTTGACTGTGAGACTGTAGATCAAAGTTGATGCCATGACCTTATCTGAATGTTGGTGTCACCCCTAAATTCGTTTGCTGAAATCTGATCAGACCTGTCATAGTAACTGAAGTAGGATGTAACAGAACACGGAGCTTTTCCTGACAAAAGTCCCAGGTTGCTGCCTCATGCCCTCCACCTCGTGAGGTGGCAAAAAGAAGGCCTCTTTTATGAGTCAAATGTCATGATGGCTTCATCCGGAACTTCCAGGCTTTCAGAATTGTGGGGTATAAATGTTAGGTTGTGATCTCATTAGAGCCTCCCAAATGGACTAAGACACTTAGTCAAACATCCAGGCCACAGAGCTCTCTGAACCTGTATGACATGTATTGCTGCTGACTTGGGACTTGTTGATTCACCCCCCCCCCACACACACACACACAGGCCTTGTCATTCTGTACACCTGTACAACTACTGTGAGAAGTGATCACATTAGCCACACATATATTGTTAGGACCACTTTGGGTTGCACATTCGCCTCTGGCTATGGCACACCCATGGTGGCCAATTATTAGGTGCTGGGTACAGAGCACAGATTATCCAGCTTCTACATTTTCACCTCAGTCAAGTTCTACCTCATCATTTAGTAGCAAGTTCATCTTGCAGACTCAGTTTCTTTGTGAGTAAAACATGGATCATGCTTTGTACATTGAAGGTTGTCAGCAGACCTTTATTCCTTTTCTTTCTCATGAGCAAAGCTGTTTTCACAGGTGGCTTCTACTACCAACTATTCTCTATTTACACCTACCTTCATTCATAGCATCTGTCAAGAAAGAGAGGCACACACAAAACCACAAGTTCCAGACTGCCAGTTTTACTTAGATTAGTACAGGTCCCCATGGGCCTTACTCCTTGGTTGGAGTACACAGACATGAAACGTGCCAGCAAGCCACCTCTGCCTCTTTGGGTTCCCTAGTCAGGTTGTGGATGAGCATGCTGATGAGTTCCCGGCCTCCTTAGTACTTTTCTCACCCACTCTTTCACCTAGAGAACACCTAGAAGAGAGTAGGGTTGTCCTAAGCATGTGCCAAGGTGACGCAATGCAAGCTGGCTGTGGCAGGTTGAAACCACTGGGAGAGAGATTATGAAAGGCTGTGGGGACATCACTGGGTAGGGGGGAAGGGTTTGCCTGGGCTTCGGTGCTGCTCCTTCTTTACCTAGCTGGTTGCTGCTGCTTCCTCGTGCCTTCCTGGATCTCTACCATTATTCTAGTTCCATCCTTGGGTAGGGGCTCTGCCGGGCCAAGGCCCCCTCTCAGGTCCCTGTGTGCTAGCTAGGAGTGTACAAAAATACGTGTGGGGAAAGGGGGCAGGGAGTGCTGGAAGCCAGAGAAAATGAGTGAAAAAGGGCAGGAGGAAGGAAACAGGCAGGAGAGAAAGGAGGACTCTGGGAGAGAGATGGAAGAATGGGGGGGAGCGAGAAGGATGGGAGTAGCAGAAAGTCAGGTGAGAGAGGAGACTAACTGATTTGTTTTGGGGTGTGGTGTGTGTGTGTGTGTGTGTGTGTGTGTGTGTGTGTGTGTGTGTGTGCACATGTGCTTGTGTAGACACGTGTTCACATGCGTGTGGAGGCCAAAGGTTCACTAATTTTTGAATAATTTAAAGAGTATTAGTTGTAATTCTCTGAAAGTCTGGTATCTGTTGTGAATCCATTTAGGTGTGGACTTTTTTTTTTTAAGTTGGAAGGCTTTGTATAACTATTTTGATTTCTTTATTTACATAGGTCTGTTTAAGTTGTTGATCTCTTCTTGGTTTAATGAAGGGTTGGATACATCTACAAATTAGTTCATTTCTTTTAGTTTTTTTTTTTAACCTGATGGAGTGCAGGTTTTAAAAGTATTCCTTTATAATATTCTGAATGTTTTTGGTGTCTAACATTTCCCAGTTCATCCCTGATACTGTTAACTTGGGTTCTCTCCTTTCTTTTGGTTAGTTGTACTAAAGGTCTGTCAATCTTGTTTATTTTCTCTGACAATCAGCTCTTAGATTTGTTAATTCTTTGTATTGTCTTCCATGCTTCTATCTCATTAGTTTCTGCTCCACTTTTTATTATATCTTGAGATCTACTGAATCTGGGCTTGGTTTGGTCTTGTGTTTCCAAATCCTTGAGTAGCATCATTAAGCTGTTCATTTGTGCTCTTTCTAATTTTTTTAACGTAGGTGCTTAGGCCTATAAATTTCTCCCCTAAGATTATTTTTACTATGTTCCAGAGGTTTGCTGTGCTGTGTTTTCATTTCATTTAACTCTAGGAGTTTAAAGAATTTCTTGATTTCCTTTTTGATCCACTCATCATTCAGTAATGTGTTGTTTAATCTCCATAAGACTGTGCAATTACTAGAGAGTCATTTGCTGTTGATTTTAAGCTTTTTGGAATTGTGCTAGATCGGCTATATGGAGTTATTTCAAATTTTCTGAATTTGTTAAGATTTGTTTTTGTGTCCCTGGATGTGGTCTATTTTAGAGAAACTTTTATGGACTATTGAGTATAACACACACACACACACACACACACACACACACACACACACACACACACACATAGAGTCTTTGGGTGAAATATTCTTGAGATACTTAGATATCTGTAAGGTCCATTTGAGATATGATGTCAGTTAATTCTGATACTTTTCTGTTTATTTTTGACAAGATGACTGGTCTATTGGATAAAGTGAGGTATTGAAACCAACTATTATTACTAAGTTGGAGTTACTCCACGTCTTTAATTCCAGTACTATGCTTTTTATGAAACTGTGAGTGCCAGAGTTTGGTGTGTTGTAGGGTTAGGATTGTAATGTCTTCTTGGATAATTGTGCCCTTGGCTAGAATTAAGTGTCCTTCATTACATCCTCTGATTAATTTTTAGTAAGTCTGTTTTGTTGGATGTACTTTTCTCATCCTTTCTCTTTAAGGTGGTACCTCCCTTGGAAGGTGAGTTTATTGCAGACCATAGGAAGATGGGTTTTGTTTCTTAATCCATTCTGCTAATCTGAAATTTTTTACTGGTGAGTTGAGGCTATTAATACTTGAAGTCTTTGTTGAAAGCGTGTCTTGATTGCTTTCATCTTGTTGTTTGCTGGTAGCGTTCTTACTCCTATTTTGTGTTCCTATAATTATAGCTTCATTTGTTTTCCTTCTATAGTCTCTTGCGATTTTTATTCCTCTCTTCAATCTATTTCCCATATTCTCTGTAGGGATGCTTTGGTGAACATGAATTCTTTTAGCCTGCTGATATTATAGAAAGGTTTTCTTCCTCTTTCAACCATAGCAGATAGTTTTGCTGGCTACACTAGTCTGTGCTGGCATCTACAGTATTTTAGAATTTGAAGTACATTGACCCAGACTCTACTAGCTTTTAAAGTTTCCATTGAAAATCTGGCTGTTATTCTGATGGGTTGTTTTTTTTTTTAATATGTGACTTGTGATTTTTCTCTTGTATCTTGTAATACACTCTTTTTGTTCTACATAATATTCAGTGTTTTGACTATGCTATGGTATGGGAATTTATATGTCTGTCTGAGTGTGAGGATGTGCATGCCAGTGCAGGTGCTCAGGAGGTCAGAGGCCAGAAGCATTGGATCCCCTGGAGCTGAAGTGACATGTGGTTGGAAGCTACTTGATGTAGGTGCTGGGGATCAAGTTTTGGTTCTCTAGGAGAGTCATATGTACTCTGAACTGCTGAGCTGTTTCTCCAGTCTGTCTACTTTATTTTTTAAGGTAAGTACTTTCAATGAACCTGGAACTTACTGATTCACCAGGACTACCTATACCTTGAGCTCCAGAGATCTGCTTTTCTCTATCCTCGCCATTGCCTACCGTTAGTTACAGTTAAACTTCTGTGCCTTCTGTGCCTAGCTTTTTTTTCTTTCTTTAGTTTTTTTTTTTAGCACTGGGAATCCAAACTCATGAAGCAAGTTCTTTACTGAATGAGCCACCTCCCAAGTCCAAGAGAGACACTTTGAGCACTTTTCTTTTACGTTGCTAGGAATCAGCACAGGGCTTTATGAGTGCTGGGCTAGCACTGTACCACTTGAGCTACACACCAACCTGAGAAGAGATTTCTACCTCCCTGTTGCACTCTCAAGACTGTGTGCCCCTGAGTCTGGAGAGCTGACTGGGCAGTGCGCAATACTCCACCTAGCCCTCCTGACACTCCTGAGGAACCAGGTAACTACTCCTACAAGTGGACGAGAACCAGGTGCTAGGGAGCTGATGGCATTGAGATTTGCTTCTCTCTCTGAGCCCTCAGGGGGCGCAGTTTCTCAGCAGAGTTCTGTTCCCAGGGAACTTGCTGCTAAGCTACAAGGGTTCTGATGAAGAGAGTCAGCGATGGCACCTCTCAGGAGTACAGATACAGAAGGTGTTGTGGGTTTGGAGCTGGAGATGTGTGGGGTCACCGGTGTTTGCAGAACCATTTATGGTGCAGAAACCGCTGAGTTAAAAGGAAGGACCTGGAATCCAAGGCTGAGACGATGACATGAGCATGTGGGGTACCATGTGGCCACCACAATGCCTGATAAGGCAGACAGCCCTCCTCTTCTGGACCCTCTACAGTTCCTTGGTTCACCAAAGGCTTGCCCTGAACCCCTTCCTGTCAATTCTGGAGACATTTGAATAATGAATTCTGTTTAAGACTGAAAACCTCGAAGTTCCATCTGTAACAAGACTCGAAATAATTACAGCTGATGATTGCCTGGTACTCTCAGCCAGAAAAAACAGAACAGCTTTTGGCCGCCAGCAATTACAAGCAGCACCGGCTTTAGCACAGACAGAACTTTTAAATGAATACATGAATACATTGCTGAAGATCAGAAGGCAAGAGAGTGGAGAGATGGGGGTGGGGCGGGGAAATGAGTTGGCAAAAATGGAGTGGCTTTACTCACTAAAGGAGGGAAGGACAGAGTGGAGGAGAGAAGGAGGGAGAGCGGATGGGAGGGAGGGAGGAGAGAGAGAGAAGGGAGAGAATCTACCCCAACCTTTTGCCCATTCTATTTTAAATTTAGATGACGGCAGGAAGAGTTGGCACAGAGAGGCATCTTAGTGGTTCTGTAAATCAATATTTTAGGGCATTTTCTGGCCCGTACTCTTTCTAGCTTGTATCATGGGGGGACGATGAGATTGTTTGTTTACCACAAACGTGGTTTGGAGTTTCAGAACTTGGTGTTTCACAGAGACCTGAGCTCAGCTGCAGTTGGCTGCAGCTGCTCCGTTGCTTAGCTGGCCACTCAACCACTCCGAACCTCACTCACTCAGAGTTCTCATCTGTGAATCCCTCCCCAGCTGTTCTCCTGGCAACTAAGTAGGTCAACTTCTGTGAAGTGGCTGAACTGCGTCTGGAGTAGAGAAAGTCTTCAGTAAGAGAACTCCTGTCTCAGAAGGACCCCCCCCCCACACACACACACACTACTTCCTGGTTGATCTCCCCCCTCCAATCCTCTCTCAGTTGATTGAACCTGTCGATTGAGAAGAACTCAAGTATTAGTGACTCTTTCAAACAACCGCCCAGTGTATCCATCAGGGCTCCTCAGGGAGACAGACTGATGGTATGTGTTTGTAGATATTTGAGAGGTAATTTATTAAGGGACCTGGCTCACATGATTACGGTGGCTAAGTCCCAGTGACAGGCTATCTGCAAGCTAGAGACCTTGGCATGCTGGGAGCCTGAATCAGAAAACCAAGGGCCTGAGAACCTCAGTTACCATGATAATACACTATGGGGGATCAAGGGCTTTATTTGGAAGACAGGTTACAGGTCCGGACACCAAGGGAAGCCAAGGTAGCACCTAGGCAGAAGCCATGGAGGAAAGGTGCTGACTGACCTGCTATGCATGGGCTCAGCTACTTCTCTTAAAGGCTAAGGCACACCTGCCTAGGGATGGCACTGCCCACTGTGTCCAGGACCATCCTATATTGACTAGTAATTGAGAAAATGCCCCCACAGATATGCCCACAGGCCAACCGATGGAGGCAATTACTTAATTGTGGTTCCCTCTTTCCAGATGACTTTAGTTTGTGTCAAGTTGACAAAAACTTAGCCAGCTCACGGTGTAACTCTTATTGTCAAAAATGAAGAACATGGGGCTGGGTTAGGAAGCCCCTGGTATAGTTATGGGGTCCAAAGGTCACTGTACCTAGAGTTCTGTTGTCCAAGGCAGCAGAGAAAGGTCTACCCAGCTCTTGGAGAAGAGATCAGTTCACATTCTATATTTGGTTTATTCCAACTGATTGCATGATACTCTTCCGTACTGAGTCTACATCTCTCCACTTAACTCACACACACACCTGTCTTCCCTGGTGAGACACTGAAATAATCCTCACTCCTTTGCTAGGTGTTCATCTTCCAAACTGACACCTGAAATTTACTATTTTTATAGGTAGTCATTTGGTTGGCGACGTCACAAAAATTTCTCAACCAAAGTGGAGAGGCAGAGGCAATTGTAGCCTTACTGACTCCTCCTTCGCCCCTCCCCACACTGCTCCTTTAACTGCACATTTACTGTGATTTTTCCTTCCTGATGGCTCACAGCTGCTTCTGATGGTTAATTCCAACCAGGATTAGGAGTGGAAGCCTGAAACTCATCGGACCTTAGAAGCTAGTGGATGAGCCATCAAAGACCTGGTAATCAGACCTCTGGAGTGGAGATTTTCGATCTGATTTGAAGACTCCATCATTTCCGTGCACTCCAGCTCCTTGCCTGCTTCTGACTCACCCTCCCACTCCCATCTGTGAGTTCAGGCAGGTTGGAAGGCTGCTTCCTGTCCTCCCAGCTATAGCCATCTGGGAGGGGGACTGTTTGCCTCAGCACAAACCTACTGATGCACTTGAGAGAATCATGTCAGCAAACCAGCACAGCCACATTCCTCTACAAAGCATGCTGAGTATCTACTATAGTCCCTTTCTCTGTCTATCACATCCCTTGCCTCCTCCTCCTCTCTCATCTGCAAGCATCTCTATAGGGTTATGTTGTGGCCTTCAGATTCTTTACTTAATCTTCAGGGAAGCCTGGGTTATACTCCATCTTCTGGTGTTTCTGGGGTCATTAGTTCTAAGGATACCATATTGGTTGGTTTGACTTTTACAGTTCTTTTAGGCAAAGGTTCCGCACATCTCAGTACTACTGTACTGCTTCTGACTTTTTTTCCCCCTGCCTCCATTTGGGCTATTTCATTTCTTCTAGGGGCTTGCAGCTAATAAGAAGGGAAGGGGATATGGAAGAAGAAATAAGTACTAGAGAGGGAGTATGTAGTAAAATTTAAAATGCAATATATAGGAACTAGAAACACACTGTGAGAAGCAGTGGGTGGGATCCAATCTCAGAGCTGGCGTCGTGACACTTGATGCTGAGCTAGACTTAAGCTGTCATTTGTTGGGAAGGACTCTATCAGGTTCGGACAGTATGAGTTAGAGTGCATGGGGTGATGGCTTAGATGGGACACCCAAGTAAATGTCACATGTATCTTAGACTTAATCATCTGGGCTTCCAGCCCCTCATCCCCATGGACCCAAGGACTACACTTGGTCTGTGCTTTGGGGAATATAGAAGAAAACATTCAGAAAAATGTCTAACTCATCTTGTGCCACAGTAACATAATACCACAGGATGGGTATTTTGTATGGAACAGAAATGTATTTGGTGCATAGTCCTGGAGGCTGAGTTCCAGGTCAAGGGGTCATATCTGGTAAGGGCATTCTTAGTGTGTTATGATGTTGGAAGAAAATGTGGGAGAGGGATGGGTGATGAATACATCCTCTCAACAGGTCGAAGACAGGGCATGAGTCCATCCTTGAGGGCAGAGCTCTCATGGCCTAATTTTTCTATGCTGGGAATCAAACTCAGGGCCTTGTGTACCCTTGGCAAGCTCTATGCTACTGAGCCACTTCCCCGTCCCTAGTCACTGCTGTATTGGAGAGCAAGTCTGTGCTGTGATCCAGTACCTTGAACTTGAATTCTCAGCTTCTAACATTGTGAGGAAATGAGTTTCTTTTTATTTTAAATTGCCCAGACTCTGGCTTTCTGTTAGCAATCACAACAGGTGAGACAAGGGCCTTGGTGGGTTGAGTGACTCCCATGGAGCAGAAGGGCCCATCCTCTGTCCTGGAGTTCCTGGGACTGAGAGCACTGCCTTGTTGATGACTGAGGCAGGACATCGGGCTGACATCCCAGCTCTTCCACAGAACTCCATGATCAAAGCCAATGTCAACCTTAGCATTTATGAGATGTTATATCCAAATAAAGGGATTGTCATGGGTGTAATATGCCCTGTTTGTGCCACTGGCTGACCAGGGTCTGGGCTTTTGAAACCCTTTATAGATCAAGTAGGGGTATTACTAAGCAAGGACATAGTGACTAGATTGAGGGCTTTGTCAATCCACTTTATGGTGAAGTAATACCACAGGCCTCACGGCACTTGACTGCTTGTTTAATCTCTCTGAACTTCTTTGCTTTGTTTTGAAAAACTTACACTGCTAAAATGAAATCAGCTTGAGTTCATTACTGCATTTGCCTTGAAATCTAACCTGCATTATTTACTTGCCTAAAACATCAGCCATCCTTTGCAAGAATCTGGCATGGTTTTTGAGGGCTAGATATGCTCTATATTTCTAACATTCCTCAATGAGGAGATAGTTGTTATTGAGCTGATTCTGGCCTGCAGAGATGAATAAACTCTGCTTATGACTTCTGTACTCAGGGAACTTGGGGGCTGGAGAAGAGTGAGATAGAGACAGAGAGAGGTAATTGACGTTTACCTTCTCTTGTTCCTATGGCATTCTCTTCCATATGGCAATGTGAATTTCTCAGTAAATACTTATAGATTCACTGATAAATAAGCCGAGTTCCCTCATGGCAGTGAGTAGGGTTATGAATTTTAAGTGGAGTTAGTATCTAGTAGAGGAATTTTGGTAAAACTTGTAATTTTAAACACGTTTTTGTTATTAAAATGATACTATGGGATTTTTGAAAGGAAAAAGTACTAGTAATAAGCAAATAGAGGAAGAAAAGAGAGAACAGCATGGGAGAGATGAACATAGATGTTAGTAGCTAGAAAGCAGATGAAAGACAGCACCATATGAGCGTGTGCTGAGTACATGAATGTGTGTATATGTGTGTGTGGGTTATTGTGTATTGTGCATAATTTATATGGGGTGTGTGTGTGTGTATATATATATATATATATATATATATATATATATATATATATATATATATATATTTGTGTGTGTGTTTGAGGGGACAGGAGACAAATGAAAAGCAAACTGAAAAGTGCCAGGCCTTGGATTTGGATGCCTTGGCAACCTTGAGGCTGAAGAGCTTTGGTTGCTAAAAAGTACTAGAGGCCAGGCTCCCCCTCCACGCTGAGTGTGGAGCTGTGTGGTTGCTCTGCTCCTACATAGCAGAAACTGGAAAACTTGTGTAGAGGAGGGGAGGTGTGAACTTGTTCTGAAAACAAAGAAGGACCAAGTAAAAGTTTGTATCCTGAACTGGGAGACTTATAGACCTCTGTTATCTTGCTCCCTGGTCCAGAAAACCAATCCTTTTACAAAAGAAGCAGATGATTTCTTGCTAAGAAAAGCAACATGCATAAAAGAGTTTCAGATACTGAGCAGAGCCCAGGCAAAGTTAAGCCCCTTGAGTTCCCAATTTGCAGGGAAACTCCCCGTTGATGAGCTCAGCCGGAAGCATAGGCTAGGTTACTCCACAGGAGAACAAGCCAGCATTAATCTTGCTGTTTTGCACCAATGAACATTCATTTTTGAAGGAGTCACATGCCATCCGTGGTTGGCTGGGGTTTCTGCTCCAGGCTGTCCTATCTGGGCTTATGTTAATTCAGCATCCTCTGCTCATCATCACCATGGCAGAGGAAATGGTGTGAGATGGACCTTTTGCTGAGATGTTACATGCTATTGTAAATATTTGATGTGATGGATTATAAAATTATTTAAATCACTGACAAATAAAACATATGTTTATCAAAACAATATGACGTTTTCATATGTTCGTTCTACAGAATGTTGAAATTGAGCTAATTGCCAAGCACTCTCATTCTCTTGTGAAAGCCATGATCAACTTTCAGCAATTTTCAAGCATGCCATGCATCTTCATGAGTTACAGTCACCACATTTTAAGTTAAATCTTTTGAATTTATTATTATTTCTAACTGGAATTTTGTATCCTCATACCAACACTTTCCAATCCTTCTCTTTCCCTTCCCAGACTCTGGTGATCACAACTCTACTTCTTACTGTTTTAGGTTCCACATATAAGTGAGATTATGTGATATGTGTTTTAGTGTGTTGGATTAGTTCCTTCAACATAATGCTGTCCATGTTCATCTATATTATCCCCTTCTTTTTAAAGGCTAAATATAATCATAATCTATCTGTCTGTCTGTCTGTTTGTCTGTCTGTATCTATCTATCTATCTATCTATCTATCTATCTATCTATCTATCCATCTATAATCTATCTTCTATCTATCCCTTCTTTACTCATTTATATGTTGCCAGACGGACTAGATACTTAGCTCTTATGGGCAATGGTATAATGAAAGCAGGGATGCAGCCATCTCTCCAGCATACTGATTTAATTTCCTTTGCATATCTACCCAGAAGTAGGATTGCTAGATCATATGGTCTCTCTATTTTTAGCTTCCAAGGAACCTCCTTACTGCTTTCCATAATGGCTGTACTAATTTACATCCCCATCAAGAGTGTCTGCATTTTATTCTTAAAAGTTTCCCAATGAAGTGACACATTCTCATACACTTTTCATTGGTCAAAGCAAATCATATGGCCACATAAAAAGTTGGCAAGGAAGTAACATTTTACTACAGCCTAGAAATAGAAGGAGGATAATATGAACAACTTATGCAACAGTCTTCCTGTCTGGCACCAAATATTCTAGATACTCTCCTTCCCATACGTGAGATACACTCATTTCTCCCTGAGTATACCTTTGCACCCTTTCATTTAGCAATGGCATCAATGCAACCTCTGGATATGAGCATATGATGCCATCCCTCTAGCAAAGGATGTACTCAAGACTCTGCCTTTTAGACAGTACATGACTTCTAGTCATCTGGTGACCCAGGAATGAAACACATGAACACAGGGACAGATGACTCCAGTATATCAAAGGGGAACAAAAAGGACGAGAGATGTGCAGTGGCAAGTGTTGACTCAATCGGGAAGCTACGTTCAGGTTCTTCCCCAGACCCAGGTCTCAGGTAGGGAAATACTCCCCCTGTAAGGCAGGTGCCGAGGAAGGTCACTTCCTTTGGAACAGTGCCAACATCTGCATCCACTTCTGTGTATAGACACTGATGGGAACTCAGCATTCAAGTTCCAAAGAGCCACATATAACCATATAATCCTTTCAAAAATACAGTTCATGTGTTATCTGTGCTCTCTACATGAGTCTCGTCTGTTCCTTGTGTGAATAACTACATACAGTTACTTTGCAGAAAAAATTAAGTCTGTCTTATTGCTCTCTTGATTTAATTATAAGTATACTAGAAAAAGGGCTTTTGAATGCAGTGTGTGTGTGTGTGTGTGTGTGTGTGTGTGTGTGTGTGTGTTTCAAATGGTCTCATGTAGCCCAGGCTGGGCTCAAACTTGCTATGTAGTCCAGGCTGGCCTTTCACTCCCGATCTTTCTCCTCTTTCTGCACAGATTGTTACTAATACTTTCATTCCCTCAGGATGTCTCCCATTGGGATGATGATCCTTTAACATTTTCTTGTAGCCTATGTCATTTGTCTCCAATGATATTTGAGTCAGAAAGCAGCTACCTCTTCCAACCATGAAAACACCCCAACTATTGACTATTCCTTGTTACCCCTGCTTGCAGACCCTCATATTCTCTATGAGGCCTTATTATCACCTCTCATTGCTGTTTTGATCACTGAGGATTAAACCAGAGGTTCACCTATGCTAGGTGAGTTCTCTCCTACTGTGGTATTGCCACCCCCGCCCCTTTGGAACTGTGTTTTTTATTTTGAGAGACAGTCTCACTAAGTTGACCAGGCTGGTCTTGGATTCACTCTGTAAACCAGGTAGGTTTCAAACTGGTGATCCTCCTGCCTCAACCTTCTCAGGAACTGGAATTGTGGACCTATATCACCAGGCCTGGTGTGATCATTTTATTTTATTGTTTTATTTTTTAGTGCTGGGGAATGGACCCAGGGGCTCATGAGTGTCAGGAAAGTGTAGTATCTGCAAGCTGCATCCTCAGTCGTCATCACTCTCTTTTATATTTAGCTATATGCTCAATGCAACCGCATTGACAAACATTCACTTCTAACATGCTGGCTCTCTAGAGCTGCAAGTTTATTACTCTACTGTAGCAGCAAGAGTTCTTCAGAAAAATAGAACAGTATAATTACTAATTAGTATATTTGCAGGAGAAAGTTGGTTCACACCTGAGAAGTCTCCGTACACTAGAGCCAAAATTATAGTTCTACTTCAAGTCCAAAGACCCAAGAAGGAAAAGAGCAGATGATGAGCTTTTGTTCAGATGAAAACAGAGTCTTTAGGAGAAGATTTGACTCCAGGATACATATAATGAGACAGAGAAAAAATAATTCTTTGCATAGTAATTTATTCTATCAAGACTGGTCAGGCCCACCCACATTGGGGAGGAGATCTGCTTTGCTTAGTTTAAAGATTCAAATATTAATACCACTCAGAAATATTTCCACAGGCCCAGAGTAATATTTAGTCCCATGTCTGGGCACTTGATAACTGGATCAAATTGATACATAAAGTTGACCATCACAGTCATTATGTATTTCCTGAGATACCTGTAGCAAAAGTTTTACTACATTTTATTCAACATGAATTACTATTTCTCCAACCCCTGGATATTTGCTTGTTGTCCATTACCAGACAGTAATGCCACATGGTTAGAAATTTCATGAGCAACCCCTCTGTGGGAGTGTGGCAGTCCCCCACATCTGTGTGTTGATATCTACATCCTTCAGGAGGACATACGCTGTGTGGTGGTGGTGAATCATAAAATCTCAGTGACTAGGACCAACAGTGTTTGTTCTCACTTATTTGAACCATTCCTTGCGAGTCGTGGAAGGGTGCATCTTCGAATTACACTTGTATGCAGACAGAAAGTGATATGTTTACCACTGGGAGATCTGCTGCCATGACAGAGGGGAGGAGGGCACCCTTCTCTTCTGTTTACAAGTCACTGGTCACACTGAGTCATTTGCCTCCAACTAGGATAACCACAATGATCACCTATCTCATAAGCAAGAAGCTGTTGCTGGCTTTTGAGTGCCCATCTCATAAATGTGACTAGAATGTCAAGCACCACCAGCGCCATGGCTTGAATGCATTCCACACAAAGCATGCAATAGAGACTTTATCACTGGTGCAACAGTGCTTGGAGGTAGAGCTTAGTGTGAGGTGATGAGTGGATTAATGCTGCTATCCTGACAGCGGATTCCTTCTGAAGGGATGAGCCTGCCATCTTTCATCTCCTACTTGACAATGGGTTTCTATGGAAGGGATGAGCTTGGCCATCTTTTATCTCTCAGTTTTATTCCCTTTCCTTTCTGCCAAGGAATGACGCAGGAAGAAGCCCCCCCCCCCCCCCCCCCCCCCCCGATGTAGGTCCACTGGTGGCTCTGGAGTTCCCAATAAGTCAAGAGATTTATGTCATTATAAATTATCTAATCTGGAGTATTGTTATAGCAGTAGATTAAGCAAGCCAGATACTTAATGAAAACTAATATGAAAACCAGAAATCAATATAAATGAAGGTCTCAAAGGGACCATGTAGAGAACAGACGAACAGTATAAAAGGAACCTTCTAGATGATATAAAAGTAAAATTGTTGCATCACAAAAGAACTGATTTCTATGTAAAGGGAAATCAAAAGACAAAGAATATCCCTTAATTAAATGTATATACATGTAATTTAAATGTGTATATATATATAATTTAAATGTATATATATGTGTAAATTCAACAGAGAAATTTGGAGAAGTTGATACAAAGCATAATAGAACACCCAGTAGTTTAGATACGGAAGAGAAAAACTGTGGATCCACCAAGAAAAGCCATCTGTCAGTTGTCGAGAGTCATACAGACAGAAGACAGCACAACAGAGGAACTTATCCAGAAGTATTTCTGAAATATCACAGGACCAGAGGCTGTTTCCCCCATGTTGAAGGCAAAAAGATCTATGGAATGCCTACCTCTGTCAACAGCTAGGCTCCTGGTGGTAAGGTGAGGCTCCTGGCACTTCCTGGGGAGGGACAATTGTGCTATTTGAGATGACAAAGTATTTGAGATCAGGTTGGCATTGGTCTCATCAACAGCAGATCAAAGCTCCAGTCAGGTTTAGCTCAGTGGTAGAGCACTTGCCTGGTAAGTGAAAGGCCCTGTGTTCAGTCTTTAGCTTGGGAGGCTGGGAAGGGACACAATTACAAATCCTGGTGTGGCAGCATACAACTTTCATTCCAGCCCTTGGGATACAGAGGTGGACAGATATTTGTAAGTTCAAGGCCAGCCTGGTCTATGTAGGAATGTCAAGACAGTCAGGGCTAACTTGAGAGTGTTTCAAAAGACCAACAGCCTCCTCCCCGCATAGCTGAAGTTGTATTCAGGGAGGTATGGAACAGGCTGGAATAGAAATGAAGTCCCAGGAGAAAACTGAGCCAGCATTATAAAGACACAGCAGCCAGACCTGGAGTGTGGGAATGAGGACTTCAGGGGTTGGGAGAAGGGCGCTGAGATCTTGCAGGCCTTGAATCTTTGTTTTTCCTTCTTTTTCTACCAAGCTAGGGAAACCAGGGTCTTCTACACACTAGGCAAGTATTCTATCATTAAGCCGTATCACCAACCCTTTGTGTGTTTTGAAATGATGTGTGTGTACTATTTCTGTTAAACCAAAACCCCCAATTTAATAGGGGTGGAATTAATGAACTGAAAAAAATTAACAGTTTTGATTTTGAACATTATTTTGTGATGACCTTGATCAAGTCTTTCAACCTCTTCTAAAGGTAATTTTTGTGCTTCTTCATTTACAAAACAAGGCAGTCTCTGTGTAGAGACATTTTCTTTCAGATTCTTTCTAGGCCTTTTGTTCTAGAACCTTGAAGGGCACAGCTTTGCATGGAATGGCCTTGGATCCCAGGAATCCCTCACAGTTTTCCCCCTGCACCCCTAGACCCCCAACCTCTTGTGTATGCCCATCTACCTGATTTCCAGGTAGGGGACAAATGTGAGGGATGTGGGTCTCATGGAAGGTGTCTGGGGCACGTTGCTTATTTACATGCTCTCAGTTTTGTGTCACTAGGGCCTCTGAGACTTCCTGCTGAGAAGCGGGGCTGGCTGGAAGCTGATCTGGCAGCTCGTTAACACTCAATTAAAGCTCTTCTCTACAGTATGGCATTAACTTTTTAAAAATTTATACAAGCAATTGAAGGAAGTAAAGTGCAACTGTGGTTTTCAAAGTGGCGCACGTGAGAGAGGCTGTGGAATTGTTCTCCCCTGCCCAGTGTTCAGTTTTCAAATTTATACATGCAATTGCAATTGGAAATTAAAGTGTGGTTTTAAGGTGGATGTGAGTGCCTTACATGGCACAATATTAACCACTTCATATTTATAAATGTAATTAAAATGGGATTACTTTGGAATTAAAGAGCATAGGAAGGAAAAGATACATGCACTCTCTTAGGGATATACTGCTTTTCCTATCTATAAATTCCTGATGAGCATGTTGGTACCAAAGTCTTAACTTGTGTAGACCAGGGAGCTCAAATTCTCCAGCTGGAATAGATAAGAGATTCTCATCACATTTGCCATCTCCCCTCCTCACCTTATTTTCTCAAGTTGAAGTCCAGGGGACCTACTTCCCCTGGGGTGGACCTGTTGTACACTTGGCAATTGGTTCATCCATGCTGAGGCTGTTGATTTACCTCAGTGGTATCTTAGAGGAGACCCAGGTACCATACACTGCCATCCCTGGAGTTATGCAGGAACTGGTTTGCAGGAACTGAGGAAAGGTTGCTGGGAGCCTCTCTATATAGCTAGGAGTCCATTGGCTTGAACCTTGTTGGGAGCTTGTTACTGTTCCAGGTGGGGCCTCTTATATACAGAAGTATTTCCTGGCTAAACACGGGCCTGCAATGATTGAGGCAGGTCCTGGTAGGAAACATGGACCATTTCTTACCCTCCTGCAAATTTAAACAGTATATTCCAGGACATTAGAAAATTCATTGGAGAGGAGGTGGGGGGAGGGAATGGGAGGAGAGGAGGGAGGGGAAATTGCAGTAGGGATGCAAAACCAATAAATAAATAGATAAATAAAGTAAAGAAAATTCATCTGAAGGTTGTCTTTCTTGACTCTTGGCATTGCCAGAAATAATTTAAACATTTCCCCCTTCCAGTTTAGATCAGTTCTTGGAAAACCACTGGCTTTTCCAATTGTATAACTAGGACGTTGTTGAATAATTCCAAAGTGGAGACGTTGCCTGTTTGTCTCTTTTGGACAAGGAGATCAAGAGGGCATGTATCTGTACGGTCCAGCTCTGCATGTCTCTATGTTCTCTGCCTGCCATGTCCCCTTCAACACAGGGAGGTTGTCATGCTTTCTGCCTCCCCTCTGTCATCCTCATTACCAGAAACATCTCGTTATCCCAGTGCTTAGGACAGAGGGGAATCAGTGGCTGTGCTTGGCAGTGTATTACTGAGCCCCAAAGCCCCAGGCATTCAGGTCTTGCCCAGGCCAGGCACAAGATGCCCACCTTAGTCTTTCCCTCTTCAAGGTTCTAGGTGGGGAAGAGTTGGGAGACAGTGCTATCCCCATCTCTCGTGTCTGTGATCTAAGCCCCTTTATCATTCATTACCATTTTCAGAAGTCTTTGAATTAAGACCCCTTTCTCCTTTGCCTCCCCCTAATACATTTGCATGCTCATTGAGGCGAAAAATTACATGATTTCAAGATTGCACTGGGGCCTGTTTCAGGCCTTGGGCCTAGTTAGCAGGGCCATCTCTGTACAATTAAGCTGGGACTCACAGTCCTTAACAAGGACTCGCCAGGCTTCAGTGTGAGAGCTTCCTGAGATGACTTTGCTTCACTGCTCTGCAGCCCTGGGGTGCCTTTGTCATATCCAGAGCTTCCATCCAAAGCCTAGGTACCCCAGGCAGGGCGAGTCTGAGGAAAAACACAGTGTAGCTGCACAGTGCGTCATGGTAAATGAATAGCTAGAAGGCTGAGGGAGACTTGTCCCCTGAAAACAATTCTGTTTAAAATGTTCAGAAGAAAAGGTTAGGCCTAAGTCTTTGGCAAGAAGAGTCAGACTTGCTATTAAGAGAGACAAACATATCAGATGAAATCATTGACTATTTTCACTGAGACTCCTGTCAGCAGTGAAGTGCAGGAGCTTCCAAAAATACACAAAAGACATGAAAATGAGGGATTCAGAGTGGAAAGATAAACGAGAAAATAGGAAAGCCTTGAATGTATTTTATGTCCTACTTGATGGGAAGAGAGGGATAAGAGCGATACTTTATGAATATGTGGGCAGGATCAGGTACATGGCTACATGGGGCCTCTTCAGTTCTGGGGACACGGGACCAGGCTGAGTCCTTTAGGTCCGAGGGTTTGCCTTGGCAACTGGGAATGCAGACTTTTAGCAACTGGATGGGTCCATTTAATCCACATTTCTATTGACTAATCATCCAGGCTTTGCTGTTTTCTGTCTCTTTTTATCTTCTCACCTTTCCCTCCTCAATTATTTCAAAGTCCCTGCAAATCTTTGGTGACTGGAGGCATAAAGCACACCCAGTCAACGAGTTAGAAATTATTCTGGGATTTATTCAGAGGATGAGAGAACCCACTTACTGCAAATCTCCTGAAATTAACCTGACTGAAAGGAAAGCTGGGCTGAACTTTCTGGTTTTGTGGACACCATTTGTGAATTTCTTCACAAGCTCTTTCAGTGGGAACTGACTGGACACTTACTTAGTCCCCGGCTGAGGGTCCTTGTCTCTTGTGGGCCTTCTTTGCAGCTGGGGAAATGCATTTCACAGATATGTCAGGCAGATGGAGGAGGATATTTTGCCTGGAAACACTGAGCCTCTGGGCTGTGGGTCAGCAGGACTATCCTATGTGAGCCTGGTTGTAGGGGTCAGGACAATCTGATTCTGCAAACAGTTCCTGGCAGTGGCTTGTTTATGCACATGCTTCTGGGGAGGTACCAGAAGTTCTTGGTAGGAAAGAACGAGCCAGAAGAACTGAGCTTCTCAGCTCGGCGTGTGAGCTGGGGGTGGACACAACTGAATGCTGCTGTCCTTCTCTCCATGGCCTTTAGTCTTCTGAAGAGATCACACCTGAACTCAGCCTCTCTAATCCTGCATGTGCTTTCTCCCTGTTGCTCTGTTCCCCAGAAGTGCAGGGAGGCAGAGAACACAAGCAAATGAGTGAGGTAATCAAGTTCTGTGTTGTAAAGGAAGAAGACACAGAGCAGAGAAGCGGAGATGGGGAGGTTGGACGGCTCTCTCCAGACACAATTTTGTTGTTGTTTAAAGTTCAGACATATTTTTTTTTTTAAGATTAGCATACAAAGTAACAGATTTCATTATGGTGACTCTGTACACGTGTCACACTTTGTTGCCATTTGTACCCCTCCCCCACTGCCCTTTCCCAGGCCTCACTCCAGCTCCTTCTCTCTCTTCCTGCCTCCAGTGAGCCCCCTCCTGCTTCCCTATCTGCATATTTTATCATCTCTATATTTCTCACCTCCCTTATGATCTTAGTCATCCCTTTTCATGAGTTTCCTCTCTAGTTTTAACACCAGTCTTCTCTTTCTTTTCTTTTTTTTTTAAAGATTTATTTATTATGCATACAGTATTCTGCCTGTGTACTAGAAGAGGGCACCATATCTCATTACAGATGGTTGTGAGCCACCATGTGGTTGCTGGGAATTGAACTCAGGACCTCTGGAAGAGCAACCAGTGCTCTTAACCTCTGAGCCATCTCTCCAGCCCAACATTTTTTTCTTTTTCTTATTTATTTTATTTAATTAAAATTTTTTTCATTTATTTAACATACCGACCACAGTTTCCCCTCTCCTCTCCTTCCATTCCCTCCCCATCTACCCCACCTCCCTCCCTGCCCTTACACCTTTGTTTCTAAACAGAAGATAGCAAAGACCCTAAGACTCCAAGTGCCCCTTCCATCATGGTAAGGACCTGAGAATGAGCAAGTAGCCTTCACCAGGCATGGGGTCTTTTAGTGCCTGGCATTTAGACTCAGCACCTCCAGAATGGAGAAAGCTGTTTGTTGTTCATAAGCCAGCCACATTGGGGTGTTTCGTTACCTGCTGGTTTTGAGTATTTTGTCATAGATGCCTAAATGACCCAAGATAATAAAGTGCCCACTACTTATGATCTAAAATTTTTATATTAATATTATTCGTATGAGTGCTTTGCCTGCACGTATGTACAAGCCCGGCAGCTTTCTCCTGTATCAGTACAGTTTGCAATACTATCTTATTTATACCAGGCGTTTGACCAGCATGCTTCTGTCCTCCTTCTTTCCCTTCAGTATGAAGGTTGGCTCTCTGGACTAAATCATCAGCAGTAGCAAACAAGAGTGATGTAGGAAATTACTGGGTGACAGGAAAAAGCCAAACCGCCAATGAGACTGGGAGTCCAGAAAGTGACAGATTTGTTGCTGTCTCCTTTCCAGGCTGAAGCAACCTGAGGGCGGTGCCCTTTTTCTCTGTATCTGGTACCATGTCTAGCTTACCTGTGGGCACTTAACACCTATTTATCGTTATCACTGAAACTGACAAATATGGGATCCCTCTTTCCCATCCCACACGTGGAAAGGCAATTGCTGCTTGGACTGGTATCAATTCAAACCACAGCCCTGCTGCTGAGACAAGAACTTTGCCTTATCTTGAAGCCTTCCAGCTACCGGGAGCTGCAGGCCAACGTAATTTGCCGGTGCTTTTTAAGTCACTAGCAGTTTTTCAGCAAACATATCAAACCCTTAATGGGGCTTTTGAAAGTAAATCTCCTGTTTGAAGTGAGAAGGAAAAGAAATAAGTAGTTATTATTCCATTCCTGTCCTTTACCTTTTAATCTGGGGGCTGAGGGAAGGTGAGTGAAACCGGGCTGGGTAGAGTGATTCCTCAAAGCCAACAGGCATCCCGGTGGAGAGTCAACCTCCTTCAGCCACTGGTGTGCCTGGGAGCCACGTGGATGAAATATTAAGTATCAGGCAGCAGTAATGTGGCTGCTGCAGACGTAATCAGATGGGTAGTTAAAAGCCTGGCATTCTTTAGGGAAACAAATGATTGATCAACCCTGCAAAATAAATACGCTGCCTCTTTGGCTCTACAGAGCAACTCTAAATATTCAATCTATCCCATGTTTGTGAAGGGCTGTCCTCAACCCACTTTTGGTTGTTTGTGATTTTTGGATGAATTTATCAAACATGTCCTTTTAGGGATTTTGATCCAGGCTATAGATGCAGGGAGTGCCATTTAAAATTCTTGTTCTGTCTCTTTCTTGGCATGAGGCTCCTTGGAGGCAGTGGTAACGTGCAGTTAGTTGTTGGGAGGTTGTGTGTTCTTTGGAGGACAGTGCTGGGGTGGGGGCCATCTGGGCCATTGGCACACAAAGGCATCCATCATTGTGTGTATTTGCAGCTGGGAAGCAGTGTGTCGAACACAAAACATGATCTGGTTTGGAAAGTGGTTGGCTCCTTGTGGACTCAGCCTGTAAAGATTGGGGGTAGTGCCTTCTGGGGGCAGCCTATGTGGTGTGCACTTTCCACAAGGGAGATGGTGACTAGATTGGAAGTGCTGAGTGGTGTTGCCTCTCAAGGACACTTTGGTGTTAGGTGACTCCTGTCTTTGAAAGCAATCAGGTCCTTCCTGGGTACTAGAGATGGGTAGAAGGTGGCTGGGTTTGCACAAGCCTTAGTTGTCATAATATGTTGGCTCACAACAGGTAGAAGCTGCTTTGAGGAGGCATCTCTATGGCTGCTTTTGTCAAATAGCACCTCTAGTCCCCTGGTGGTTGTAAGAGTGAGTATGAGGCTCAGGAGATGACGTGGTATCAAACAGACAGGATCCTTTCTAGTTGGGGCAACATTCAGGGTTTTATTTCTCTCTGGAAATAGTGCTGAGTTTGGCTGAAGGCTACTGACAGGGATCTCTAGGAAGGAGTTGGTTTGGACTCACTGAAATGATAAGATGCAAAGGTTATAAAGTGCCCCACTGTGTAAGTCATGCAAATAATGCAAAGAATTATCTCATTCATTAAAGTCAATGCACACTTATTAAGTGCTTATTATATATCAACCTCTCTGCTCAGGCCGTGGAGAGGGACAAGAGATATGGCCTTAGGCCTTCAAGGCAGTAGGTAATTATTAGAACTTGGACTTTACATATGGACCTATTTGGGTTGTCTTTACCAGCACACACTTCTCAAGATGGTAGCTAGTAGCACTTACTAAGGAACAACCCCTGAGGTTATCCAGAGGACTTTGGAGCAAGTGGGAAAATGCACCAATGCAACATTGTTAGAGAATTCAAAACCAGTCATGGCTCTGAGGGCCGAGCAAGAGCTGCAGGCTTTGGGGGTAGAGTCCAGACTATTGCTTTTCTACCAGTGTCTTTGCAACCAGGCTTAGCAAGTCAAGCCTGCTTGTGCTGAAGAGAGCAGATGGAGAGGTGGATCCTTCTTTTTGGGTCTTGCTCAACCCTGGAAATGCAACAGATGGCCCCTTACAGCCAGAAGAGACCAACTTGGGACACACGAAGAGTTTACCCACTGGGCTGTGTACTCGATGTTTACCAGTGCCCGGGAGAAGGGTAGAATGGAAGCTCTGTGTGTTTGTGTATGTGGGAGGAATGTGGCTTTCTGGGGAATGTTCATGGTAGTAGGAGAGAGAATGGAGTAAGGGTCACAGAGATGTGGGAAGGCTCTGATGGCTCTCTTTCCTGGAGTGACAGCTGGTAGGCAGCTGTAGAGATACTGTGTGTGTTAACAGCCACAGTGACTGGGTGTTTATTGAATTGCTGTGGATTTTCTAAAAGCAAAGCAAGCATACCAAATTGCTGCAAATTACCAAGGGCTTTCCTAATGTCTGATAAAAATACTGTGAACGTTTAAGGACACAGGCCCTCCCTGAAAATGGTTCTGAATATGGCAATAGGGCTGTTGCCACCTAGAGGACAAGTGAACTGGATCTTCAGGGCAAACCAACAGCTAAGAGAATGGGAACCCCACCAGCAGGTGGCTGCTTCAGATTCAGGTTGGCCTCCTTGTCCTCAGTTAGCCTTCTTGCCTGTACAGAGATGCTTTGCATGGCTCACTGCCTCTTGAGAAGCATGTACCTCCATCTGGTGGTGATGGTGCAGTTTTGGGTTCAGAGTGAAAACACTGGGCAGGAGGATGGGCTGAATCTTAATGACTTTCCCTAATGATCCCCTGTCTTTCTTACCTCTACGTGTCCTGCTCTTTCTTCTGCTGTGGAGAAATAAGAATGTCTTGAAGAAGGTTCTAGACTAGAAAAAAAAATCTGTTTGGGAGATAAACCCCTCTATAGCTCATACCCTGTTTCTTCAGACTCAGTCCAGTGTAGCTATGTTTCTGCCATTCTGTCCATTTTCCTTCCTGACTTGGTTGTGTTCTTTAGACAGAAATAAACTATAATTCTTTTGTCCTAAGAAGAAAAGCATCACGGGGCCTCAGAGGCTTTTTGCTTCCAGCCCTGTACTGAGAAGCCGTGGAGAGCTGGGACTCTGAGAATTAAATTATGCCCAGTTTAAAAATCAAAGGAATAACTGCTTAGGGTCCAAACACACTTTGGGTTAAATCAGTTCAAAGCATTAGAAAGATCTTTGGGATTGTTGGAAGAACACAGCAGGCAGCCCAGTTTGCATTTCCTAACCTGTGTCAGTCACTATTTTGGTTCCTAGGAGGCTCAAGGAATCTCACTGCCTTCCAGCAGCTAAAATGCATCAGGTATTCCACCCTACCCTTGGCAGTTTGCAAGAGAAATTCAGGAAGAGACGCTCTCCCTCCTGCCTGATAGGTTTTTGTGGTTAACTTCATCACCGCTTGCCTCAGCTTGGGATTTGTTTGGCCAGGATGTCATCTCATTGAACACCAAGAAGAGTAATACAGTTTGGAAACACATGCTTTTGTGGTATGTCTCAGCAGGGGAGTCCAAGGTATTGAACTTTCAATTTAATCTATGAGTCAGGAGAGAGGGCCCAGTGCTTTTTGGAGAGAACAAAGGCTTCCTGAACCGAGAGTCTGAAGGGTCAAGAAGTGACCGAGAGTATGCCTGGGCCAGAGAGGAAGCAGACAGAAGGACAGAGTTGGAGAAGAGGCAAGCAGAGTTGTGGGCTCATCTCTTCCCACCACTACTCACCAGCTCAGAGATGGCGGCCTGTGGTTAGGAGTGGGACAAGCCAGACTGACAGTGAGCGACAGACAGGAAAAGCACATGTTTTCTATTGAGAATGAACAGCCATCATAAGCAGAGGCAGCTCCTGTTACAAGCAGGTGGACTTCATTCTTGGCTTTACAAAATAGTGCTCCAAGCACCATCTGATGATCAGTCTTTGACTCCTTAACCAGAGCCTGCCTACCCTTGCTAGAGGGAACAAAGGCCAGATAACTCTCCTGATAAAGCATTTTTTTTTCTTTTAGTGTGTGTGTGTGTGTGTGTGTGTGTGTGTGTGTGTGTGTGTGTGTGTGTGTGTGGGCATTCTTCTGGGAGCATGGCTTCTCTGGGTCAAGGAAGAACTCTGGGTGAATCTTAACTTTCATAAGATGTGATCCCATTCAAGAAGTAGGAACAACCCATGTTCTAAATGTTTACATTTGCAAAGGCCACAGAATTGAACACTCGTGTATGACCTCTAACCCCAGTTAATGCTTTCCTTATCTGTAAGGTTAGGGTATTGGATTTTCTGAGTCCCTAGGTTCTTTTTCATCTCTTTGTTTGTTTATTTATTTATTTATTTTGATTCTACATATCTTTATTTATATATTTATTTGGATTTATACATCCCAACCAAAATTTCCCCTCCTTCCTCTCCTTTCAATCCCTTCCCCCACCTTCTTTCCTCCCCCATCCACCCCTCCTCCTCTGTTTCTCTTCAGAAAAGGGCAGGCCTTCCACGGATATCAACCAGCCATGGTATATCAAGTTGCAGTGAGACTAGGCACCTCCTCTTCTATTAAGGCTGAATAGGCAATCTAGTAGGAGGAAAGGGTCCCCAAAAGAGGCAATAGAGTCAGAGACAGCCCCTGCTCCCACTGTTAGGAGTCCCACAAGAAGACCTAGTTGTGTAATTGTAACACATATGCAGAGGGCCCAAGTCAGTCCCATGCATGTTCCCTGGTTGTCAGTTCAGTCTCTGTGAGCCCCTATGAGCCCAGGTTAGTTGATTATGTGGGTTTTCTTGTGCTGCTCTTGAATCCACTGGCTCCTGTAATCCTTCCTCACTGAATTTTATAATCTTTCCTCCCTTCTTCTGTAAGATTTGTCAAACTCCACCCAGTGTTCAGCCATGGGTCTCTGCATCTGTTTCCATCAGTTGCTTGGCGACACTCTCTGATGACCGGCTGGGCACCAGTCTATGAGGACAGCAGAATATCATTAGGAATCATTTCATTGACTTTTTTTCTTCCAGTTGTGTTTCATTCTATCTAAGGTCTGTGGACTATCCATCCTCTGGGTCCTGGCCCTCAGGGGTGAACTCCATCTCACAGTATGGGTCTCAAGCTGGGTCAGTCATTGGTTAGTCACTCCCACAATTTCTGCACTGTCTTTACCCCAGCACATCTTGTAGGCAGGAAAAATTGTAGGTCAAGGGTTTGTGGCTGGGTTGGTGTCGCAATCCCTCCACTGGTTACAGGGGACGGTCAATTCAGGCTCCATATCCTCCATTGCTAGAAGTCTTAGCTAGGATTATCCTTATAGATGTCTGGGAATTTTCATTGCACTAGGTTTCTAGATCATCCTAGAAATGCCCCCAGATTCCAGTTGTTTCTCCCAGTGCTCTTATTCTATCCTCCCCTCCACCTGATCCCTCCTGTTTCCATGCCCACTCTCCATGCAGATTCCTCCTCTGTCCACCAGTGATGTCTATTCTATTTTTCCCTTCATAGTGAGATTCATGAGTCCCCCTTAGGCCCCTTATTACCTAGCTTCCCTGAGTCTATGGATTATAGCATGATTATCCTTTACTTTACTGCTAATATCCACTTATGAGTGAGTACATACCATGTTTGTCTTTCTGGTTCTGGGTTACCTCACTCAGGATGACTTTTTCTAGTTCCACCCATTTGCCAGCAAATTTCATTTTATATCTATCTATCTATCTATCTATCTATCTATCTATCTATCTATCTATCTATCTAAAACAGCTGAGTAATATTCCATCGTGCAAATGTACCACATTTTCTTTATCCATTTTTCTGTTGAGGGACACTAGGTTGTTTCCAGGTTCTCACTATTATGAATAAAGCTGCTATGAACATAGTTGAACAAGTGTCCTTATGGTATGGTGGAGCATCCTTTGGGCATATGCCCAAGAGTGGTATAGCTGGGTATTGAGGTAGAATGATTCCCAATTTTCTGAAAAACTGCTATATTTATTTCCAAAGTGGCTGTACAAGTTTGCACTCCCACCAGCAGTGGAGGAGTGTTCCCTTTGCTCCACATCCTCTCTGCCATGAGCTGTCACTTGTATTTTTGATCTTAGCCATTCTGACGGGTATAAGATGGAATCTCAGTGTCATTTTGATTTGCATTTCTCTGATGGCTAAGGATGTTAAACATTTCTTTAAGTGTCTCTTGGCCATTTGAGATTACTCTGTTGAGAATTCCCTGTTTAGGGCTATATCCCATTTTTTAATTGGATTTTTTTTATGTCTAGTTTCTAGAGTTCTTTATATATTTTGGATATTAATCCTCTGTCAGACATGGAGTTGGTGAAAATCTTTTCCCATTCTGTAGGATGCTGTTTTGTCCTTTTGACAGTATTCTTTGCCTTATAGAAGCTTTTCAGTTTCCTGAGGTCCCATTTGTTAAACTGGCCACCTTAATGCTTTTGAGATTGGTGCTATATTCAGGAAGTTGTCTCCTGTGCCAATGCTTTCAAGGCTACTTCCTACTTTCTCTTCTACCAGGGTTAATGTATTTGGTTTTATGTTGAGGACTTTGACCCATTTGGACTTGAGTTTTGTGCAGGGTGACATGGATCTGTTTGCATTTTTCTACATGTCAACATCTAGTTAGATCAATACCATTTGTTGAAGATGTTTACTTTTTTCCATTGTATAATTTTGGCTTCTTTGTCAAAAATCAAGTGTCCATAAGTGTGTGGACTTACTTCTGGATCTTTGATTCAATTCCATTGATCAACCTGACTGTTTTTATGCCAATACAATACAGTTTTTATAGCTATTGCTCTGTACTACACTACAAGCGATGGTGATACCTCTGGAAGTTCTTTTATTGTACAGGATTGTTTTAGCTATCCTGGGTTTTTTGTTTTTCCATATGAAGTTGAGTATTTTTCTTTCAAGGTCTGTAAAAGATTGTGTTGGAATTCTGATGGGGATTGCATTAAATCTGTAGATTGTTTTTGGTAAAATGGCCATTTTTACCTTGGTAATCCTACTGATCTGTGAACATAGGAGATCTTTCCATCTTTTGGTATTTTCTCCAATTTCTTTCTTCAAATACTTGAAGTTCTTGTCATACAGGTCTTTCACTTGCTTGTATAGAGTTCAACCAAGATATTTTATATTATTTGTGACTATTTTGAAGGACGTTGTTTCCCTGATTTCTTTCTTTGCTCATTTATCATTTGTATATAGGAGGGCTACAGATTTTTTAAAGTTAATTTTGTATCCAGCCATCTGACTGATGGTGTTTATCAACTGTAGAAGTTCCCTAGTAGAATTTTTGGGGTTGCTTATGTATACTATCATATCATCTGCAAATAGCAATACTTTGATTTCTTCCTTTCCTATTTATCCCCTTGATCTTAAGTTGTCTTATTGCTCTAGCTAAAACTTCAAGTACTATATTGAATAGATATGTAGAGAGTGGACAGCCTTGTCTTGTTCCTGATTTTAGTGGAATTACTTTAAGTTTCTCTCCATTTAATTTAATGTTGACTTTTGGTTTCTGTATATTGCCTTTATTATGTTCAGATATGTCCCCTGTATCCCTGATCTTTTCAAGACTTTTATCATGTTGGATTTTGTAAAATACTTTCTCAGCATCTAATGAGATGATAATGTTTTTTTCTTTCAGTTTGTTTATATGGTAGGTTACTGAACATATGATCATTCATATGTTGACCATCTCTGCATCTCTGAGATGAGGGTCATTTGATCTTGATCATGGTGGATGATCTTTTTGATGTGTTCTTGGATTCTGTTTGCAAGTATTTTATTGAGTATTTCTGCATCTATGTTCATGAGGGAAACTGGTTTGCAATTCTCTTTCTTTGTTGAGTCTTTGTGTGGTTTGGGAATTAGGGTGACTGTGTCCTCATAAAATAAATTTAACAATGGTCCTTATGTTTCTATTTTGTGGAAAAATTTGAGGAGTATTGGTATTAGCTCTTCTTTGAAAGTATGGTAAAATTCTTCTCTAAACTTGTCTGGCCCTGAGCTTTTTTTTTTGTTGTTGTTGAGAGACTTTTAATGACTGCTTCTATTTTTTTTTGGGGGGGGGTTATAGATCTGTTTAAATTGTTTACCTGATCCTGATTTAACTTTGGTAAGTGGCCTCTATTAAGAAAAATTTCCATTTCTTTTAGATTTTCCAATTTTGTGGAGTACAAGTTTTTGAAGTAATACCTAATGATTCTTTGATTTCCTTGGTGTTTGTTGTTGTGGCTCCCTTCTCATTTCTGATTTTGTTAATTTGGATGTTCTTTCTCTGCCTTCTAGTTAGTTTTGATTAGGATTTGTCTATATTGTTGATTTTCTTAAAGAACCAACTCTTTGTTCATTAATTCTTTTATTATTCTCTTTTTTTCTATTTTATTAATTTCAGTCCCTTATTTGATTATTTGCTGCCATCTACTTCTCTTGGGTGTGTTTGCTTCTTTTTGTTCTAGAGCTTTCCAGTGTGAAATTAGGTCTCTGGTATGAGGTCTCTCTAATTTCTTTATGAAGGCACTTAGTGATGTGAACATTCCTCTTACTGCTTTCATTGTGTCCCATGAGTTTGGGTATGTTGTGCCTTCATTTTCATTGAATTCTAGGAGGTCTTTAATGTCTTTATTTCTTCCTTGGCCAGTGGCAATTTAGTTGAAAGTTATTCAGTTTCCATGAGTTTGTAGGATTCCTGTTGTTTCTGTTGTTAAAATCCAGCTTTAACCCATAGTGGTCTGATAAGATACAGGGGGTTATGTAGCAGGAATCTTAGAAGGCCTTATTAATAAAAATAAAACCTAGGGCCAGGCATTGGGATGAATGCTGAAAGATCAGAGAAGCAGAACAAGCCACAGCCACCTCTCCTTGCCAGTTCCTCAGCTGATCCTGTTTTCTCAGACTGGAAGCCTCTAAGTCCTTATCTGAATGGGTCTCAGCTGAACTGCTGCTCAAAAGCCTGAAAGCTTAACCAGCTAAAAGCTTCTAGTTTCTGGTCTTCATGCCTTATATACCTTTCTGCTTTCTGCCACCACTCCCTGAGATTAAAGGCTCACTTTCTGGGATTAAAGGCGTGAGTCACCGTGCTTGGCTGTATCCTTGAATACACAGAGATCCAGGTAGATCTCTGCCTCTGGAATGCTAGGATTAAAGGTGTGAGTGCCACCATTTTCTAGCCTCTGTATCTAGTGGCTGTTCTGTTCTCTGACCCCAGATAAGTTTATTAGGGTGCACAATATTTTGGGGAACACAATATCACCACAGGGTTATTTCAATTTTCTTGTATCTGTTAAAACTTGCTTTATGACTGAGTATGTGGTCAATTTTGGAGAAGGTTCTGTGAGGTGCTGAGAAGAAGGTATACTCTTTTGTGTTTGGGTGAAATGTTCTGCAGATATCTGTTAGGTCCATTTGAGTCATAAAGTCTGTTAGTTTACTTATTTCTCTGGTTAGTTTCTGTCTGGACTACCTGTCCATTGGTGAGTGTGGTGTATTGAAGTCTCCCATTATTAATGTGTGGGGTTTGATGTGTGATATAAACTTTAGTAATGTTTCTTTTACAAATGTGGGTGACCTTGCATTGGGGGAATAGATGTTCAGAATTGAGATGACCTTCTGGTAGATTTTTCTTTTATTGAGAATGAAATGTCTTTTTCCATCTCTTTGGATTAATTTTGATTTGATGTTTTTTGTATGTAGCAGAAGGATAGATCCTTTTTTTTTTTTTTTTTTGGTATCCATTCTGTTTCCTGTTTCTTTTATTGGCAAATTGAGCCCATTTATATTGATCAGTGATTGTTAATTCCTGTTATTTTGTTGTTGTTGATAGTGTGTGTGTGCGTGTGTGTGTACATTTGTGTGTGTGTGTGTGTGTGTGTGTGTGTGTGTGTGTGTGTGTGTGTGTGTGGTGTTTCCCTTCTTTGGATTTTGCTGGTATAAGATTATCTATTGCCTGTGTTTTTGTGGGTGTAGTTAACGTCCTTGGATTGTAGTTTTCTTTCTAATACCTTCTATATGACTGGATTTCTTGATAGAGATTGTTTAAATTTGACTTTGTCATGAAATATCTTGTTCTCCATTTATGGTGAATGAAAATTTTCCTGGGTATATTAGTCTGGGCTGGCATCCGTGGTCTCTTAGAGTCTGCAAGAGGTCTGTCCAGGCCCTTTTGGTTTTTAGAGTCTGTGTTTAGAAGTTGAGTATAATTCTAATAGGTCTGCCTTTATTTGGCCTTTTTTCCTTGCAGCTTTTAATATTCTTTCTTTCTTCTGTATGTTTAGTGTTTTGATTATTCTGTGACTTGGGGACTTTCTTTTCTGATTCAATATATTTGGTGTTCAGTAAGTTTCGTGTACCTTTATAGGCATGTCCTTCTTTAGGTTAGGGAAATTTTCTTCGATGAATTTGTTAAATATATTTTCTGTGTTTTGGGGGCTGGTATTCTTCTCCTTCCTCTATTTACATTATTCTTAGGTTTGATCTTTTCATGGTGTCCCAGGTTTCCTGAATGTTTTGTGTTAGGAGTTTTTTAGATTTTCTTTGACCAATTATTTATTCTATCGTATCTATCATACCGTCAATACCTGAGATTCTTTCTTCCATCTTTTGTATTCTGTTGGTGACACTTGTGTCTGTAGTTCCTGTTCACTTACTCAGATTTTCCGTTCCCTGAATTTCCTCAGTTTGTGTTTTCCTTATTGCTTCTATTTTGATTTTCATATCTTGAATAGTTTCCTTCACCTGTTTGTTTTTTTCTTGGCTTTCTTGGCATTCTTTAAGGAATTTATTGTTTTCTTCCAATGTTTTGTTTGTCTTTTCCTAAATTTCTTTAAGGGAGTTTTTCATTTCCTCTTTAAGGACCTCTATCTTATTCATAGAGTTATTTTTAAGGTTGTTTTCTTGTACTTCAGCTCTGTTGGAATATTCAGGTCTTGCTGTCATAGGATAGCTGGGCTCTGTGGTGTCATATTACCCTGTCCTGTTGTTGATTATATTTTTACACTGGCCTTTAGGCATCTGGGTTTGGGATGATTAGGTCTAGGCCCTGATTTCTGAGCTTGTGAGATAGATGTTTTATTCCTTGGTTTCTATTTTTCTCTTTGGTTTTCTAGTCTGTGTGGCTTGGATTTCTGGTGGCTAGTATGGCCTCTGTTCTAGTAGGGAATCTTTGTCCAAGTTGGGAGCTGGCCTTCTGGAGGTTAGCTTGGCCTTTAGTGCAACAGGGGGTCTCTGTTCTTCTGAATGGTGTAGCCTACATCTGTTCTTCTGACTGGTGTGGCATTCACATGCATGGTAGAAGTCCACTGGGCTCTTTCCATCTTATAAATGAACAATTCATTCTCTCATATTACATATCAAATGCCTGAGGGAAAAAATCAAGACAGTTGTACCGTCTTCTGTGCTCATGACTCAAAGATTCATTTGCCCCTAGACAAACCTATCCATCTATCTCTTCATCTCCTTGTCCATCCATCCATCCATCCATCCATCCATCCATCCATCCATCCATCCATCCATCCGTTTATCTAACCATCTGTCTACCCATCTGTTTATCCATCCATCCATTCATTGATACTCTCAATAATTCATTCCTTGGCTTTGCATTGAAGACTTATAGTATGATCAAATTCATATTATTTTAAGCTTTATCAACCTTGTATCTATCCCAAATATTTGGCAAATCTTAAGTGCTTCAGCATTTGCCAACTGAATGAGTGAAAGGTAACTCGACCACCTGTTTTCTAAGAAGCACAGGGTGGAGAGTGGTTCCACTTCATTCTAGTCCATTTCCCTAATTTCTTGGCAGTTGTACATATTTCAGCGCTAAATAAATATTTGTTAAAGGAAGGGAGGACTCTGCAGCTGCAGTTGTTTGTGTTTATACATTTTGGCCATATGTCTGTGTATCATCTCCTTAGGCAGTGTAGTAGAATGGGGAAAGCATGTGGAGTCTGGAGTCACAGGGCCTGGATTCTCCCACACATTGTTCCTAGCAAGCTGTGTACCTTGGGTAAATCATGTAGCTTTCCTAGATCTCTCTTTTCTCGTCTGCAAAGTCATACATCTCTGATTCCTTCTAGTTTTGAAGGTAGACATGAAGATTACAGATGAAGGGAGCTAGTATAGAGTTAGGAAGCAATAACTGCCATAATCTTACAGGCAGGGGCTTATCATGCCCACCATAGCTTTAGGGAAAGGGTTATATGTCTCATATAGTTAGTAGATGTTTTTATTTCTGATAATAATCTAATTAATGGGTCTTACCACATACTGTCATAGAAATGACTATGTGCCAAGTGTGGTTATGCATTCTGCACAATTACATTAATCTTATTTGTAACTAATTTATTTAATGAGTAAATAAACCAATTTTAAGCTGGAAGTAATAGCACATGCCTGTCACTCTAATACTCAGGTAGCTGAGGCAGGGGAATCACTGTTCGTTCAAGGCCAGCTTAGGCTATACAGTGAGTTCAAGGAAAGCCTGCATAACACTATGAAACCCTATTTCAAAAGAACAAAACAAAAAAAGGAAACAAATAAAAAGCAAAATGAATCTAACATAATCATCCCAATGATTAATTGTGGCATTTATCAGCTTATCTCTACTTTTTGTAGCAGAAAACTGGGCCCTACAAGAGTGACAGCATCTCCCATGGTTACCAGCTAGTAAGATGCAAGACCAGCATCAGAAGCCTGAGATCTGACCACCCTGCTATGCTGTGGTGTACTTGACAAACAAGTGATGTTCTGTGATGGCTAAAACTGAATATAAACCACAGCCCTTACCATGAGGTTCTCCCAGCCTAATTGGGTGCATGAAATATTTAGTGAAGAAGAGAGCGGGCAATAAAGTTACAATGTGAGGTGTAGATCACCAGAGAACAGGAAAGCCCATAACAGGTACCTCACTTTTATATAATGTTTTACGCCTTTCTGAGTGTTTTTAAATCCATCATCTCATTTGCTTCCCATAATAGCCATCATTATTTATTGAGGGCTTACTATGTGCCAGGCACTGGGCTAAGTGCTTTGCTTATATTATCTCAACCAAGCCTTCCAGAAAGCCTATTATATAGACATCATTTCCGTTTTAGTGTCAAAAATTCAATTCAGCTTCTTCATATAAAGAGTAAGTGAAGGAGTTAGGATTGACTTCAAGCACAGCTGACTCTGGGACTTGTAATTGTCATTGGGATGCCACCTCTTTCTCTTTTTCTTTCCTATTTGTCTCCCTACCTGCCATGGATGTGTTCTCCTCTGTGTTGGCTTCACACTTATGCAAGTTATTTTCTAGGATAGCCCCAGACAGTCCCAGACTGTTAACAACCAGCATTTCTAACAAGTGTCTGGGTATAGAATCCCTTACTTGCTCAGGAGCAGTCTCCAGTCGCCAGACCTCTGGAGTGTGTGACTGCGTGGGACCCGAGGCCCAGGAGAAGCTCTGTAACTCCTGGGAAAAAGTCAGCCCATGAGAAAAAAGCAAGGATGATGGCCCTATGACAAATGAAAGATAAGGGGTACAAACAGGCAAGAAGCAAGTGTACGCTCCGCTGGTGAAGAAGCTGGCTCGGGTAGCTAGGGGGACAGAGGGGCTTTGTTATGGCCATCAGTCAGCACAGAAAGGGTTTGTCTCAAGCCTGCCTAGATTCTCTCCTCTGCCCCAAGTGGGACAAGTGTGACTCATCTTTTCTAAACCCTTTGCTTGATGTGTCTAGATCAGTAGTTCTCAACCTCCCTAATGCTACGACCCTTTCGTACAGTTCCTCATATTGTGGAGACCTCCAACCATAGAATTATTTTTGTTGCTACTTCATAACTGTTATCCCTAGCAAGGGGTGAGCAAGAATTCTCTCCCTTCTACCTCCTGATCTGCACCTGTGTTCTCCCCTTGTGCCTTCAGCTCTGTATCCACTGCTGTGGATATCTGTATGCTGTGAATGTGTTGCTCTGATTGATTAATAAAAGTGCTGATTGGCCATTAGCCAGGCAGGAAGTATAGGTGGGACAAAGAGAGAGGAGAATTCTGGGAATGGGAAGGCTGAGTCAAGAGACACTGCCAGCCGCCGCCATGAGAAGTAAGATGTAAAGTACCGGTAAGTCACAAGCCACGTGGCAACTTATAGATTAATAGAAATGGACTGAATCTACCAGGTTGAACTCAATCCTCAGGGGAGTCTTTGCCCTGGAGGAGATAAGAATGTGGGGTGGGTTGGGGGGAAGGTGGGGGGGCGGAGGGGGGAGAACAAGGGAATCTGTGGCTGATATGTAAAATTAAATTAAATTATAAAATAAAAAAAAGAAATGGATTAATTTAAGATACAAGAACTAGATAGCAAAAAGACTGAGCCATTAGGCCAAACAGTTTAAATAATATAAGCATCTCTGTGTTTATTTGGGTCTGAGTGGCTACAGGCCTGGGTGAGACTGTAGATAACTCCAGCTACCATCCACTCTCAGGTTAGGGAGCCCAACTTGCTATAGCATCTCCTACATGGCACCCTTTACCCAGAGACTGGACTTCAAACCCAAGGAACAGGAATGACCGACTGGGATTCCAACCTGTGTCTCCTGCTGTGGCCTCAAGTCTCTTATATGCTTTAAGCCTCAGTTCCTGATGTGTTTATAAAGAGTGCTGTGAAAACAGGACATTGCAGCAAACAACTGAAATTCTAGCAGTTGGGAGGTGGGGCCTAGAGCAGCAGAGTTCAGATTCATCCTCAATTATACAGAACACGAAGCCAGTCTTGGCAATAAACTTTGTCAGACAAAGTGATCAGATAACGCCCACAAGACTCCACTTCCCTGGCAAACCCAGGAGATCTCCCTTGGTGGATGGTGGATGCCTCAGGGACTGAAGGTAGGGGTGCCAGGGGCCTAGTATGGGTTGCTCTCTGTAGGCCTCCTCTTCTCAATTCTGTGGGGCTTTATTGCCCTTCTCTCTAATCATGGCCTCCAAGCTTCTTTCCCGTTCTGCAGCCAGTCCTGGATTATCTCCTCTGTGTGCCCTCACCTGCCTCTAGCTGGCTGGTTCCCTAGCTTGCCAGTTAAGAGGGGAGATGCTTCAGAGTGAGCAGAGTAAGGCCAGAGGTTAATGCATTGGGCCTCCATGCTCTCTGGAGGATCCAGAAGAGGGAAGGCTCGCTCTTGTTCTCCCTATAACCTGCTTGCCCAAAATATAGCTTTCAGTTTACTGCCAGCTTTACCCCACCCACAGCTCTGTCCTCCTTCCTCTTGTTTGATGCCTTTCTACACGCTTCCTACTCCTGCTTTATGTCCCA
Organism: Peromyscus californicus insignis; assembly: GCF_007827085.1. NCBI lineage: Eukaryota > Metazoa > Chordata > Mammalia > Rodentia > Cricetidae > Peromyscus > Peromyscus californicus. Next base: position 22,916,227 of record NW_026294402.1, read on the forward strand.
TCAAATGTCCCTACCAGGACCCCAGGTATCACACCTATCCCCATACTCTTTATGCCCTTCTTCTATAGGAAAATTAACCTGGATGCCTTAATCCACTTTCTGTGGCAGTAACTAAGCCAGAAGACTGGGTAATTCATAAAGGATAGAGGTTCAAAACCTGCAGGTCCTCCTTGCTTGTGGGGATGCTGCAGAGGGGCACATGGTGAAGCAGATGTCCTAATTTAAGTGTCTTATTCTCAGAAAATCACAGTCCAGGGGTTGCGGAGATGGGTTAGTTGGGGAAGTGTCTACTCCACAAGTGTGAGGACCTGAGTTCTGGTCCCTAGGACCTATATAAAAGCTAGACATGGTAGCACAAATCTGTAGCCCCAGTGCTGGGGCAAAGGAGAAAGATGACCCTTGAAAATCATTGGCCAGATAAATAACCTAGCTCAAGTTTCAGTGAGGTGCCTTGTCGAAACAAACAAACAAACAAACAAAAAAACAACCCAAAAAGTTGAGTGACTAAAAACACTTGGCCCTACCTCTTGCCTCCACACCCCACAATGAATGCATATAAATCTAACCACAGGAATACTCACATATAGTACAACACACACACACATGCTCATGTGCATGCACACGTACACACACACATACACACATACACACACACACACACACACACACACACACACACACACACACACACATGCACATACACCAGGTAACTGGAAATTTGCAGACAATAAACATTTATTCATCAATCTGAATGTTGGGTGGTTCAAACTGAGAAGTTCCCCTAGTCCTGGTAGGAACTGTGCAGAATTCTAAAGTGGTACAAAACCATGGTGATGGACATGTCCTAGCTCAGGTCTCCTCCTCATCTTAGGAAGCCATTGGTCCACAGTTAAGGACCAATGGTTTCAATTATCTATCTCCCCCAAACCATAGTTGGATGAACTTTCCACTCTTCACTCATCACAGTGGAAATGAGGTTTCCTGCGAAAATGGAATTCAAGCTATAGCAGCCACTGGAAGGAGAGTTTGTCTTCATATACATCTGTAGTTGGCATTTTCTTTGGGCCACCAACCAGTTCCCAAATAGAGACACAGAGACTTATTATTATTAATTATGAATGCTTGGCCTTGGCTTAGGCTTGTCCCACTAGCTCTTTTAACTTAATTTAACCTGCTTCTAGTCATCTATGGTTTGACTTGGGGCTTTTTAATTTTTCTTTCATTCTGTATGTCTTATTTTCCTGCTTCCTCCGTGTCTGTCTGTCTGGTCCCTGGTATCTTCCTGTCATCTCCTTTTCTTTCCTCCTCTTACTTATTCTCCCTGCCCAGAAGTTCCACCTATACCTCCTCCCTCACTATTGGTCATTCAACTTTTTATTAGAACAATCAGTTGCCTTAGGCAGGCAAGGTAAAATAGCAACACATCTTCACAGAATTAAACAAATGCAATACATCTTAACCTAGTTAAACAAATATCTGCAACATAAACAAACACAACACATCTTTGCATAGTTCAACAAATGCAGCACATCTTTGCATAGTTCAACAAATATTCCGAAACCCACACCATTCCCTTCATCCACATCATTCCTTCTAGCATCTTCCTACCTAGCTGAAGATGTCTAGCTAGAGAGAAGAGAGTATGGAGGACTTCACTTGGTTCTATATTCAGATAGGAAGCTAAGTCCTTTTCCCACTTGAGACTCCCCACGTGCATTTCCTTGTTGCGGAGTGGGCAAGTGAAATTCCTAACACATTGCACTGTAGACCAGTCAGCCTCTGTGAGTCTCAACTCTGGACTTGTCAGGTTGGAACAGGGACTCTGGATCAGATGTCCTGAGGCGGGTGTGAGCCTGAGTACCAGGGCCTTTTGTCCAGGCTGGGGTGGGGTGCTTAGCTTCTTCATTTTACATGTAGAAGGATGCTGCAGGGCAGAAGGAGGATGAGAAGATACAATGCAAACATCAGGAGATGCTGCACATGGCTTAGAAAACTGTGCAAATAGCAGGGCTTTTCTTATTCTGGTAACACACATAGCATATTTACCACTGTAGTCACTTGAAAACATACAGTCCAGTGGCATCGTGTGTACCACACTGCTGTACAGCTGCCGCCACAACCTAGTTTGAGACAATTTTATCACCCACAGTAATCCCTACCCATTGGCAGCTACTCCCCTTTCCCTGCTCTTCTAGTCCCTGGGAACCTCAAATATGCTTTCTGTCTCTGTGAATCCTTCATAGCCACATGGCTTGTGTCCCCTTCATGTCTGGATTCTTGCATGCAGAAAATTATGTTGAGGTTCATCCACATTGCACCGTATGGTAATAATGCTTCATTTATTTTATGGCTAAGTGTTAGGCCATCTTATGGCTGTGCAGCATTTCTTTTTTTTTTTCTTTTTTTTTTTTTGGTTTTTAGTTTTTGATTTTTCGAGACAGGGTTTCTCTGTGTAGCTTTGTGCCTTTCCTGGAACTCACTCTGTAGCCCAGGCTGGCCTCGAACTCACAGAGATCCACCTGCCTCTGCCTCCCAAGTGCTGGTATTAAAGGCGCAGCATTTCTTTTATATGGATGATGGTTTCTGCTCTAAAATCTCACCCAGAGTCTCATCATCACACTGGGAAATGGAGTGGGTATGTGTAAGGGGTAGAGGAGGAAGTGGGCTCTGAAGACCTCCAGGAGATCCTCTAAGCTCTTGTGAGGGGGCAGGGACCAGAAGGAGCTGAGCTCTGGCCCACTTATAATGGACTTGAGAAAATGTGGTGGTAAGTGGCCTCTTGGACTGACTGGCCCTAAGGTGACTGCTTTCGTGCAGGATTCCACCAGGAGCAATGACCTGACAAAGGAGCGTGAGTGACACCAGGAAACTGTCACAGCAGAGAGCTAGGATAGCGCTGTAGTCTGAGCATGCATGAGATCCTGGGACAGAGCTGGAGCTGGCCTTGGGAGTGGAGAGATCAGGAATGTTGGAGAGGCCAGGATCATGGTGGACAAGAAAAGGACTGAATATTTGTGTCCCCTAGAATTCCTATGTAGAAACCTAACCCTGGATGAATAGGAATGGTCTTAGGAGGCAAAACCTTTGGACAATGACTAAGCCATGAAGGTGGCACCGAATGAGTGCAACCTGTGCTCCTTCAAGGGGTGAGGATGTCAGAGTCCTCTGGTCTTCACCATTTGAGGATGTGGCAAGAAGGAGCTCCCTAGGAGCCAGAATGAGGGCCCTCACCAGGCATCTTCTCTACCAGTGCCATGCCTCTGCTCCATCACATCAGAATTGTGAGTGGTTACTTTCTGTGGTGTATAAACCATTCAGCCTATGGTGCTTCGTTATGCTAGCCTAAAACACTGGGACCTGGGGTGGTCATATGGAACGAAGGGCTCATGAAATCTCCTCAGCACATTCTCCTGTCTCAACCCAGCTGTCTCTGTGCTGGAGCCACCTGGTGCATCTGCTCAGCTCCCTCCTATGTTGCCTGACTCTACTTTTGGCCTAATGATTCAACCTAGTTCCAACTCTTGCTGTCTATGTGGCTTGCTTTACAATTGACTTTTCATGCTCAGTATTGCTCCCCTAGAGTGCCCTTTCTGGCCTGTCCCCATAAAGCCTTCCCTGAAAAGCTCAAGTGGCACTTCTCCCTTGGGCTCCAGAGCCTCTCCTGTTGTAGCATTGGGCAATGTTTGTCTGCTTTACGAGTTAGTGACCGCACTACCTAGGATGATGTGCACATATTTGTGAATGAATAAATGAATGAATGAATGAGGGTAGGTGATGGAGATAACAGTTAAAGTGAGGAAGCCTTGAGATTACTTTTCTACCTTGGAGTAGAGCCTTTGTAGAGTAGAAAAGTCTCCCACATTGGAGAAGCTCCAGGAACAGTCTGTTCAACCACTTAATCTAATGTGTTGTGAGGATTGAGTCAACTAGGGAAATGGCCTCTGCTATCTCGTGCAGCTCAGGCCTTCTATGATTTTGATGACTCAAGGAACTGTACCTTGCCCTCTGCCTGGGCCATTTCTCATGCCAGCAGAAATCCTGCAGTGGCCCAGGTGTGACCCGGATGCTGATGCAGGATTCTTCAATCTCACAGGTGCTGCTCTTTATAGAATTTAATCTCATAATGCAATGCCCATGTGGCCTTTTCATTAATCACCCCTTTCATAGCACATGCCTGGAGAGGAAGGCCAGGGGAGCAATAGAAAGGAGGGGGGTGGGGGTTCTGATGTCTTAGGTAGCATGCCAGGGGTCAGAAGAGGACAAGAACAGGATGTAGCAGGGCAAAAAGAATGGAAGGGTCAAAGGGGCTAAGGATGAAATCATGGGCAGATGATGGATTGGAGGAAGATGCCCACAGTCCCCCTCTGTTTAGAAAGTGGAGCCAGCTCAAAGCCTGTGATTAAAAATATTTCATCCACCTCCTTACCCTTGCTTTTTCCCAAAGCAGCAAAATTTCCTGACTCCATTTAGAGCAATGGGTCGCTACAGCAAGAGAGTGAAAAATCCTGCACCTGAACACTAGTTGTATAACTCCCTGTGCATAAGATAGGAAACTAGGGGATGGAGAAATGGTTCAGCAGTTAAAGCACTGGCTGCTTATCCAGAAGACCTGGGTTTGATTCCTGGCACCCATATGGTTGCTCACAACCATCTGGAACTACAGTACCAGAGGATCTGAAATCCTTTCTTCTGTCCTTCTGAGGCACCAGACATGCATGTGGTATGCAGCCTTACATGCAGGCAAACACTCTTAAAAAATAATAATAATAAATGATAAGAAATTATCAGAGGAGAAACTGAGGCACCTAGAAGTCTTATGACTTGTCAAGTAATGGGCTCCATTCTGGTAAGATCTTCAGCACTGCTCTAGTTTGGAGCAGTGATACTATGGAAAATCAAAGAGGCTTTTGAAAGATGAGATCCAGTAGAAGAGTATTGGGGTGAATTCCTGACTGTCTCTGTTACTGGCTGGTGATGAGAGACGTTCCTCTTATAATTAACCCTGCCATGATGTGGCACCACCACCGAGCATCCAGAATGGTATAGCCATCTATCTGGGACCTGAACCTCCACACTAAGTTAAATAAACCTCTCTACTTTGTAAACAATCCGTGTCCGGTATGTCACTACAGTAGCACAAAGCTGACTATATGCAGACATCTCAAGCTATAGTCAAGGGGCAAAGAGAAAATTTAGGAGGGTGTAGCAGTGTGGGCCACAAGCAGGATGAGGGATAAGTAGACTTGGCAAATGGGTCTCAAGATATCATTACTCATTTTGCTCTCCTGACAGGCTCCCAGAGCCCATTTGGATTTGTTTTTCAGTACAATATTTTTCAACTTTAGTTTCTTTCTGGAAAGTTGTTTGCTGATTCCCAGAGAGTGGAGCCTCACAACAGGGGCTATTCTGTTGGAGACCCTTTTATGCTGGAAACTATGTAGTGCATTCCGCAAGCTATTTATTTTCCCCCTCCACTGCCTCTCAGGTTTTTTTCCTCCATGCAAGACATGCAAAGGCCCTTTCATCTGGGAGCTCACATATGCGTTCACTCTGGCATTAGCCATAGTCTTTCTTTCTCTCCTCCTCCCTTTGGGCAATAGCAATTGAGAAATGTAGTGAAAGACAGGACTGTGAGCAGACACAAACTCATGAAAAGGAGCACATGGAATGTAACAAATTAAATGCCACCCAGCAAGGGTAGGGGGCTGAGAGCTGAGAGAGAGAGAGAGGGATAAAACACAGATCAAACAAAGCAAAGCCAGCAAGTGGGGGAGTGTGCTTGGCAGCCGAGGTTTCTGGGAATAGAGGCATGGTATGTCAGAGATGTAATTAAGCCCTCCTAATGGCCCTCTGCCTTGTCCTAGTTGGCCATGCCAAGTCGACTGTCCTCTCTTAGCTGCCCCAGTACTTTATCCTCTGTCGGGAGGTAGCAGGGGGAAGAAGAAGGGACTGGTTAATTAGGAGAAATCTCTTTTAGACAGTGTGCCTGCTAAGTGGGGAGCACCAAACTGTGTAAGGATAAAGATGTTCACTGTCCACAGGGTTGGCTGTCGCTGCCCCACATGTCATACCTCACCCACTTGCAAATCTCGTTCCAGGTATCTGGGTGCTTCAAGTCCACACAAGGCCCATACAGTCATTCTGTCCCATTTCTTGCACAAGCCTCCATCCACTTCTTGGAGTGCTTGGGCTGGAAATGAGACCTTCTGGAGCTTTGTTTCTCTGTTAGAAAATAAAGTGTGATGCCTGAGCATGCAGTTGCGCTAAATGGACAAAGGGCTGGATCTTTCCAACCCCTGGGGCTTCTGATGGAGACCAAACATTTTCTATATGCTGTCAAGTGTGCCAGAAGTGAGTGACGGCATGGGGGAGGTGGCCCCTCCCATTCAGTTCCGTCAGCTCTTTAGCTCTTCCCATCTGTTTCTTAGTTCGTCTGCCGAGAAGGCAGACAGTTAGGGTTTCCTCCCTTTTAGAACAAATGTATCCTCTGGGGTGCTTAGCAGGGGGCTCCCCACATTGTTCAGCTCATTAAAGGAAGTCTCGCCTTCAAGTGGCACAGGTAATGAAGCATTGCAGGGTGCCTGCCAGCTCTAATAAGATGGACTGAACTGAAAGGGAGAATTTACCTGGTAGGATTAGTTCACTCTGCAGCAAGATGCTTGGGATCACCTCTTCGGCGGCCCGTGCCGAGAATCTTAAACACACTTTTCTCTCAGGAGGGCATTGGCTGGGGAGGTGCTGGGCAGAGCTCAGAAAGACAAGGGAGGCTGCAGAGGGCAGCCCATAGCTGGAGCCCACGGCCCAGCTCTCTGCTGGAGCGGATGCAGTAGCCACCTTTCTTCTGGGCGGTGCCTCAGAATGCAAGGCTGCTGACCTCCTCAGTGTGAACGGTCCCTGATGAGCCGGGGCAGAAAGGGGTGCGGAGATGGCAGCTGACCTTTTCATGGCTATTCTGTATTTGGTGACTCACAGGTTGCCTGGGTTGGAGATGGATCCCCAGGTGTGAACACGCAACTGGGCATTTAGTTGGGCAGCTCTAATCCTAGTTCAAGTGGCTTGTTGGCCACAAAAAGAAATGGAAGACTAGGAAGAATACAGAACTAAAAAACTAGAGGACATCATCAGTTGCAGTTGAGCTGTGTGCCCACTACACCACAGGCCCTGTGTGAGGTGCTGCAGTAGAGTTCTGAATGAGACTCATGTGTTCCCTGCCGTTGAGGAATGCAGACACCACAGGGGACCTAAACACTCAGTAACTGCAACAGTACTCCTAGGCCCAAAGACAGGTGTGAGCTCACAGGAGGACACCGTTAGTTCTGATGGGGAGAAGGGAAGGTGTGGGTATAGAGAGGTCTCTGCAAGAGTCAGGTTTCTTCTATTATCCAGCATGGGTGTCTCTGTCCAACTAGTCAAATGGTAGACAATGCTGGACTGGAATGTATGGTTTGAATGTGAAATGTCCTTCATAGGTTTATCTGTTTGAATGCTTGGTCCCCAGCTGATGGTGCAGACTTGGAACCTTTAGGAGGTGGAGCCTTGTGGGAGAAAGTAGGTCACTGGGGGACACTCTTGGGGATTTTATAGCCTGGCTGGATTTCCTGTTCAGACAACGTGGGGGGATGGGGTGACAAGTCCCAGGAGCACATCCTTGCCACCATGGAGGTAGCTGGCATCATGCCTTCCCCTTTGTGATAGACCCTCTTTCCTTAAACTGTTGGCTGAACTAAAATTAAGGGAATGCTCTTTTTTAAATTGCTTGTCAGGTACTTGGCTACAGTAACATGCAAAGTGACATGTGTAAGATGGGACCCTGGAGAGCAGGCACTTCCAAAACTTTGCAGTCAAAGTGTCCATGACAGTGGGAACTTCTAGGAAGTAGGAGTTGGAGTGCAGAGTTGCAGAGAAGCATGACAGCAGATGCTGGCAGTATTCACACCCGGGGACCCACCGAAGGAGACTTTACAGGGGAAACATAGAAATTGTTGCTGTAATGAAATGCCTGACAGGAATTGACTAAAGATGGGAAAGGCTGGTTTGGGCTCATGGTTTCAGATTTGGCTCAGCCATGAGGGCATGGCCCTGTTTCTGGTAGACTGCTCATCTAGTGATGGCCCAAGAAGCTGAAAATATAGGTAGGAAGCCGGGGCAGGTGGGACATTCCAAAGCCGTCTCATAGGCATCCACTTTTTGCCCCATTAGCACCAGTCCTAATGATTCTCTAGCCTTCAAAATAGTGTCAGAATCTGGGAAGCAAGCACTGAAAAAAAGAGCCCATGGGGACGATGCAGATTGAAGCCACACAGAGGACATGTCAGGACTGGTTTAAGGCAAGTGGATGGATCTGGGTTCAGGATTGTTTAGCCCCAGTTCTGCACCTTCTGTCCCCACAGAGGTGCTAAGAAACAGGCTCTGGGAACCACACACCACATTGGTTCTATACTAGGGCAAACTCTTTTATGGGAGAGTTGGGAAAATTCCCATGGCTCCCTGCCTGTTATCTCTACCCTCTGTTAACCCCACCTGTTCCAGACTGTAGCTCTCTCCTTCCTGGAAGGTTGTGCATTCCTACTTGGAGGCTAGCAAAATGCCAGACAAATGGGTGGGTTTCTTCTATGCTAAATACAGATGGTGATATTTATAAGGGAACAAAGCCTTGCCACAGGAAGTTGCCAAAGCCTTATTTCCAGAGACAGCACTGTAAGACAACCCCAGGGCAGGGCAAGAGAGCCTAACTGTAGCATATCGTAGCCTTCCCAAAAGAATATCAGATGCCTTCCCAGTCCTGGAGTGGTGTCCTTTATAAGAATCTTTTACTTGTCAGGCAAGGAGCTGTTGTGCCCTGCTAGCATGTGGCCATGGCTTACTAGCAATTCTGTATTCAATGTGGAAAAGAAACATGTTTCCACAAAGCATGCATCCGTCACTTCTGAGCTGTGAAGTCTTCACTGTGTCTATGAGACACGCGCCTCCAAGTCTGTCTGCCTTTCAAGCCTCAGCAGGCTCACTCCATCCCACCATTAGCCACATGCTTTCTAGGGAGTGGGAACAACACCAGTGTCTTGTGTGCAGTGGTCCCCCACATCCTCTGATTCCCACGTGGGCTGTGTAGGGGAGTCAGAGAGGCAAAGCAGGCAATACTTATATTTGATAAGTGATGGAAAGGGGCCAGGGAAGTTAAAGGATTTTGTGTAAGTGGTAGATTTCAGATCCACACAGCATATTTGCATTATGCATGTTTCCCTCTGTCACTCCTAAGCTGTAGGAAAGCTAGTTGCCTCATTCCAGTTTGTTCCTGATTCTGGAACTTCATGAGTATCATTCTCTCTGTGTACATACCTTTAAAAAATATTAAGAAAATTTAAAAAATATTTTAAAAAATTTTCTTTGAGATTATAATATAGTTAAATCATTTCCCCCATTCCCTTTCCTCTCTCTAATCCTTCTTGTTTTGTTTTTGTTTTTTTCAAAGTTATGGCTTCATTTTTCATTAATGACTGTTACATACATATGGGTTTGCGTATGTATGTGTATATATGCTATACAACAGACATGTTAACTTGAGCAGGGGAGAGCTCAAGAGGCTTCAGCCCCACCCAAAGAACTACAGGCAGCTAAGGAAAGCTGAGAGCAGGAGGAGGAGTCCTCTCCAGGGAAGGGCACAGGAACTGATTACCTAACACAAAACAGTCAGCCCTGAAAACATCCATAAGAGGAACATTATTCAGACTGCACCCACATTTTCTTCAACTTTCTAGATCTGTCAAAGTGTAGCTCCAAACTCCTTCCTGATCCTTTCTCCATTCCTTAGTCCTCCCCGAACCTGAAGGGCACTGCTTGCTGCTTCATTATGTTCCATTATGGTGTTTACCAGTTGTCTAACCCGTGCTATTATTTTCTCAGCACAGTTAGTTTATAAATTTCATATGGGTGGATGCTTCATGAATCTTTGATGGTATCCAACCTGGTGCTAAGCTCTGCATCTCAAACTTTATGCTGGAAATGTTCATGGAGAGAGCTGATGGCATTTATCCTCCTACGGGAATTAGCAACAATGACCCTGTTTAGCATGTCTCCATGTGTTTGGTTTCCCCCATGTTATTAGTATAAAATCATAAGTATCTGGCTTGGAAAATGCATCCAGCTGTTCAGAGCAGCTGGAAGCCAAGGAAAGGTTATTTTGGGATGAGTTATTTCTTGCTTCTTAAGCCCTTTAACATATTGTCTGGGATGGCGCTGCTTGATGGAGAAGACTCTCCCCACTTCCATGAGGCTGGTGGGGAGAAACTGCCCAAGGCAAAGTCCACAGATGGGCAGAGAAACATGGGAAGCAAGAACTCTTGGTTTGGGTGGCCAGATGTTTTAGCAAGTTGCTTTGTCTTCTTTGCTGCTTCTGTACAACAGCTGTTCTCAGGTCAGACGGGGACAGCTGATGGCCACAGAGATGGTAGTTGTTCTGAGCTTCTTTTCAGTCCTCTCTGTCTGCATTTGTAGTCCTACAAACAGTTTACTTACTGCATGCTAATTCTCAGTCTAATGTCACAGTTTCAATGGGGACATAGAAAAAAACCATTTACATAAATAAATGAGGTCATCTCAGCTTGACCGTTGCTTGCAGAAAAATAAACTAGTGATGGCCATGGTGGAGGGGAGAGTATAGTTGAGAAGGTACCTGTTTTAGGCAGGGTGTTCAGGGGAGGCAATTGGAGATTGGTGACAAGGATGGACACTGATTTGGGAGTTTGAATTGTGGGCACGACTGAAAGTAGAGTGTTTCAGAATATTTGTTTAACTATATGAAAATGTGTTGTATTTGTTTATGTTGCAGATATTTGTTTAACTAGGTTAAGATGTATTCCATTTGTTTAATTTTGTAAAGATGTGTTGCTGTTTAATCTTGCCTATCTAAGGCACCTGATAGGTCTAATAAAAAGCTGAACAGCCAATAGTGAGGGAGGAGGTATAGGTGGAACTTCTGGGCAGGGAGAATAAGTAAGAGGAGGAAAGAAGAGAAGAAAAGGATATAGCAGGGAGACACCAAGGAAGAGCCAGCCAGCTACAGAGGAAGCAGGGAAGTAGAACATGCAGAATGAAAGAAAGGTAAAAAGCCCCAAGGCAAAACATAGATGAAGAGAAACAAGTTAAATTAAGTTAAAAGAGCTAGTGGAACAAGCCTAAGCTGAGGCCAAGCATTCATAATTAATAATAAGTCTCTGTGTCTTTATTTGGGAGCTGGTTGGTGGCCCAAAGAAAGTGCCAACTGCAGTAGAGTGGCCGAGTTTATGAGGAACAAGAAGGACTGGAAGGAATCAAGGAAAAAAAGAGAGGAATACTGAAACTAAATCAGATGATGAACTTACATACATGTGTGTGTGCGTGTGCGTGCGTGCGTGTGTGTGTGTGTGTGTGTGTGTGTGTGTGTGTGTGTGTGTGTGTGTAGGGCTGGAGGGGCACATAAATTAAGGGTTCTAGTCAGAATGTATTGTCATTGATACTGCTTTTGCTCTTTTGGGGGGCCACCACCCAGATCCCAAATAAATCACACATGGATGCTTATTCTTACTTATAAATGCCCGACCTTAGTTTGGCTTGTTTCTAGTCAGCTTTTCTTAATTAAAATATTCTGTCTATCTTTTGCTTCTGGGCTTTTATCTTTCTATATTCCTTTCTTTTTTTCTTACTCTGTGACTTACTGTGTAGCTGGCTAGTTGGCCCCTGATGTCCTCCTCCTTCTCTGGCTTCTTTTTTTTCCTCCCAGACTTCTCCTTCTATATTCTCTCTGCCTTCCAGCCCTGCCTATCCTTTCTCCTGCCTTGCTATTGGCTGTTGGGTTCTTTATTAGACCATCAGGTGTTTTAGACAGGCACAGTAACACAACTTCACAGAGTTAAACAAATGCAACATAAACAAAGTTACACACCTTAAAATAATATTCTGCAACAAGATATTGCTGTCAAAAAGATAACAATACCTATCAGTTTCATCCTTAGCTCATTGTGCGTTTATGATGTGTTCACTTACTATGCACTGCTCTGGATAACATTGATACAGCACAAACCAAAGCAGAAAAAAATTTTCTCACTCATGAAGTCTAAAAGATCACCAATAGCCAAGATGAATGGATGTACAGTATTCTCTGTAAGGTAGCAGCACCTTTGACAACAGTAAGCCCAAACAGAGACTTGAAGTTTTAGATAGACTGTCTAAGTGATGCTCACTAGATGGTGAGATTTAGACAAAAGCTTGAAGGATATGAGTGGAATTTGAAAGAATGCCTTCGGGCAGGACTAACAGCATGGGTCTGAAAACTAGATGCTTGCATTGGCTCAGGAGCAGTATATGGTCAATGTGAATGGAGAAGAGTGACTGAGGCTGGGCAAGGGATCTTTACAGTGATGACAGAGGGCAGGGTGCACAGGCCTGAGATGCCAGAGCCAGGCTTTACAATATTCTCAGACTGAATTTACCTCTTGCAAGTAGAGGGGCAAAATAATGTGTTCACTTTAACATTGCTCTTATAGCTGTGCTATAGAGATGAAGAAATAAGTGCAGGGCCCCAAGGAGGATGAGTAATTCCTGAAATAATTCCAGTGTGGACAGAGTGTGGGGCTGGGATTACGCTGGCTAAAGCCTTAGCATAGTAAATGTTATTAATTACTTTCTCTTGCTGGTGTGATAAATATGTGATAAGACCAGCCTAAGGAAGAAATGGTTTGTTTTGGCTTAGTTTGAGGGGCCAGTCCATCATGACAGAGAAGCATGGTGGGAGGAGCATTAGGCAGCTGGTCACATTGTATCCATAGTCAGGGAGCAAAGAGGGATGGATCCTGGTGCTCACTAGATTTTTTTTCTTCATATTCAATCTGAGATCCTAGTCCATAAGAGGGTGAGACCTTATCAGTTAAACCTCCCTAGATACCTTCATACACAGAGAGGTGTGTTTCCTAGGTGATTCTAAACACAGTATGTTGATGATGTAGATTAACCACCACAATTCTATTCCTTGCCAACTTGACACCCAAACCCATCATTCATAACATTCCATCTCTGACCCCTAAAGTCTCATTGTCATCTACCTTATAGCACACAATGCATTCAGCACATCTCTAAAAGCTATACAGTTGTTAACAGTACAAATACCATTCAGAAGTCCTGAATTCAAGTTCCCTTCCGAGACTCAAGATAATCTCTCTTTTCTTCTGGAATATGATTTTTTTTAATTAAAATATGATTACATAATTTCTCCCATTTCCTTTTCTTCCTCCACATCCTCTATGCTCTACCCTTCCTCTCTAATTGCTGACCTCATTTTCTTTGGATATATCTATATCTATATCTACATCTACATCTATATCTATATCTATGTCTATATCTACATCTGCATCTATATCTACATCTATATCTATAACTATATCTATATCTATATCTATATCTATGCTGAGTCTGTTTAATGTTGCTTTTATATAGTGTGGATTTGATTTCAGGGATGACCACTTTTCATTGGATAACCAATTAGGAAGCTCATTCAGGGGAAAGTAATCAGGGAAAGAAAACTTGTATCACAACTAGCACATTTAAGTTGCCTATAGTTCTTTGTCTAAGGGTAAGGCTCTGTGTGATTTCCCCTTCCATGTTAGCATGCCTATTGTTTTGGACTTGTTTCGGTCTCATTTAGACAGCCACATTGTTGAGGTATCATGGATGGAGCTTCCTTGGTATTTCTAGAAGACACAATCTCACAGGAGATTTCCTGGTCTTTTGGCTCTTACAGTCTTTCCACCGCTTCTTCCATGAATTTTTTGTTTGTTTGTTTCTGAGCACTGGGTGTAGGAATTGTGTTGTAGATGTATCTGTTGGGTCTGGGCACCCCATGATCAGTTGATCTCTGCCTTATTTTATTTTTTTAAATTTATTTATCTATTTATTTAATGCCAAATGCCATTTATTGAAGGAGGGAGGAGGTCTTAAATACAGGCTTACAGCATAATGGGAGAACCCCAGAGGGCAGAAGTTCGCTACCGATGTTTTACAATCTTGCATCTAAGCTGTTAACACCCATTATGCAGGATACACAGACAAGGATCTTCCCTTAAGCATTCAGGAGGGTGGAACCCAGCAGGGAATTAGCATAGGGAGGATATCAAGGTCAAGGTCAGCAAGCAAGGCAACAGTTACCCAAAATGGGGGCCAGGGACCTACAGGTCCCCCTTTTACTAAAAAATGAGCTTCTGACATAGGTTGTGTGGGATGTCAGCAGGTCACCTTACCTGTCATGGAGAGGCCTGCCCAGGCCACACAGGTCATCTGTCTTAGGTCGGTGAGTGACCCCCCAAGGATTACCCGTCTGTGAATACTCCATTACAAGACCATTAGTTATGCTCCTTATGAGCTGCCTGTTTTTTCTTTATGGTTCTTAGTTGTTCTTTTGCAGAGCTGCCAGCTTAAGTCGTGCTGGGATCAAGAAAAATGGGCCTTGACGGTTCGTGTTTCTGGAGTTGTATCCATGCCAGTGGATGCTCACATGCTCCAGAAGAGAATTTGACATTGTTGCTGCTGTTGTTGCTGTTATAGCAGTGGCAGTCACCACTGCTACTGTTTCTGGGATTACCAATTCATAATTGCTTACTACAGCTAGCACAGTGGAGACCCTGGCAGCAAAAGTAACTACCACAGTTAGTTAATCTTTCATGCTATTGGGCATGATAAATTTAATTCAATAGTTATATACATTTTGATTGGCTTTGAAAATTATAAATTTATAAACACAAGTTCCATTTGCTTTTGGGATACCATCTTACAAGGACTCCAATTTGCAGTAAGACTCGTTAAGGAAGGGAATGGCTCAGTTGCCTTTAGCCTACTGGCTATGGGTGGGTTAGGACTTCTGTTGGTCTTTTCTGTGTCGAACACACAGATTGCAAGCCCAGCGCCACTTTGAGATCTTTGGCAGCTGTTAACTCTGCAGCTCACACATGATTGAGCCTGTATGATCTCTGCCTTATGACCAGTGATTTCTGTGATAGTTTACTTTTTCTGCAAAAAGAAAACTCAGTTGAGAATTGAGAGCTATACTTACCTATAGTGGGCATAAGTATACGTTTTAGAATGCAGTTCAGAATCAGACTGGTTTAGTGAAGTGGTGGCTGTAGGTTCTCTTCTAAGAACAATGACACCACCAGGCCTGGTTGCTGGCTAAGTTTTCAGTACCAAACATGATTTCCCTTCTCTTGAGCAGGCCTTAAGCCCAATTAGATAGCTGTTGGTTACCACCAAGATATGATTGCTACTATTATGCTTTTAGAAGGATTTCAACTGGGTAGGACTGTTGGTTGCTTCTCTCCCTTGGTGGCTTGCTGGCACCTTCTGGGACTATTAAAGCTAGTTCTCAGGGTTTCATGTCAGATGCAGCTTGGATCCTCCAAGTTCTGTATCTGAGGTACATGGTGTCAAGAATCTCTTAACTGTGAGTCCATATGAAATAAAAAATTAAGATATATACTTTCGATATACAATGGAATAGAAAAAACATTCTCACTCCAAAAGAGAGGAATGGAGCAAAGCAAAGAAACATTGGGCTACAGCAAAACTAATAGCCTGCAGGGCAACATACAACATACAAATACTTCAGCTCCATATCCAACACCTGGGGCTCATGATGGCATCATCTGTGCTTTAAATACCTCAGGAAGCCCTCTTCTTCCAGCTGTACTTCTGCAGCACAAATGACCCCTACTCCATGCCTACAGTTTTCCTCAGAAGATTCCCATGGTCATATCATCTCCAACAACCTTGGGTTCCTCCACTGTAATTGAAGCTTCACCTTCTCATGCATTGCTCTCTCAGGGGCTCCTTGCGGAAAGTCAGACCCTGCCACACATTGTCTGGCCTCAATAGCATTCCGGAACCTTTTAGCAAGCCACCGTGACTTGTTCACTCCTACATTTCACCATGTGAACAACATTTCCAAGTTCAGCAGTATCTGGTAAGCTCGAGGTGTATTCTTGGCATCCTTTAGCCAAAGCTGTCCTCTGTGGGCATTGATGTCTGAACTTTGGAAAACACATTCTTGGGCAGTTTTTGAAGAAGGAATTCCTTCAGTGGAATTCTTGGTTTAGGCTCTTTCTTTTCAACTAAATTCAAATGTCCACAGGTTGGAAACATTGTTTTGTGGGTCTTTCCTAAGGATTCTTCCTTTTATTGTCTTGGTGTGGAGCCCGAAGTTTCCATTGAAGACACTAATCTCTTTAAAAGTTATAGCTGCTGTTGGGCTGACAAGATGGCTCAGCAGGTAAAGTGGCTTGCAATCAACCCTGATCACCTGACTTCGATCCTTGGTGGAAGGAGAGAACAGATTCCAGAAGGTTGTTGTTTGACCTCCATATGCATGGTATGAACATGTGTCACTTTCCCCAAATTTATACATACATACATATTTATAATTTTCTAAAGTTTGAAAGTTAAGGCTGCTTTCTCTCTACCTACCTTGCCTGCAGCTTAAACTCCTTTACACTCATTTCCTTGCCAAACTGCACATTTGGAAAGTGTCTTCCTGCTTTGAATTCTCATTATAAACCTCAATAAGCACAGTGAGCAATCACCATGCCACAGTCTGAATGTTATGCTATCTTGAAATTGCCTCTACCAAACAATTTAGTCCATTGCTTTTCAATTTGGCCTTATTCAAATGACCAGAGAAGAGGCAGAAAGCAGCCAGATGTGTTTGCCAGAATGAAACATGAAGGGCCTCTAGTCCAGTGCCCAGTAGAGTCCTGCTCCCCTCTGGCTCTTTGTGAGCATTATATTTACTTTCTGCCTTTTTGTCTGGTCTTCCATGCTTACCCCTAAAATGACCCATTAAGTCTTCCTTACTGTACTTGAGGGATTCTCTAGCTCATAAGTCAGTCACAGCAATCAGCTCCACTCTCAGGAACAAGTCTATACATTCATTACTTTGTCTTGTTGCTATGACAATCCTTCCTTGAGGAAGGAAGAGTTTATTTTGGCTCATGGTTCAAGAGTACCACCCATTATGGCAGGAAAGGCATGGTAGTGGGACTGTGAGGCAGATGGCCACATTGAGTATAATCAGGAAAGAGATAGATAGATAGATAGATACTGATAAGGTTATTTCCTTCTTTTTCTTTTTCTCTTCTTTTTCCTCAGTCTGGGACCACAGCCCATGTAATATTGCCACTCTTATTCATGGTGGGTCTTTTCTCCTTGATTATGCTTCTCTGAAAACACTAGGAAGAGTATGTTTCCTAGGTAGGTGAGTTTAAATTCGGAATAGTTGGTGATCATTAACCACCACAGTAAGATTCTGCACATACTGTGAAAATGATCATGAGGATAGTGTTTGCTAATGAGTTGGCTATGAGAACAAGAAAAGGAAGAATGCCCTGGTCCTTAAGTGTTTTTAGCCACATGGTTGAAGAAATTCAGGTGTATTAACTCACACTGTTAAGAAAGTAGGACAAGAAGATGTTATGTGGCAGGAGCTTGCCTTTAAGCACAGTAGATTTTAGATATCCACTAGTCATCCTGATGGGGATGGCTTTTTCAATAGTACGACATATAAATTAAGTATGTCATAAAGATTGGGCTAGAAATACAAAATATGGAGTCTAATAGAAGTATAAAGATGATATTAGAAATCATAGATAAATAATAAAACTCAGGGAAAGGGGTGTTATAGAGCTAAGCTCAGGATATTCTAGGGTTTGGAGGTAAGATAAGATAGCAAAACAAGAAGAAAATGAGAAGGGATGGTGAAGTCAAGTAGGTTTGTGAGCCGGGAAGCCGTAGTAAAGGAAGTCCTGAAGCAGGAGTAAAGTCATCAACCCTGTGAAATACTGGGGATTGTTAAGTAAACAAGGACTGCCAACTGCCATGGAACTTGGACATGTGGGTGGCATTGGTGACTGTGAAGAGCAGCCTTGTAAGAATGAAAACTGCAGCAGAAGATTTCAAGAGAATGTGAGAAGTTGTATTGGAGACAATAGATATAAACCTTGTTCTTAGGAAAGAGAGCAATGGGGGATAGCTGCCAGCAAGGCATGAGTGAAAGGAGTTTCTTAATAGGAAAACTAAAGCGTGTTTGTATGTTGATGGAAAAGGCTGAGCAGAGTGAGAAAAATGGGTGCTGTAAGAGAAAAGAGAGAAAATTGCTGCAGTGTTATCTTTGAGCAGATGAGAAAGGATAGGTCTAATGGACAAGTGGGAAGCCTGGCCTTAGATAGAAGTACTCACTCAGAGAGATAGAGGAGAAGGAACCGTTACAGGTGCAAATGTGAGAAAGCAGATGTGGGGGTGGGAGTGTGTGTTTTCATGTTGCTCACTTTTTTCAATCAAACACAAACCAAGTCATCAGCTGTGAGTGAGGATTGGTGAATGGACATTTCATATGAATGAGAATGTGTAACTTAACCATGTAGCCTCAGAGTGTGCAAAAGCAACTAGTTATGAAAGCCAGACAGCATCATGATTTCCTTAAATAGAGTGATCATGAATTAGAACAAGCCAGCATGGTTGAGGGCTTTTCTTAAATGTGGTTCACTGTGTGAGTATAATCCAGCAGGACAAACCTAGACTGTGGTTTAGTTGAGTGGAAAAGAGCACATGGAAGTAGAGAGAATAAGGGCAAGAGGGTAGAAGTGAGGGTGTACCACCATGACTGGTAGGAGTTTGAGCTATAGGACGAGGAAGCAGGCTATGGACTCAGTGCACTGGGGTTCCATTTCAGGAGCAGTGATACTGAAACTGGGCTACTTGAGGAAGAAGATTTGAGACAGAGGGTGTAGCGATAAGAATATGAGGTACTTGATATCATGTTAGGGGCAAAACAACAGGTTTCCTTAGTGGCAAGGTCAAAGGTACCACCACGAGGGTGGCTGGGGAGTGAGGAAGTAGGAATTCTTCACAGATGAGTTTGAGATGGGGTACGATGGATGCTTTTGGCTGTCAGCTTGGCAGGATCTTGAATTATTGGAAGACAAATCTCTGAGAATGTTGGTGAGGGAGTTTCTAGATTGGGTCAGCTAGGTGAGGCAACTTATAACAAATGAAGGTGGTACAGTTACCAAAAATTTTGGGAAGCTCCATGTTGAACATCATATGTTCCCAGAGAACTGGGGACTCCCTTTCATGGGGGTTTAGTCTCATGAATAAAATAATTTAAAAATAGACTCAGAAAGAAGCTCAATGACAACTTGTATCTGAGTGTGAGAGAAAAATAACAGGGTAGGTGAGAGGTGATTTTTGGCAGCTGTCCAAAGGAAGAATTGAGAAGGCCATCTCTGTGAAAACAGGCAGACTGAGTAATGGAGGTAAGCATGGAGCCACATGGCAGACAAGCTGCAAAGAAGCAGAAGAAGTGGGGCTTCAGAGAAGACTGGAGAAAGCCCAGAGTGTCCGGGAAAGTGTCCCAGGCTTCAAGAAAAATGACAGAGAAAAGAGAAACAAAATGATACATAATTTGGAAAAACAAGAAAGCTGCAGGGCAACATATTGGAAACTCTCCTACAGGCTGAGTGGCAGAGGCAGGGGTCTGAGAAGGAACATTATATCATCTCATCAAGGGGATAATTATTCCTCTCATCCCATTAGCATGGATTTTGGTGTATCAGCCTTCCTGAGGGGTAGTCTCTTAGCAAGGTGATTGACAGGTTCAGTTGGATTAACTCTTCAGGGAGGAGACCACGGTCTGTAATGTTTCAAACTTTAGAGCAGATTAGAATTGTATGTCTTTAGCCAGGGCCAGATTTGTAGATTCCATTCTTTTGACAAGGAGGCAATAGCTTTATCCTAATGGGCCTTAAGAGAGCCCCCATCTGTTCTTCAATAACTCCTCAATATCCTCAAGATCTAAATCCTCAAGACCATTCTAACAAGAGCTCAGACCTTAAAATTATTTAGGAGACCTGTTGAAATTGGGGAATAGATCTAACTTACTTCCAACACAAAACTCCAGAGATCTAATTCCAAAGTCATTCATGAGAAGGAGCCAGTATCTAGAATGGAGTTTCAGTCACACTCTCATGTGTAGCTTCCAGGCAGACATCGGGAGAAAAGATATAGGGAGTCACTTCCCTTCTAGCATCCCTGACCTCTGGTCAGGACAGAATCCAGGACATGTCTGGGTCCCTACGCCTAAACCCATCTAACATGTTTCATTTCCTGTCCTCATCAGCACCATTCCAGAGGCTGGGATCCCAGGCCAAACAAGCAAACTGTGCTAGTGTTCATCTTCCTCTTCTTCCTATGGGTGCACTATGACCAGCTGTCTCACACTCCTGCTCTGTGTGTTTCCTGCCATGACGGGGCTGCACTCTCCAGCTGTGAACCTAGACAAATCTTTTCTTCCTTGCCCAGCTCTTGACACATATTTCACAGCAACAACAACAACAGCAGCACCCAGTGAGTGTACTGTATATTCATTGTCTGACAGTGCTGGGGATCTATCCCAGGGCCGTTTATATACTAGGCAAGCACTCTACTAGGGAGCTTTATCCCTCAACTCCTTGAAGTCAGAGTATTCAATATGTGATCACTTGTGTCTTAAATCCCCTAAGTAGGAAAGGCCTGACTCAGAAAAGATAGTTATGGGTTAAACTCTAAGGTAAGGAGCCTCAGAGAACCGAATCAAGGATGGGGGTGCCTAAGTATTTATTCAGATGAATTGAGTAGCTAAGCAGGGGACTTCCACGGAGCACAACTGAGAAGAGGAGGTAAGTCCAAGGATCCGGGAAGATGTGTCCCTGGGAGGTGGGGTGACCAGAGGCTAAAGTGGCCCTTTGCAGGAGGATAGCCAGGGAGACCAGGCCCCAGGGATGAGATGGGTTTTGATTAGAGCCACAGGGTGGGCACACATTCAAAGAGGCGAGGGGGGAAGAGACTGGGTGTTGTAAGAAGAAGGGGGAGGTTCTGAGGGTCCTGCAAGATGAAGGAATACTTGGGGAAGGGGATCTTACAAGGAGGGGAAGATGTGGGCTTAGTAATTCCTGGTCTGAGGTGTACAGATAAGTGGTAGGGTTAGGAGCAGACGATAGAGGGGAGAAGACTCAGAGCCCATGGGCTTCAGAATCTGAGACTGGGACTGAGGGTTGCTTGTAGTATCTGTGTCTGAGCAGGGAAAAGACTGACCAAAGCTGTTAAAATTTTGTGTGTATTCTATGTGTCAGACATTTAAAATCCATATTACATGCGTTAAATCATTTAATCCTCACAGCAGCTTCATGTTGTAGGCACGATCACTGCCTTCCCTTAAGGGATAAGGCCAGGAAATAAAAGCAAGTTAAAGAAGATGAACAAACAACACCCAAGGTCACACAGCTTGTTAGACCAGAGGTAGGGCTTGAACCCAGGTGGAAAGTTTGAGTCCATGCCACCTGCCACTCTTCACGCTCCAGGCCTGCTAAGCCCTTACTAGTCATGTGACCTTGGGGGAATCAGGCAAGTCTTCTGATGTGTGCAAGGAAGGGTGAAAGATGAGAATTAGTGATGCTGTGCCAGGCACTAGTGAGCTGCACAGAAAGTGAACAGGGGAAGTGAGACAGGCGCTTGCCTTTATGAAGCTAGCAAGATAAGAAACACTATTTAAATAGAGACACCACATGCTAGGAAAGCAAAGAAAGGGAAATAGGAATTCCTGGCGATTCAGGCAGGGAAGGGCCTTTCATTCAGAAATCTGATTGGAATTTAGGGGGTGGGGGGAGAGCCCAGAGCTAATGCAAGAAAGCTCAGACTTTGTTTTCTGCTTAAAGGGAGCCACTCAAGGCTTAATCCCACTGAGAGCTCCAATCTCTCAGAAGCCAGACCCGCTTCCTTCCTTTTTTCTTTCCTTTATTTATTCCAGCCATTTTCTGAAGAGTAGGCATGGAGAGAGCAGACAGTGGAGGCACAGGGTGGAAACAGCCTTCTCAGCAATGCTGTGCCCTGGAGAGTGAGCTGACAGGAATAAAGGTGCTTTGCAAACTGTAACTGGAGGTGTGCTCTTAAAGAAATGCAGTGTGGAACAGCAACATCGGCAGTGGGAGGAATAGGTTTCCGCCATGGGCTAGAAATCTTCAGAAGAGTCAGTTAATTATAGGAAGGTGGCGGTTCCTTCTAGAAGGAGAGAGAGACAGACCCTTCCAAGGTGCTGTTTCTGGAGCGGAGTACCAAGAGACTTCCATGTGCCATCTTTGCTGCTATCCCCAGCAGGTGGAGGAGAGATGACATCCACCTGTCAGCACAAAACAAAATACCCTTGATACATGCCAGCTCATGTCTTTACCCAGAGAAAGAGGGCCAGGGATGTGTGCTTTGCACCAGAGTGGCTTCACATGGCAACTCTCTGTTTGGACAAGTATTGATGACATCTTTTACAGGGTAGACGGAGGTGGCCTCAGGAGTCGCCAAGGCCCTTTGATGTGCCAGCGCCCTGAGCTTCTCTTTCTAGCCTGGGGATATACTTGGTTCTTGTCAGGAAGCTGTTCTTTGAGTGACTACTCTAGTTTTGGTCCCTTTTCAAGGACACTGGGGATGGGCTATTGGGCTTCCTGGCGGTGTGTACTCCCTCCTCTGTCCTCATTTGGAGATTCATAAGTCAAATCCCCTACTGACATTCCCCTCTTTCATCAGAGATCACTGGACTGGAAAGAGCAGAGCGCGCTTGCAGCCAGAGGGATTCAAGGAGGACCCATTGTGTTTGTTACTTCCTGGGACTTACAAACTCCTGTGTTTGCTACACCTGTGAGGGTGGCTCACAGTAATTTAAAGTCAGCAGGTTCAGCTGTCTTCCATTCACCCCAAGAAGTGTTGGTGACCGGAGCATCAGGGAGGTGGTGTTTTTGTAGAGGTTCAGGCGGTTGGCCTTGATGAACCCTCTTCCAGAGCTGAGAGTTGAGGGGTTTCTCAGAGGTTCTGGTGTCCTATAGAAATACCAGGCCCATTTGGTGAGTGGGAGGTGACTCAAACTCTTGTCTCCTGGTTCTTCCCTGGAACTCCAGCAGACTTTCTCTCCCTCTGCATCCAACGTGCATACTAATTGAAATCTCTCTCTCTGCAGAGGCCTTCTTCCTGACAGAGCCTTAAGACTAGATGTGGGTTTTGAAAAACCCAAGATGGCATTGCCTATAATTATAAAGTAATTGGTGTAATTGAGAGCTCAGGGTCTCATGCAAATCACCCTGTTTTAACTTTACACCAAGGCTATTTTTATTTTTAAATAAAAAAAGAAAAGAAAGAAAAAGAATCATGAGCATTTGGGTATGGAACTTGCTCATTTCTATCTGCAGGATCTTGGTGTAGCTATGGTGGATTGAAGATCAAGCCTCTACCAGTTCTGTGTATTATGGAGAAAGACCCTAGACCTCTCTCAGCCTTGGTTTTGTTTTTTGTTTTGTTTTATTTTTTAAATTTTCTTTCTACAGATCAGGAAGAATAAGAGCACACTGTGAGGGTTAAGTAACATAGACATACATTAGGCTTTCTGGATGTTTCTCTTCTTCCTTAGAAGCTGAGTGTAGGAAGAAGAAGGGGTTACTTGGGAGAGAAAGGGGGAGCCATGATTCTGTTCTGTATGTTCTGTATGTGGAGGAGATTGGGTGGGGTTAGATGGTTAAGTGGTAGGACCCATGAGAAAGTGCTTTAGTTGGTAAGCTTTGTGCTTAGCTCAAAATCCAGTCAGCTTGCTGTTCTCTTTTACCCAAGATCCTTTTGTGGGTTGTGCTAGCTGCTATTATTTTACCATACACAAATAAAGATGAAATCGACTGATATGTGACTCCCCAAAACCCTGATTAAGAGCCATGGTGTTTCTTAATGGCTGCCTTGGCAAAAAACCACAGACTTGATGGCAAAGATAACAGACAGTTATCTCTCACAGTTCCAGAGGTCAGGTATTCAAAATGCTGCTGGACCATATTCCCCTTGGGAATGCGCAGAAGGCATCAGCTTTTTGCCTCTTCCAGCTTTTGAGTGATGTTGCTCTAACTTCTGCCTCTTCACAAGGCCTTCAAAGTATCTGTGTTACCTTCCTCTCTGTGTTTCTAACAATGTTGATAATAGTATTTATGGCCTACTCATATAATACAGGGTATTTCTTTCATCTCAAGATCCTCAACCCAGGGACTGCAAAGGCCTCTTGTCCAGCTAACACAATGTAAAGTTTCAGGGTTTAGCATTTAGTTTGTCTGGGCATGATGACTCAGCAAGATCAAAGGTTCCCTGGAGTCAGGCAGCTCCATGATTTTGGAATTATTAGATGAGTTACTTAATCTCTCTTTCATGGTCTATTTTACCTGTAGAATGAAGGAAATAGCAGTGCATGCCCTACAGGGTAGCTTTGGGAATCAAATAACCTCATATGCATGAAAGTATTTAGGAATGATCTTGACTCATAGTGAACCACCCAAATGGTCACTACTGTAAACCGAGAGTTCTACATTCAGATCCTCAGGTAGCAGAAGGAAACTGCATGCCACACTGAGCAAAGCTTGAACAAATGAGACCTCAAAGACCTCCCTCACAGTGATACACTTCCTCCAGCAAGTTTACACCTACCCCAACAAGGCCACACCTCCTAATAGTGCCACTCCCTTTGGGCCAAACATTCAAACACATGAGAGGGCCATACCTATTCAAACCAACACATTCCACTCTCTGTCCCCCATAGGCCTGTAGCCATAACATAATGCAAAATGCATTTAGTTCATCTTCAAAAGTCCCCATAGTCTATCACAGTCTCAACAACATTTAAAATTCAAAGTTCAAAGTCGCTTCTGAGATTTATGCAATCTCTTAACTATAATCCCTTGTAAAATAAAAATAAAAAAACAGACATATACAACGGCACAGGATATACATTACTGTTCCAAAATTGAGGAAAGGGAGCATAGTAAGGAAATACTGGACCAAAGCAAGACCAAAAACCAGCTGGACAAACTCCAAACTCTGCATCCCCATGTCTGATATCAAGAGGCTCTTCAGATCTCCAACTCTTCCCCACTTTATTGTCTGCAACACACTTCTTTCTCTTGGGCTGGTTCCACTCCCTGTTAGCAGCTTTCTTTGGCAGGTATCCCATAACTCTGGCATCTCTAACATCTTAGGATTTTCAATGCAATACAGGCTTCACCTTTACAGCTTCACACAATGGCCTCTCTAAGATTCCATGAAGGGACATTCCTGCCACACACCTGGTGGCTTTCCTTAGTTTTGGAGGGAGATTCCATAACTCCTTTCTTCTATCTGTGACTCCAAAGCCAGAACCATGTGGCTGAAGCTGCCAAGTTCTGCTGCTTGCTGGGGCTGGAACATGGTCCCCTTGTTCAATTACATCTTCACCATCTTTCTATTTTCTATGGTTTCCTTCACTGCCTAAGCTGAGATGTCCTGGACCTTGCTCTGTAGACCAGACTGTTCTTATACTCAGAGATCTGCCAGCCTCTGCCTTCTGAGTGCTGGGATTAAATGCATGTCCCACAACACCTGGCCCTAAGCTTTTTAAAAATTCCCTTTCAGAAGTTGGAAGCTTAGCTGGATGGGGTCTTGCCCTGAGGTTACCACTCCCTTTATTCCATTTCTTAATTTGTTTATCTCCCTGAACATAAGACTTAGCTCCATTCCACTTCCTGGTGCCCTTTTTCTCCTCAAATTGTACATTTTATGTTTTTCCTTTCTCAGCTTGATCCTTTTCATTATAGATCTGAATAAGTGTGGTCACTAATAACCACATGATAGAATCAATACTAGGCTGTTTTGAGATTTCCTCTGCTAATAGAATTAATCCAAAATGCTTCACTGTAACTTCAGGCAAACTTTTCAGACTAGAGCAAAAATCATCCACATTCTTTGCCAAAATATCACAAGAATAATCTCTAGGCAATATGCTAACATTTTTCTCCTCTGAAACATCTTGAGCCAGGGCCCATAGTTCAAATCACCTTGAGCACTACTCTCTTCCATGCTCTTACTAGTATGGCCCATTAAGCAGTGCCTAAAGCATTTCACTGATTTCCTAACACAAAGTTCCAAAGTCTAAATTCTTCCAAACAAAAGCATGGTCAGGCCTATCACAGCAATATCCAACTCCCTTGCACCAACTTTTGTCTTAGTGTTTCTATTGCTATGGCGAGACATTATGACCATAGCAACTCTTATAAAGGAAAACATTTAATTGGGACTGGCTTATAATTTCAGAGGTTTAGTCCATTAGCATCATGATGTGACATGGTGGTAGGCAGGCAGACATGGTGCTGGAGAAGGAGCTGAGAGTTCTATGTCTTGAAATATAGGCAACAGAAGGAGACTGTGTACCATACTGGGTGTAGCTTGGACATAATGAGACATAAAAGCCTGCCTCTACAGTGACACTTCCTCCTACAAGGCTGCACCAACTCCAACAAAGCCACACCTCCTAATAGTGCCACTTCCCTATGGCCCAAGCATTCAAACACATGAGTCTGTAAGGGTCATAACTATTCAAACCACCACTTGAGTGGTTCTTAGTTTACCAATAGAAAGGACCAACTGAATATGCCCTATACATTCAAGTAAATCTCTGTCAAAATCAGTCATGTCTTTTTCAAAAATATGTTTTTAAAAGTCTGTTTTAAAATTCATATGAAATCTCAAAGGACCCCAGTGTTCCCTCAAACTATGAAAAAGCTGAAGGATTTACATTTTTCTACTTTCTGTGTTTTGTTTGCTGATGGACTAGAAATGGGAGGAATGGAGAACAGTGTCACAAAACAAAGACAAACTCTCACGTGCAGTCAAATGCTTACTTGATAAATGTGTCAAACCCACTTATTATGGTGTAAACCTGGAAAGCCCCCTTCTTGTCTCTTGTTTTAAGTGCTCCTGTCATGTTTTGGGAGCCTTTGGAGGCTTTAGGGGGTGGAGCCCAGCTGGCAGAAGTAGGTAACTAGGGGCCTTTGAAAGGTATACCTGCTATTAGTTCCTGTCTTGCTCTCTTTCCTTGCCCAGTATGGTGTGAATAACTGTCCTCCACAACACACTCCTGCTGTGATAATGCTTCTCTCAAGTACATGGACAAAGCAGCTGGCAATTAAATCCCCTGAAACCATGAACCAAATTAAAATTTTCCTGTTTATTAGTTGTTTCTGTTGAGTGTTCTGTCATAGCAATGCTGAAGTAACCAGTATAGGACCTAGCTGTATCCTGTAAAACCATGACACCCTTAAAGGAAAACAGACAGAAAGTTTTGTAGCTTTGGATGTGGCAGATATTTCTGGTATATGACACAAAGAAATAGACAACAAAAGTAGATACATGGGACTTAATTAAAAAAAATACATAGATAGTATTGAGAGAGTGAGCCAAGCCTTGTGGTATGAGCTTGTAAGTCTAGCTACTGGAGAAGCTAAGAGGAAGATTGCAAATTGAAGGAATTGAAGATTGCAGAGGGAGTTCAAAATTACCCTGGGCAGCTTAGAATGCCCCTGTTTCAAAAAAAAAGTGAGTATGGAGGGGGAGAAAGGAGATTAGGGGAGGGGATTAATATGATCAAAATACAATATATGAAATTTTCCAGAGAATTAATTAAATACTTTTAAAAAAGAGGCCTGCGGATATAATTCACTGGAAAAGATTATGAATGGGGCCACAGGTTCGTCTCCAGTACTAGAGGTAGGGAGTAGGGGGTGAGAACAAACCATAGAATAAAATATTTGCAAATTATGTGCCCAATAAAGAAAATATAATGGATTTCTACCATTTAGAAATGAATAAATAAAGAAAAGAACAAGTTTAAAAACAGGCAAAGGACTTGGACAGACATTGATCCAGAGAAGATGCACAGATGGACAATAAGCACATGAAAGATGCTCAACATCATTAGTTGTTGGAAAAATGCAGTTTAATAGAAATGGGATAACAGTTCACACCCATTAGGACAGCTCCTATTAACAACAACAATAACAAAAGGAAGGCTATCAAAATGACAAGTATTGGCCAGGCTGGAGGGGAAATGGAATCCTAATGCCCTTCTTGTAACAGTAAATGATGCAACTACTGTGGGGAGCAGTATGGCTGTAGATTATGGGATTATTGTTTGCTGGGAACGAAGTTTCAGTTATTAATGATGACAGATTCTGGAGGTAGATGATGATGATCGCTCCTTGACCATGTCAATGTGTGTAATGCCACTAAATTATACACCTAAACACAGTTAAAATAGTATATTTTCTGTGATATGTTTATAACTACAATAAAAAATTAACAATAATACTTAGCCTTTATTTCTTTCTCAAGGATTTGTTAGATCAAAGACCATAAATAGGGCCTGATGGGACATTAGATCACAACACACATCATAGTCTGGAGGAACTCGGCAAACTGCATCTGTGACAAATGAGGCCTTGCAATGTGTTGGGTGGGAAAAGATCATTAACCAACTGTAGATACGTTCTTCCTTTAAATCAAACTCATTTTTATGTATTGCCTTTTCAAAGAAATCCATTACATTGAAAGATAACAACTATATATACTTATAGGGCCAGGAGGAAGTTGTAGGGCTGGATGACAGGGCTGCTGAGTTACAAGAGGGAGTAAAGATAAGATGACAAAGTATATGTACCTATGATAGCAAGATGCTGGAAAACAAAGTGCTTTGGAAATAGGTCTGCTTTTTGCCATCCTGAGTACTGACAGCATGATAGAGATGGAATTGGTAAGTTTCTTATGTTTGATTGACACCATATTAGGATGAAGATAAATTCCTGCAAAGATCTTACAGGCTTGTCAAGACAAGAAATAAATATCCAAATTAAGGAAACAATGACTAGCTGGAGAACAATTGTTGAGTTATCATAGGTGTTTATGATTAACTGTCAAAGAAATTGAAGAGACACTAATTACTGAAGGAGCTCATGGGTGACTTCATCACTGAAGGACCACGGCCATTCATTAGGAGACAATATTACCTATGGTGGCTTAAGTCTATGAGGTGGAAAGACCAGGACCAGGGCTCTCATAGTCAATTATTGCTGACTCAGAGCCAGTTCTTCGACTTTTGAGTTACATAATTTTCCATTACCAGTAACAAAGGCCTGGAATAGTTAACTTACTAAAAAGTTTATTTGGCTCACAGTTTGGTAGGTTTCTGTTGACAGCTGAGTGACCTCATTGTTTAGACTCGTGACAACATCATATATCATGGTGGATGAGGCATGTTGGGGGATATTATTCACCTCATGGCCAAGAATCAAAAAGTCCAAGTGATTCCCATATAATAGAATCTATTGCTATTGGCCTTTGTTATCCCTCAGAGGTTGAAGGTAAGTCCCTATTGCTAAAGACATTGCATATTTCCAACATGTGACTCAGCAGATTCAAACTGGATATAATGTGAAAACCTCCTTCCTACAGTCTAGCTTTCAGAGCACCAGAAGGTGATATGCAAGGTGCCATGGGAGGGAAGTAATCAATAGTCTATCTGGTGCTTATTCCTACAAATCACAACAACAAGCAGCATAGTAAGATAGCCCTAAAAGTATAAAAGTGGCATGCATAGCTTGGTGGTAACCAAGAGCTAACTAACTGGTCTTATGGCCCACTCAAAAAGTGGGAAATATGCCTGGTACTGGAAACTTAGCTAACTACTTCAGGTTAGTGTGGTCATAGATCTTAATGGAGAACCTACTATTGCCACTTTATTAGACCAGTGTAATTTTTAACTGCTTTCTGAAACTTTTCTTTGTGTTCACAGATAAGCATAGCTCTCACCCTGTCCTGAAGAAGTTTCTCCTTGAAGCAAAAAGAGATCATTATAGAAACCACAACTGGCCATAGTGATCAATTGATTGTGGAGCCCAGTTTCAGTGGCTACATCAACAATACAACTTTTGCACTTAATGTTCAGAAAACATCATGGAAGAGGGGGTGGAAAGATTGTGAGTCAGAGGACCAGGAAATCTGCTGTGAGATTGTGTCTCCTAGAAAGAATATGGACACCACATTCATGATACTTTGGCAATGTGGCTACCTAAACAAAATTCAAAAAATGATAATATCAAGACATGTTAATATAGAAGGGGAAAATTTCAATGGGCCCTACTCCTTGACAAAGAACTGTAGGCAACTAATTACTGCAGAGAGAGAGAGAATTAGTTTCTCCCAGGGACAAGACACTTTATTATCTGGTACAAAGTAGTCAGCCCTAAAACCAGGTACACAAAAGGAATGATAAATGAGCTATGATAAAAGATAAGTTAGATATGAAACCTTAGACTCACAAATATAGGATAGATAGGATATCTTCTTTAATTTTGCCAAATATAAATAGACTAGATATTGTAACTATAATTCTTGCTTGATAATTGTTTTGTCATATGTAATTTTACTATGTTAAAGTTAAAACCTTCCTTTTTGAAAAAAAAGAAAAGAGAAAGTACTGTGGATATCTGTATGCTGTGAATGTGTTGCCTTGATTGGTTAATAAATAAAGTGCTGATTGGCCAGTAACCAGGCAGGAAGTATAGGAAGGACAAAGAGAGAGGAGAATTCTGGGAAGTGGAAGGCTGAGTCAGGAGACACTGCCAGCTGCCACTGCCATGAGAAGTAAGATGTAAAGTACCGATAAGCCACAAGCCATGTGGCAACTTATAGATTAATAGAAATGGGTTAATTTAAGATATAAGAACTAGGTAACAAGAAGCCTGAGCCATTAGGCCAAACAGTTTAAATAATATAAGTGTCTGTGTGTTTATTTGGGTCTGAGTGGCTGTGGGCCTGGGCAGGACTGGAGATAACTCCAGCTACATAAATGGATTCAGCTGGTTGTACTTATGTATTTATGTGTGTGTGTGTGTGTGTGTGTGTGTGTGTGTGTGTGTGTGTGTGTGTGTGTATGTGTGTGTGTGTGTATGTGTAACAATAATAATCAAAACAATGAATTAGAGTGGGATTGGGGGCAGGAAGAGTTGGAGGAGGAAAGAAAGGGGTAAAGTGATATTGTAGCATTTTAATGGTGGAAGGTAATTTTGGTACCACAAAGTCATACCATGAAACACTGCTCACACGGGAGATTTGTTGTGGGGAGTGCAGAGGTGATCTCTGAGCTAGAGTGGAAGGAAGAGAGAGTGGAGTGAGAAGGGCTTGCTTTTTATAAGGGGACAGTACATGCATATAGGGAGAGTGCTCTACTCAGTGATGACAGTAGTCACAGTGCCACATCTTGGCGGTGGCTGCTGATATGTCCTGCTAGGTCCCCAAGGGCAGGCTGATGTAAAAGGCTGAATGCTACCAGATGTAATTATATTATAATTAAAATAGAAAGAAAGACCAATATTTTCAAATTTCCTTAGAGGTTATAACCCAGTGACTTTAACCCCTGGAATGCTTGGTATTGGTTGTCAGCTTGGGTGGCATTTAGAAACATCCTGATGACTTACTTCTGGGCATGTCTGTGAGGAATTTTCTAGATTTATTTAATCAAGGTGGGCAGACCCACGCAAAGGTTGGCAGCACTAGTCTATGACTCAGGGTCCAGGACTGCATAAAAAGGGGAAAGTAAACTGTGTAGGAACATTTATCACTCCCTGCTTCCTGATAGAGATGCAATATGACCAGCAGGCTCACACTCCCCACCATCATTCCTTACCACAGTGGGCTTCCGTACATACGCCCAAATAAACCTCTCCTTACTTAAGTTGCTTTGGTGAAGTATTTTGTCATAGAAACAAGGAAAATGACCAATACAGAAAATTGGTGCTGGGAAGTGGGACTGTTGCTGTGATAAAAATATGCAGGAAGAATGTAGAAGAGTTTGGAACTTTGGACAAGAAAATCCATACAGTGTGGCAAGCAGAGCTTTATGGGCCATTTTGGTGGAAGTTTGGAAAACATAGACAGTGGAGGCCCAGATCATGAGGTTTCAAAGGAGAAAAGGGACTCAATTAGGAAGTGTGGGCTAGAATTCATTCTTGGTACATTTTGGCAAAGAATCTGGCTGTATTCTGTTTTGAGAATTTGTATGAGATAGAATTAAAAAGCAATAGAATTAATTTGGTGTAGGAAATCTCAATACAGCATAGCTTTCAGGGTGTGGTGTGGCTACTTCTCTTTACTCTTATTCAGATCTGTATTGAGAGAGAACAAAAGGATATAAAATTGTGAAATTTAGCAAAGAAAGTTGTATGACCAAGGGGAGTTCAGACAGCAAAGCATCTCTAATTGTTAAAGAGAAATCTTGCTATCTTCATAGGTGCACTGAGGCAAGACCCTTCCCATCAAAGCCTCCAATTTGTGAAAATACATTATTTATTTGAAATGAGAAAGTCTGAACTGAGAATGCTATAGAAAGATTCCTTACTTTAAAAACAAAATGCCTAGAAAAGTGACTTTACAGATTCATCCATCAGAGCATCCACAGAATCTACAATCTGTGGTTCAAGGGAGTCAGTCTACATCTTGACTTGGCAGTAGAAATTTACAGTGTCATCCACATGGCACTCATTGCTTTTGTAGGAATGGAAAACAAAAGATTTAAGGGGTCATGGAGTCTTGCTTCAGGTTCAAGAAAGTTGGGAAGGCCAGATGTAGTGGTTTGAATAAGAATGTCCCCCATAGGCTCATGTATTTGAATTTGAATGCTTGGTCAGTAGGGACTAGCACTACCTGAGAGGGCCTTATTGGAGGAAATGTGTCATTGAGTTAGGCTTTGAGGTTTTAAAAGCCCAAGCCAGGTCCAGTGTCTTTCTTCTGCTGTCTACAGATCCAGATGTAGAACTCTCAGTTACTTCTTCAGCACCATGTCTGTCTATGTGCTGCCAGGCTCCTGTCCATGATGAGAATGGAGTAAGCCTCTGAAACTATAAACAAGCCCCAATTAAATGCTTTCTTTTATAAGAATTGCCATGGTCGTGGTGTCTCTTCATAGTTCTTCATAGAACACTGACTAAGGCCCCAGACAATGTATGGAAATCCCTGAAAGGAGACTATGAAAGGCTAACTGCATGAGGCTGTGAAGGCAAAACCCAAGTCGCATTGAATACTCCAGGATGTTAGAGGTACCTAAACAATGAGATATACCTGGAAGAAAGCTGCTGGGACAGGGTGGAGTTGGCCCTACAGAGAGGTTTAGACAACAGAGATGGGGGAGTGTGGTTACCCAAGGTATTTAGAGTCCAGATGGATCCATCAGTAGCCCAATCTGATAGACATAGAGCTACAGAATTTGTTTTTTTTTTTCTGTTGCATTCCAGTCTTGCTGTGCACAATCTTTGCTTGCCATGACTGTGAGAATGGGATTATTTATTTGGTACCATGGCATATTAGAACGATATAGCTTGTTTTACTTTATAGGAGCTCACAGTTAAGAGATTGCTTTGAGTCTCAGAAGAGACTAAGATTTTAGACTTTTAAAGGGTTGGAACTAATAAAGACCCTGAAGACTTTTGAAGATGGATAGAACACATTTTGCAATGAGATGGTCATGAGCCTATAGGGACAAAGGGTGGAAAGTGATATGTTTGGTGTTGAACTGTCAAGGGGTGGACTTGGGATAGTTTACATCAATTGTCAACTTGGAAGGATCTAGAATCATCCTGCTGACACACATCTGTGCATGTCTGTGAAGGGTTTTCTGTTAGGTTAACTGAGGTAGGCAGATCCACCCTGACTGCAGAGAAGGAGAAAGCTAGATGAACAGGACTGGTTATTGCTTTCTGTTTCTTGTGTGTAGATTCAGTGTGACCAGCAGCCTCATGTTCCTGTTGCCATGGTTTATCTGCCATGATGAATGTCCCCTGGACTGCAAGCCTTTGAAACCTCTTCCTTCCTTAACATGCTTTGGTGAGCCATTTCATAATAGCAACAAGGAAATTAACTAATTCAATCTTTCCCACTATGCTCTTACCTTTTGAAGGTTTTAACATCTTCCAGGCTCATCAAGATGGGGACTGAGTCTTTAGAGGACACTCCAGATCCAAAGCACAGCTGATTATTTAGGCTTATATTTTTGCACCCGTAGAATGGGTAATGTTACTTTCCTCACACTGGTTTCTAGGAGGATAGAGAAAAGTTAAGTAAAGTGTATAGAGTATTTAACATACAGCTGGGCACATTTGATACACACTTATTGCTATCTAGGTAGTGATTTGGATAAAGAAAATGGAGACAAGATGAGAGGGGTTCTAGCATTGAGCTTCATGGGGCTGGAACCAGAATAATAAGCCTGGCTGCAATGAAAGATTTTTCTCTGGTAGCTTTTCTTTTTTTGGAGGGGGGAGAGGTTAGATTTCTGGTGGCCACAGGTCTTGTAAGGAAACTTGAACCTTGCAGTCTAGGAGAGATTGGCTTTGAAGGGACTTGAGCTGGGGATCTGTGCCTACTGCTGTTCCTGGGATCCCGTTCCCCTCTAGCCAACACTTTTTGAGAAATCTAGGACTATAATCCTCAACATTTAGTCTTTAAGTGGGTGTACAGCCTGGCTATAGGAGTTGATATCTCCATGTATGTGTTCTACAAAACATTGTTACAAAATGCCTATTAATCACTTATTTAGTTCATCAGAAATTTAATGAGAAGTGGGGAATATAATTTCTGCTTCTAGAATGAGCTGGGATTGTTTGCAGGGTATTTACGACCTTCCAAAGGTGCATTATCTGCAGTAATGCTACCTTGCAATAATGAATTTTACATATGCAATAGATAACAGAGGCTCCCTATGGGGAAATAGGACATGAGGAGTTACTAAAACTTGATTTTAAAGGAGGGGGATGAAGTAGTGTTATCCCCCATGCCTTCTGTAGTGACTTGTGCCTGCATTTCCCTGAGGTTATATGTCTTGCGTTATGAGTGTCTGAAATTATCTTACTTTAAAAATTCCACTTAGGTAATTAATTAGTTTGCATGAGTGAATGCTATAGATAAATTCTAATCTTATTTCAATTTTCTCAATGAAAACAGATTTATTTCTTCAGTGAGTTTAGGAATTGAAATAGCTTTTTTGCACATACTTGCCTCAAATTCATGCTCTTTCAGTAATACAGTTCTGTAGTGACATACTCTAGCCCTAAGGTGGAGGGTTAGAGGTCCTTAATGGCCTTGCTTGGCTCAGATGGGTAACTATAGTGCCAATGCCCCTTCAATGGATTGGTTGTTATTCTATCTCCAACTCTTGTCTAAGAGATTAACTCCTTTGAGGGAAGGCAGCTGAGGTAGAGGGAAACTGAGTCCTAGTGTGTCCTTGATGAACCTATACTCAAAATTAGCAATGTAACTAGTAAATTCCATTATTCATTAAGCCAACTCAAATGGGATTACATTTTCTTCTATTGCTTACATGTAGTATCAAGAGTTTCTTTCTAAAAGATAAAAGATGGTGGAGGATGATTAGCACACCAGGAATCTTGGATCCAAAGCTAGCTTGTGACCCTGGGCGAAGTCCCTATCTATCTAGGTCTAAACTTCCTTATTCTTAAACAGTAAGTAATAATGTTATGTATCTCAGGATTGTTGTGGAAATGAATTGAATATTTTGGAAGCACACAAAGTAAGTTTCATTCACATGTTAGTGGCTAGTTTTATTTTTCTATTTGTAAAATTTGATTTCTGAAGCTGGGCTGTACTCTAAGTGATTTATGCCAGTGATACACAAGTCAGATTCAGAGCTGAAATTAGACACCAGGGTCCTTAAGGGACAGCTGGTGGAGTTTTGAGACCCTGCTCTCCTCCAAGCTCTCCACTAGATGTTGGAAGGCCAACAAAGGCAGCTAATTCTGTGAGAACAAGGGTCTATATTAGAATACTCTAATTTTCCCTGATTCTATTACAAGGTTCTTGGCCCAGTGGGTGATTAATCAGTGGTGTTGACTAGCTCCCCCCAGTACTACTCAGCCCCCCAGGGAGGGAAGGCATTTCTGAAGAGGGTTTATCTGAGGACTCGGTGCTCCACATAGATGAAGCCCCTTGTTGCGCAGGGCCAGGCCTCTCTGCTTTTGTTGGGTCTCATGGCATCTGCCCTCCGGGTGGCAGAGCCAGCAAGCTGAGGCTGGGAGCTGCCTTCCTACCCGGCTTCCCCAGGCATCTGCTTCAGCAACTTACTCTTAGTCTCATGATAAATTCATTACCAGAAAATGAGGCTGGAGTTTCCTAGTGACATAAAATATTGATGAGAGAAATAAGGAGTAAGATGAATTATCAAATGCTGCTTGTGGGCCCGGCTGCCTTCTGTGCAGCCTGTTCTGCATCCATTTGTTCTTCTTGCTCCCTTTTGATTTGTTCCAGTGGGCTTTTGTCCTCTTAATAGGAAGCACGTTGAAACACTAGTGAAGTACTGCAACCCCAGTGTCATACCAGAGTGGGGAAAATAGACATGTCTCCTGGTTACTGTCAAAACTATGAAACCTACTCTTGCCACTTCACAACCTTCTGGCAGGTTCTTGGCACCCTCAGGATAGCATGCAAAAACACATCGCTCCCCTGCTCAGAAACTGCTAATGGCTTCCAATTGCTGCAGACTAAAATACAAGCTCCTTAAGATGCCATTCAAGGTCCTCAGCGATCCCATTCTAGCCTGTCTTTTTAGCCTAGCCTTCCTGTATGTTACCTAGGAACCTGACACTTTCCCCCATGTAGATTATTGGATTCTTCAAAATTAGCATTGGGCCCTAAGTTGCGATGCTAAATCTCTTGCCTACTTTTGTACCTATTGAAATCATACCATTTCCTCAAGGGCCAGCTCACATGCTACTTCATTCACACACACAGACGTACACACAGACAGACACAGACAGACAGACAGACAGACGGACACACACACACACACACACACACACACACACACACACACACATCTTTGATACTCCTCTACTAAGAATGAATTCATGCACACACCAAGGAAGGACCATGTGTTTTGGTGTCAAATAAGTGCATGATAGGATGCTTATCTCCTCACTGTGAGGGGTTGGGGGATGCTCATCTCCTCACTGAGAGGGGCTGGGGGATGCTCATCTCCTCACTGTGAGGGATTGGGAATGCTCATCTTCTCACTGTGAGGGCTTGGATATGCTCATCTCCTCACTGTGAGGGGTTGGGGGATGCTCATCTCCTCACTGTGAGGGGTTGGGGAATGCTCATCTCCTCACTGTGAGGGGTTGGGGGATGCTCATCTCCTCACTCTGAGGGGTTGGGGGATGCTCATCTCCTTACTGTGAGGGTTTGGGGGATGTTCATCTCCTTACTGTGAGGGGTTGGGGGATGCTCATCTCCTTCCTGTGAGGGGTTGGGGGATGCTCATCTCCTCACTGTGAGGGGTTGGGGGATGCTCATCTCCTTGCTGTGAGGAGTTGGGAGATGCTCACCTCCTTACTGTGAGGGGTTGGGGGATGCTCATCTCCTCACTGTGAGGGGTTGGGGGATGCTCATCTCCTTGCTGTGAGGAGTTGGGAGATGCTCACCTCCTTACTGTGAGGGGTTGGGGATGCCACCACTCTCTGAGGAAGCATG
Source organism: Peromyscus californicus insignis (assembly GCF_007827085.1). Taxonomy (NCBI): domain Eukaryota; kingdom Metazoa; phylum Chordata; class Mammalia; order Rodentia; family Cricetidae; genus Peromyscus; species Peromyscus californicus. Next base: position 22,953,679 of record NW_026294402.1, read on the forward strand.
GCTGTCGCTTTCAACATTCTCAGATTGGCTAGCATCTTTTTTTTTCTCAGATGGGCTTCCTCACTTTGCTGTCCAGGCTAAACCTAAAACCCACACTCCCTCTAGTTCAGCCTCTTGGGGACTACCACAGACCCACCTCTGGGTTTGTAAGATTTGAGTTAGCGATTCTGCATCTGGGAGTGTATTTCAGGGAAATGATCAGGCACGTGGAAATGTTCATTTGAGCATGGACCTTAGTGTTATTTTAACAGTGAAAAATTAGTGGAAATCTGAAAGCCTCCAGGTAAGGGATCTGTTAAAGGAGTTGTGATTTATCTGTGTGATAGAGTGACATCATTTACTTACAAATTATGGTGCATAGAAGTGGCTGGTGGTTTAGGAAAGTGATTATGATGTCTTCATAAATGAAAGAAATAGGACATAAAAGTGAGTGAAGGGAGAAAGGCCTGAGGAGAGATATGCATGAACTGTTGGGTTATGACCACAAGTAAATTCTGTACGGGTTTTCTCTTATAAACTCACTCAACAGATTCCATGTTATGTGTAAAATGTACCTCTCCTTCCCCTCTGCCCACATCCTCTCCTCTCTCAATTTTTGTTTTTGTCTTTGGTTTTGAGTCAGGACCTCCTGATGTCATCAGGGTGGTGGCCTCAAACTCATGAGCCTTCGACTTCTGCCTCCCCAGTACTAGAATTATCTGTGTGAGCCGCCACACTTAGCTTTGTCTGTTTCACTGGAAAGCAGGCTTTGTTCCTGCAGGGGAGCAATGTTTGTATTTTACTAAGGTGCTGACTCTGTTCCTCACCTCTGCAAGTGCGACCTTGTGCTGTGGTTGGTCATGTAGCCTATGTCCTCACTAAAGATCTAACCAACACTGTGTTCTGCAGTTATTTTCAGCTACCTTTATGACTTAACCACACAGTATGAGGTCACTGTTATTCTTTTAACGCTTGTGAGGGTTTGGTGGGATGGTTTCCCCAGTGTGTGTGTGTGTGTGTGTGTGTGTGTGTGTGTGTGTGTGTGTGTGTGTGTTAGGAAGGATTGACACAAAATTTTGGAAACTGAAAGCCATAGACTTGCAGTAGGCAAGATGGAAACTCGGGGGTACTCAGTGTGTAGCTCTAGGCTGAGGATGGCAGACTTGAAACCCAGGAAGTACTGAGGTTTCAGCTTGAGCTGGAAGGTAGGAAAAGACCAGTGTCCTCACTCTAGACACAAGGAGTTTCTGCTTACTCAGTCCTTTAGTGCTACTCAAGCCTTTAACTGACTGGATGAGACTTACTCACCCTGTGAAGACCATCTTTTCTGGGTCTTTTACCTAAGATCAAGTACCAGAAGGAACTGCTCACTCTGGGGGGAGTTTTGTTCCCTGAGTTAATCCTGGATACCCTCAAGACCCATCCAGAGGCATGTGTCCGAGTTGACACCTGATACAATCCAGTTGACAGTCAAGATTATGACACTAGAGATCCAAGGAGCTCCTACTAGACTCCATTCCTAAAGCTTCCACCACTGCCTGGTCATGACAAGGTATGATGCAGCCTTCCATCTACAGACAGTAAGATCAAGAACATGGAGACTCCAGCAGGCCCAGAGACTTCTGTGGAGGAGAGGAGAGTAAAAATAAAAGAGGGAGCTCCTTGCCTGGCTTCTCATTCACCATGCTGTGATCCCCTCCCCTCTCCATCTCTATCACTCACCATGCTGTGATCTCCTACTCTCTCCATTTCCATCCGTGACTGTGGACCGTGCTCACCGGTGGCTCATTTCCTGGCTCCATCAATATTGCTGACACTTTGACAGGTCTCTTTCTACATGTGCAGCTCTGGTGTGGTGTCAAGCTGGGTGGAACAAAATAAATTAGCCAATGCCTGTAAAAGCTTTCTGAAAATGAGAAGTCTGGGCCTTACACCCAGGCGGAGACTTCTTGTCCTTCACTGGGCTCGAGGCTTTGGAAGTCGCTGGTTTTTTGGGTGGAGGTGGGGAGCAGAGTTCCTTGGCAGGTCCTGGGAGGAGAACTTGGCACAGAGAGCCTACTTTGAGTTTTCATCTTAGTCTATTCTGGTCATTGCTGCTGAGTTCTTTCCTGTCTTATTGACCCCGTGATGTCTCTGGCATTTTCTCCTGAGATCTGTCTAGCCTGCCCATAACTTTAGGCTCATCCCTGTTCATGCTGTGGCACTTGGCTTGACTTGCTTCATTCTATGAGACAGCATGCTTTAAAGACAGAGAGACGGAAGATGGAGACAGATGCAAAAATAAACCTTACTGTCCATGTGCAATAAAAAGAAAAAACAAAAACTAGATCAAGCCAAGGTGTTTTGCTTGAAAACAAATCTGAATAGTGAGAATAGTGTATAAAGGAGACACCCGCCCCCTCCCCCCCATACAGCAGGGGCTCCCTCTCGGACCCAGATTAGGCACAAACCACACCCAAACACCTGTTTTCACAAAGAGATGCTTTATTAAGCAGGGAGGAAAAGTTAAAGTGGTTGCTTTTTGACTCAGGCAGGAAAACAGCAGCAAATGACCTCATAGGTGTAAATTTTAAGAGAAAAATGGGAGATCTGTGTTAGAATGGGCTAGGATGTGGTGGTAAAGGCAACAGAGATAGAGGACAAGGGAGAAGGAGAAGGGGACGAAGGAAAGGGACATAGGTACATGTCTCAGAGGACAAAGGACTGCCTCTGGATAGAGGGGAGATGGACATGGCACATAGGAAAATAGCGGTTTATAAAGGTCAAAGGGGAACCCCTGTGTTAGGGTGAGGGGTTTAATTTTAATTGGGAATGTTAATTAGGCGAGTCAAAGGGGTCTTCTGATTGCTGGACTTTATTTTTTTTATTTTTTATTTTTTTGGCTTTTTCGAGGCTTTTCTCTGTGTAGCTTTGCGCTTTTCCTGGAACTCGCTTTGGAGACCAGGCTAGCCTCGAACTCACAGAGATATGCCTGCCTCTGCCTCCCGAGTGCTGGGATTAAAGGCGTGCACCACCACCGCCCGGCGATTGCTGGACTTTAAATCTTTGATAGTTGGACCTCAGGGGTCAGTCTTGGGAGGAGGAAGTGGCCAAATAAGGGAACAGACCTTGATGGTTAACTTTAGGAATGTCATCTAACAGTATTTAGTGAGGCAGAGGGAATTGGGGAGAAGGGCAAGGCCTGCCAGAGCCACATGCTCGAGTGGGCTAGTGTCCCTTCAGTGTGCATGATGGCTTGTTTGGTTTTCATTAGGTTGTTGCTGGTTAACTCTGTGGGTCTGCTGCCCAGCTCTCTGCAGGTGTTAGCTTTACCCCAGAAGAGAATCACATAAAGGGCACACTCCTTCTGCCTCCTCCTCAGGTTTCACCTCTTTTTCATTCTTTTAATAAGAAGCAGAGAAACCTCTGTAGCATGGGCAGAGGCTTATTAGGGGAGCAGAGAGTCCTGATGTAGGGGAGGGGAGGGGGCTCATATATCTCCTTCTAGAACTACCTGTTCCAGGTGGGAGGGGTAACAATGGAGGTCTCTAGATAGATATGTACAAAGTATAGGCTAGAGCAGACCAGTGTTTAGAAGGTTCACCACTTACAAAGCTGGAACCAAATCCTTACTCCACCACTTCTTAGCTGAGGGCTCTGTAGCACACCTGGAACACAGGGATTTAGCAAATGCCAACTTCTAGTAGTGGTAGAAAGACTCATAGCTCCTGGAAAGTCAGAGGGAAACTGTGGTTAGCTATTCTCCAGTGATGCTCAGCCTTGGAGCAAGTACCACAGAGAGGAGGTCCTGGTGAGAGCCAGGAGCTCAGGGGTTACCCTGGGTGTTTTGAATGTGTCCTCCACACACCCACTAATGGCCCAGTCAAGCAAGGCTATGGCTCTTCTCCAGCCTTCCTCGAGATCAAGAGGCATCCTTCTGGCCCTGGGAAGGCCATCTTTGTGGGAGCTTCCTAGGCGTGGCTTCTGTAGCTCAGCTCCTGCTCCTAGCTTTGGTGCTGACTGCAGGAATCTTTGGAGCCTGGGGGTGAATCCCGTTTTGAGTTACCTAAAGAATCTTAGCAGGTAGGGAACTAGAGAGGCTTGTTTTAAACCTCTCAATGCTACCATTAAAAGACCACAACTCCTTTCAAAGCAGAGCAGTTCTATTTGAAAGATGTATTTGAACCAGCCTTTAAAGGCCTGGGAGAACAGAATAGACAGTTAAAAATAGATCATGGCCATGCTTCCCCAGCCTGTCTCTGCTTGGGATATCCTTCAGTCCAAACATCCTTGTTTTCTGAGAAAAATGGAGTCTGTTGATCTACTCAGAGTTGGGGGTCGATGGAGATAGCGTTGTGCCTCTTCCTCCCTGCCTCCTCTCACTGATGCTTTCTTCTCTTACCTGCTGTGTGGTCCCAACTAAAATCAGCTGAGTGGCAGCTTCCAGGAACCACCAGCATGGGTTCTTCATCTAACATGACACTGAGCCAGAGAGAGCTGTGCCCTGTAGGAAAATGCAAGGAAAGAAATTCTTGTGAGACATATGGAGGATGGAGAAACCCAATTTTTTCCAGAGGTCAACAGTAGCAGAAACCTGGAAGACAGAGTGGCCAGGTGAGGAACTAAGGGGCTAGGTAACAGCTGGACTTCGGGCCCTCTGCATTTCCTGAGCAGCTATGTAGACTTGGGAGCTAGTGTGCCGCAGTTTCTCTGAGTTTGAAACACTGAGTCCTGCAGAGAAGTCCTCATCAAGACAGGAAGTAAACAAGTCAAACTAGCGCCAGGAAGTCCCTGAAACTGACCAAATTCACCAGGCCTCACTATTCTCAGGGTTTATAAATGGTGAAGTTGGTGGGGAGTCTCGTTCAGATAAGTCGAGTTGTAAAGAGGATTCTGAGACAAGTCCAGCCACCAGGAAGACACAGAGACAGGCCTAACCATCTGGAAGAGGTGTAGATCCCACTGAGCCAACTAGATAGGACATTCTCCAATCTGTTGAGCTGCTTGCAGGCTGTGCAGTGTGCTCCAGGTTCCCAGCTGTGTGAGCTGTCACCCATGCTGAGGTGGGCTTTGGCGATGTAGCTGTCTTTGAGTCATTTCTGCTCCTGTGAGTAACCCTTTACCAATATTTCTGTAAACAACTCATTGGTTCACCAAGGCTTTGGTACTGTCTATACTGTGATCTGTTGTGAGCTCCCTATCTGGGGTGAGAAGATGTGTGTGCATGTGCGCATGCACTCGTGCGCGTGCATCTGTCTGTCTGTCTGTCTCCCCAGGAAAAGTCTGTCACACCGCAGGAGCTCCTATAAATGTTACAGCTCTGAGGGGAAAGGCCTCCCCAATGGAAGTGTTGCAACTCTGAGGGGAAAAGCTTCTCCTACGGAAGTGTTGCAGTTTGGGGTGGTGGTTAGGAGGGTAGGGAGGAAGCATCTTGGCAGTCAGAAACTCAGGAATACCACAAAGTCACATTGCTCAACAAACCTCACACAAGAGATTTATTGGAAAAGACACAAGAGGGGGGGCTTCTGCTTGAATGAGAAGCAAGCAGGGAACTGGACAGGAGGCAGGCTTATATAGAGTTTTTTGAGGGGAGGAGTTTTTTAGGATGAAGATTTCCAGGATGGAGATTGGTGGGATTTCAAGTCCTGAGCTTAAGGTGGGCCAGAGATTGGTGGGATTTCGAGCTCAGGGATGGGTGGGTTTTCATGCACAGGGAAAGTGGGTTTTGGACAGTTTTTCAAACTCAGAAGGACCTTTTACCTTACAGCTCCAAGTGTATCAGCTCCATTTCACCTCAGTCCTCTGAGGAAGTGTTGGCACCACACCAGTGCGCAGATGAGGAAAGTTGAACTTGCGTACTAGGAGTTACTCTCTATTTGTTAGCTTTTCATTTTCTTAAGGAAGTACCCAGAACAAGGTATGCTGTCAATCAGAGAGGCTTGTCTAGCTCACAGTTCTGAAAGCGTAAGTTCCAAATGGCTAGGTGTGGACTCTGGAAAGCATTCTTTCTTGGTTATATCACCTCGTGGAGCTCTGCCATGTTGGTGTGTGTGTAGAACAGAAAACTAGGACAGGCTGGTCCTGGTCTTTTTTTTTTTAAATAGTATTTCACAACTACCATAGATCACATGAGGCATTCCTTAATCTGTTGTGAGGGCATCGCCTCTAACAGCCCTTCCAAGCTCAAAGGGTTACTAAGCCATAAAGTCTTGCAGCTTCTGTCACTTCTCCACACTGGTACCCTATGCACTACGGGGCCCCAGGGCACTCTCAAACTACATCTACACCATATCACTCTCCCTTGCTCACACTGGTAAGTGAGAGTGCTTACTCTTAAACCCAGGCAGTTGGATGCCTAGCCCATGGTTTTAGGTCTCTCAGACAATAAATGTTTTAGGCTATGCACAGTCACTAAAAAAGTGTGCAGGCACCTTGGCCACCTGGAGGAGCACTAGATAATACTCAAATGAGTGGGCACTGGGATTTGGCCTTGAGTTCTGCCTCTGACTTCAGGCTGTAGTTTCCCTGGCTAGGGGGAAAGACGTGGGTGTCAAAGGAAAAGAGCCCTGAATTACGTCCTCCATCTGCTTGCTGAACACACCTGGGATACAGACTCCCCTTTTTCAGAATGGATAATATAGCACCCCTCTGGACACAGGTGGAAAGGACTTTGTGAGAATTCCACAAGAGATTCACCAAGTGCCTGGCACATAATTATTTCTCAGTAAATGTAGCTGTAGCTTTTTTTTTTTTTTTTTTTTTTTTTTTTTTTTTTTTTTTGGGTTTCCCTCACTTCGTACCCAAAGGCGGCCCTAAAGGAAGGACCACAGCTTGATGACCCCTAAGGCAAGAATAAGCATGTTCACAGTAGTGTCAGCTTTCAGGAAAACTTCCTGAAATATAGATGATATATAATAGATCTAAGGCTGTGATATTTTTCACTTGAGAGATGAGAGACAGAGAGATGGTAAGTGATCTGCCTGATCCTCAGCTGGGCTTTTTATCCCCAAATCCCAGGTGTCTTACAAAATATTCCCAGGCTTGAGTCTTCTTCTATGGCCCCATGCCCATCTTTTACACTTTACCCCTCAATTTCTCTATCAAATTAAGGCAATAAACCCATCTGAGAGTGAGAGAGAGAGAGAGGGGGAGAGGGAGAGGGAGAGAGAGAACCTCAGGGACTCCACATTACTGAATCTCCAGTTGATTGATCTCCAAGAAGGTTGATTCTTTGCCATTTAAAGAACTTTCTGCTTTCTAACATGTCCCAAAGTTGTTGTATCAAATAATCTTGCTGGTCCTGGTGCCTGAGTCTCCTCTGCCTTCCATCATGTTCCCCCATGAAGCTCACCACTCCATCAGGTTTGCTGAGTAGTTGGAGGACATCTGTGCCTCTGTAAGAACCTGGAGGGCTGGCACAGGAGGCCAGACTTTATAAGCAGACACCCAGGTCACGAGTGCTGTAACATGCTGCGTGGCTGCTCCACTCACAGGACACCTGAGTCTCTGGGCTAGGCTCTGATGTGTCTGGATTTGAGGTAGAACTTTCGAAACAGTTTTTTGTTGTCTTTAACCTATGTGTATGTCTGTTTTTGAGGAAGTGCTGCATTGAGAGTAGCAGGAGAATGGAATAAAGAGTTGGAAAATGGCCCAGATTTTTTCCTAGTAAGCCAGGAAGAAAAGCGATTTAATTTACTACATAGTTGAGCCCCTAGCTTCCAGCAGCAGGACTCCATGCTGGCACTCCTTGTCTGCTCTTTCCTCTGTTCATGTAGGAGCTCCATCTCGCTGCCTATGGTGACACACATCTAAAAACTCCCCACACCTAGGATTCTACAGAACTGGAGCAGAAACACCAGGAAGCTTTTGAAAATCAATACATTCATGAATGGAAGGAATATTTTATAAACCGTAGATGTAGGCTGAACACAGGTGAGAGTTCCGTAGTCATTCATGAGCATGCCGATCCCCATCAGTTTGAATGATGCCTCACAGTACCAGTGCTCGCTTTGGGGAGGTGTGGCTGCACAGTGTAATGTGGGGCGGGCAGCACCAGTTCTTCCCATTTGCACATGCTTTGGGCTTTCCATTTTAAAATCGTGGTTGCTATTCACAGTGTCTTTCCCTTTATGGAATGTCCCCATTTCATCTTTGTCAGCCCTAAGCACTGGGAACCACTACAATTCTAACATGCTGTGTAAGGCTGGCTAGACAAGAGTTTCCTCTGTTGAAGCCAGAAAGCCACGCCTGCCCATACTGTGTGTGTGTGTGTGTGTGTGTGTGTGTGTGTGTGTGTGTGTGTGTGTAGGAGAATTCTACTGAGCTATGATTCACAGAGCATAACAATTCAGCTTAAAGTCTACAATTCAGTTTTTTACAAGCACATTCACAACACATTGTACAATCATCAGCACTATCTAATTTCATTACTGTTAATGAAACCTCCATATTCATTAACAATCATACAATAGTCCCCTTTCTCTAAGCTTCTAGAAACCACCGTCTCGTCTCTTTCTTTTTGTCTTGATGAAGCTCCCTGCTCTGGGTATTGCTTATGTATGTAGTCATGCAGCCTGTGGTCTTGGCAGCTGACTTCTGCCTAGCATCATCATTCAAAATTCATCCACAGCCGAACATGCATCAGATAGTCATTCCTCTTTATGGTCAAATAATATACCATTGTATGAACTTATCATGTTCTGGTCACCCATTCACCAACTGATGGACATTTGAATTGTTTCCACATTTTTCTGTCATTGATAATGTTACTATGAATATCTTGTGCAGATTTTTGTGTATAATTAAGTTCTCAATTCGCTGGAGTATACACAGAGGAAAAGTTCCTGGTATATGATAATGCTATATAAGTTTGGTAACCCTTTATTTTTAAGGAACTGCCAAATAATTTCTCAGGTATTACACCATTGAACAATAGCATCCATACCATATGAAGTTTCCAATTTCTTTACAATTTACCAGCATGTTATTTGACATTTTGATTCTAACTATTTACCTAGTATGAAGTTCAGATTAGGCATTCTCTAATGGCCTGTGATTATTTTTAACATAATGTTTTTATTATTACAGAATTTCATAAATGCATACAATGTATTTTGATCACATTCAACCCTCATCCCTTCCCCTAACTCCTCTCAGAAAAATCCTCTACTCCTCTCCCAACTCTGTCTCTTCTTTCTGTTTTTTGTAATAACCCAAAGGGTCCCATTTGTGTTACCCATTTACTCATGTGTGTAGAGCCATCTATGGGCATGTGGTTGACCTACCAGGGGCCACACCTTTAAAGAAAAGTGACTACCCTCAGTCTTATAGAAGTCATCAACTATAAATAAGTCCTCAGTGAGGAGTGGGGGCTAGTGAACACCTCCTTCCTTTATTGCTGGAATCTTGACTGGCTTGATGTTGTATAGTTCTTACACAGGAAACAGCAGCTGCTGTGGGACGTGAGTATAGCGGTCCTGTCATGCCCATAATACACTGTTCCAAGTCAATACTCCTCCACCTCTCACTCTTACAGCCTTTCCACCCCCTCTTCCACAATGGTTCCTGACCCTTGGGGGAGGGTGTGCATGCATGTGCGCATCTGTGTGTGTCTGTCTGTGACATAGGTGTCCTATTTGTTGCTGACCACTCCACAAACACTATTTTCTGCACTTTTGACTAGTTGTGAATCTCTGTGTTAACCACAATTGGCTGCACAAAGAAACTGCTCTGATGAGGTCTGAAAGCTCTCCTAATCTATGAGTATAGAGACAATAATCTAGAGAGTAATTGAACACTGTGCTTATATAGCAAAATAATGCTAGTAGTTTACCCCTAGCATTCAGCTAGGCTCTTGCCTAGTGTCCTGCCCTGACTTCGTGATGGGCTGTAATGTGGAAGCAAAAGCCAAATAAACTCTTTTCTCCTCAAGTTGTTTTGTTTGTGGTGTTTATCACAGCAATAGAAAGTAAACCAGGACAATAATGTTTTATAGTGTTTAGCATATCTCTTTTTGGGGGGCTGGTTTGAGACAGGGTTTTTCTGTGTAACAGCATTTCTCTGTATAACAGTACTGATGACTGTCCTGGAACTCACTCTGTGGACCAGGCTGGCCTCAAACTCACAGAGGTTCTCCTGCCTCTACCTCCCAAGTACTGGGATCAAAGACGTGAGCCACCGTCGCACGTCTAAATCTTATATTTATCTTAACTAACATGTCTGGAAGTGTTTTATTCTCATTGGTAGTTTTATGAATGAGATTTTTTTCCTCAATTTTGCTTTTGAATTGTTCACTGTGAATTTATAGTAGGGCAATTGGCTTTTAAATATGGACCTTATTTATATTCTGTAACTTGGTTGAACTTTTTGTCGTTTTGTTATTAAATTTTCCTGGCTTTACTCTACAGTAAAAATTTGGGATGAAATGGAGATGTGGCACTTTTTCTTCCCACCCACCAAGTTCCGTTTTACCAACTTCAGGTGAGATTTCCACAGACTATTTTGCAGTCAGTTTACTATTCTTGTTTGGCTTCCCTGAAGATCTATAGGTCAGGTAGACAAGACCTTGTCAAGAAGCATTGCATTTACTCATCTTCCACAAGACAGCAATGTTAGACATCTGACTGTCCAATAAAACAAAGCTTTATTAGCAGATGGAAGGGATGAGAAACAGAGCAGTCTGTGAACCCTCTTCTCCTACTGTCAGAATTAGACCAGAGAAAGACTTCCACACTGACATAAAAGGTTCTGCTGCTCTCTCTGTCTTTCTTTGCTGCTCATCATCTTAAATGATCATATCATGTAGTTTTTCTAGTCCGTCCTTTAGTTCACTTCCTACAAGTGCACAGGTGGGCTGCTGCAAAAACCAAGCAGCCAATGAACTCATTACTCCACCTCTCTTGGAGAAAAATCCTTAGTCCTTTTTTTTTTCCCCTGTGAGCAACTATAAGCACAGGGACTCCTTGGGTTTCTGATATCTTAGGCATTCTGTGAAGTCCACCTTCTCAACATCGACAGAGTCCACCCCAGACACAGTGCCATCTATTCATCTGGTATTTGACTTACACAGTGGCTCATTACTCTTGAGTTCCTGTATCCCAGAAGTTGAAAACTGACTCTTTCAGAATTGCTCCGAGCTTCCTTAGCTTTCTCAGGGTTAAATCCCGTGGAAGGCATGGTATTTACAAATTCATTGAACTGCAACCTGTATGAGACAGCTGTCTCTCCAGTGCAGCCCAGAGCCAGCATAACAATGTGTAAGGACTGAAAGCAGAGCAGGCTGGACAGGACAGAAGCCTGGTCTCGCAGTGGTTCTCCATTTCCAGCGGCAAATTGCACCCAAATTGAAACATGTTTTTCCTAACTGCTTTAGAATTTCTCTTCATGGGTGATCCAACTACAAGACTGATCCCAGATTGGAGTCCAGATCTAAATGAGAAAATATTGGCAGGCATTTCTATGCAGAACTTCAGCCCAGTTCTCCACGCAGCGCTGAAGGTTGGTGCTTTATTAGAAACATATTGACTGTACTCTGGCGACACCCCCCCTCTCCTGGCCCACCCATGATTCTAAAACCCACCAATCAGTCCTTTGGGGCAGCGATGCTGTTCCCATCCCATTGCCCTAATTGACCAGGGAGATATCTGCTCCCAGGGCTGCAGAGCTGGGCTCTCCTTTGATCCACCTGCAACACCTGTTGCTTTGATGGGCTGTGCTCTCTTGTTTGACTCCACATCTTTCACTGAGAGGGAGGGGCACTGATGCCTGACTCAGGGTACCACTGAGGCCTGGATTGAGATAGCAGTGCACACATGGTATACAGGACTGCCAGGCAGGCAGAGCTTACCAGGTTGCTTTGTGCTAGGTTGTCCTAATGGTTGAGAGGTAGGACTTTCGTCTTCTGAATTATCTTCAGGGAAAGTAGCCCTTTCTTTTTTTGTGGTGGGGTATACTGTTGGAATTTTTCTCACATTGCTTAATCAAGTTGAAGTGCTGTTCTAATTTCTGGATATTGTTGGTGTGTGTGTTTTTATCATTAAAGGGGTTAAATCTTGCTCACTGCTTTTTAATCTACATTTTTTTTTTTTCGAGACAGGGTTTCTCTGTGTTGTTTTGGTGCCTGTCCCTGTCCTGGATCTTGCTCTGTGTACCAGGCTGGCCTTGAACTCACAGAGATCAGCCTGCCTCTGCCTCCCAAGTGCTGGAATTAAAGGTGTGCACCACCATGCCCGGCCATTTTATCTACATATTGTTAAACCATTGATTCTTGATACTACAGTGCATTCTGCTGATTTTCAAATATTAGATGAGTCTTGAATTCTGATGATAAATCCCTCTGAGTTATGGTATAGAAGTATTTTTTTGTGTGTCATTGGATTCTGTTTGGTAGAATTTTGATAACATTTGAGGATTTTTGAAACATTTCGAAGGGATATTGGTTTGCAGCTTTGTTATTATCAATGGCAGCCTTGTTCATATGTATTAGTCAGGGTTCTCTAGAGAAACGGAGCTGATTGAATGAATCTAGATATAAAAAAGGAACATTTATTAGAGTGGCTTACAGGCTGTGGTCCAGCTAGTCCACTGATAACTACTTCCTGACAGAAGGTCCAAGAATCCAGTACTTGTTCAGTTCATGAAGCTGGATATCTCAGCTGGTCTTCAGTATATGTTGGAGTCCCATAGATTTAAGCTCTAATACCAGTGAAGGAATGAATTTGCCAATGAGAGGGAGGGCATGTCCTTCATATAGGCTTCCACCAGAATATGTGGACCCCATTTAAGGGCTATCTTTCCACCTCAAAAGATCTGGATTTAGGGTGGGTCTTCTCACCTCAAATGATTCAATCAAGAGAAAAATCTCTTACAGGTGTACCCAGTGGCTTGGCTTTTAGTTAATTTCAGACACAGTCAAGTTGACAGTCAAGAACGGCTGTCACAGTTTGTCTACATGTTTATTCTGATTGGAGTTATCTGAGAGTCTTGTTTAAAAGTGAATGTGTGGAGATAGAACAATTATTCTGTTTAGAATATTATGCACTGTGTGCATGTATTAAATGGCCACATGGCACCCTAAAACATGGATAATGCTTATGCATTCCTCAAAAATGAGAATAAAACAATTATACTAAATAAAAATAAATTACAGTATGTATATGCCTATGCCTATGCACAGGTGATTGCATCCCTGTCTGCTCTTTCAGTGTGTCTCAGACAGGACTACATACGTGAATTTGGGAGCTCTTCCTCAGTTCTTGCAGACACACCACACTGGCGCCATCCATCAAACACTCACAGCTTTTCACCTGTTGGCTAAAAATTCATAATCCTCTTTATAATCTAATAACATAGTTTGTAACTAACATCTTTATCTGTACCTAATCATCTCAGTCCCCTGGATGCAACCCCTCCCCCGCCCCGTGTGTGTGTGTGTGTGTGTGTGTGTGTGTGTGTGTGTGTGTGTGTGTGTGTGTTCCACAAAGGCAGGGTAGAAGCTAAAAATAGAGGAATGATAGGTGATTGTGACTGTTGAGCAGAGGGTTCTTACTCTTCACTGTGTACTGCTCCCCTGCTTTTTCCATTATGTGATCAGAACAGGAGACCCTGGCTCAGGAAAATGTCGATTAGCAGTACTGTAGAGCACGGCCCTTAAGCCTCAGATGGATGGATACCTACAGGTTGAGGAGGGCCTGTGGGATACTTCTGAACTCCCAAATTTTGTGCATATATACCTGACTTAGAGGTGTGTGTGGGGACCTCCTAGGTTTCATCAGAATCTCAAAAGTCCCAGGGCCCTCTTCTAGAGTTATTCCCAGCAGGACTGTTTTAGGTGCTGTACCATCCCCATAAGGTGTGTGGTGGTGCCTGGGGTGGTCACTGAGGGCCCTGCTGAGAGTCCCGCTGGGGGTGGATAATTGAGGAAGTGCAGTAATAGAGCTGATGGTTGATTATGATCTCCCTCAGAGATGAGTCCCCCTGTGTTAAAAAGACAGAAAAGAAGGGTTGAACATGGTCGGATGAGAAGGCAGTGTGAACACTGAGGAGTGCTTGCAGCATTATGGTTAAAAATAGCTGCTGAGAGTCTTTGGTGCCTTCAGCACCAACAGCGAATGTGAATACAGGTTTTTCTGCCAACCTTGATCTAGCCCCCACCACAGATAAGCTGCTGACACAGAAAGGTGACCCGTGGCATAGCAATGCACTGTCCCCAGAGAGTGGCAGAAATGTCTTGAACTTTGTAGATCACACAGGGTGTCCACTACTCAGGCTGTAGTCACACCAAAGTACCATAGGCAAGAGAAAGTGATGGCTGTATTCTAATACGCTTTATTTGATTTTATGTACATTTAATCAAACCACAAATTAGTTTCCCTTCTTTGGATGATTTTAAACATTTAAGGATGTGGAATTTATTTCTAGCCTGGGATTTGTCCAAGTGGAGCCTACGAGGTCTGACTGGGATCCCAGATGGGATGCACATCATTCTATCCTTTTCCACGTTGACTTTCGTTGAAGAACCAGGAGAGCAGTTCTGTGGCAAATGTAATAACTGAAGATTAATGTCAGAAGGTCCTTTAAACTTGATTAATTCTTTTTCTGCATTTCCCCACAATTATGTGGAGCCATCGGCTCACAGACAGTCATCTCATTGAAAATCATCTTAAGTCTTTTCTTATATAAGTAGAATACTAAAAGCATCCCTTAAATTAAAAAAAAAATCAAACCAACAAAAAGAATCTCGGTTTATCCTCTTTTCAAGTCACTTCTTACTCACCAAGGGGAGATTTTTTTCGTGTGTGTGCATATGTGTGTGTTTGTGTTTGTATATGTGACTGGCAGCTAGAGGCTGACTTCCGGTGTCATATCCTCAATCACTCTCCCCCTTAACTTTTGAGACAGAATATTTTACTGGTCTCGAGACTCACTGTTTGGCTAAACTGGCTGCCCAGTCAGCTCCAGGGATCCTCTCGTCTCTGTCTCCCAGTGTTGGGATCACATCCATGTGCACACCAGTTTTTTAACTGACGTTCTCAGGCTGTGTGGTAAGCACTCATTGATTGCCACCGCCAGCCACAGGAACTTTCTTTTTGAGCTTGATATAGGCTCTTACAAAATTTTTTTTTGTGTTATTTATTTATTTTGTGTACGGGGTGTGTGTGGGTGTGGAGACCAGAAGATAAGCTCAAGTATTGTTCATCAAACACTACCCACCTCATCTGAGACAGGCTTTTTCAGAGAGAGCAATTAGCTGGAACACTATCGTGTGCTGTGGCTGGGCTATGGTGCTTGGTAAGTTGGGTGTATACAATGCTTGTTTTGGTAGTGGATGTTGTAAAGTAACTTGTTGAAATAATGTCGGAAAAACTTGACAAATACCGTGAGAGGTAAAGGCTTTTCTCAGTGGAGAGCATGTCGATCCACAGTCTTTCCACATTCTTAGCGGCATGTCAATACCTCACTGATGAGGCTACCCTGGAACTCCCCAAGTAGGCTGGCTTGATGGTGTGTGTTCTGGAAGCTGAACTCAGGTTCTCACCCTTACAAGACAAGCAAGCACTCTCCCAACTGAGTCATCATCCAATCCTTCCTATGTACTTAAAATGCCTTTTAAAATAAATTTTACTGTGTATATTTAAATAAGTCTACAAGTTATAGTCAAGGTAAGTGGTACTTGAGTAAAGCAAATCCACATGTCCATTACCTGAGAGGTCCTTGCTGACTTTTGGTCTTGGGTAGCAAATCTTTTTTTTTTTTTTTTTTTTTTTTGATTTTTTTTTTTTTAAATTTTGCAATACAATTCAGTTTTACATATCAGCCACGGATTCCCTTGTTCTCCCCCCTCCCGTCCCCCTCACCTTCACCGCCCCCCATTCCCATCTCCTCCAGGGCAAAGCCTTCCCCGCAGACTGAGATCAACCTGGTAGACTCAGTCCAGGTAGGTCTAGTCCCCTCCTCCCAGGCCGAGCCAAGCAATCCTGCATAGGCCCCAGGTTTCAAACAGCCAACTCATGCAATGAGCACAGGACCCGGTCCCACTGCCTGGATGCCTCCCAAACAGATCAAGCCAATCAACTGTCTCACCCATTCAGAGGGCCTGATCCAGTGGGGACCCCTCAGCCATTGGTTCATAGTTCATGTGTTTCCATTCATTTGGCTATTTGTCCCTGTGCTTTATCCAACCTTGGTCTCAACAATTCTCGCTCATATAAACCCTCCTCATTCTCGCTAATTGGACTCCCAGAGATCCACCCAGGGCCTAGTCATGGATCTCTGCATCCAGATCCCTCAGTAGTTGGATGAGGTTTCTAGCACGACAATTAGGGTGTTTGGCCATCCCATCACCAGAGTAGGTCAGTTCGGGCTGTCTCTCGACCATTGCCAGCAGTCTGTTGTGTGGGTATCTTTGTGGATTTCTGTGGGTCTCTCTAGCACTTTGCTTCTTCCTATTCTCATGTGGTCTTCATTTACCATGGTCTCCTATTCCTTGTTCTCCCTCTCTGTTGTTGATCCAGCTGGGATCTCCCGCTCCCCCAAGCTCTCTTTCCCTTGACCCTCGCCTTTCATTACCCCCACTCATGTCCAGGCTGTTCATGTAGATCTCATTCCATTTCTCTGTCATTGGGCGATCCCCATGTCTTTCTTGGGGTCCTGTTTTCCAGGTAGCCTCCCTGGTGATGTGAGTAGCAGACAAGTCATCCTTGTCCACATCTAGTATCCTGCTGTGAGTGAGTACATACCATGTTTGTCTTTCTGAGTCTGGGTTACCTCACTCAGGATGATTTTTTTCTAGATCCATCCGTTTGTCTGCAAACCTCATGATGATTCTAGACTTCTGTGCCTTGTCTCCTGTGTAGTCACCAAGATGTGCACAGAAAGGGCTATTTCATCAGGCTTCAGGGCTATTTGCTCCTCCAGGTGACAAAATGTACTGTACATATTTTACATTTGTTTTGTGTTGCTTCCCAGTTTCTGTGTCATGGGGGTAATCCCACAGTAGATGTAAAATTCCTGCTTTGTTTTGGCTCACAGTCTGAGCCTGTGATAGCTCATTTTCTTTTTTACTTGCCCAGGATCATTTTAGCTATTGTTGGCTTATATCTTTTATAATGATGTACTAAACATTAGCCCATGTAGGCAGGAGGCCAGGGAAGACGATCATGCACATCTTACATTTCAATATGCAGACCTAACTGACCTCCAGAAGAAGGAAAATTTTGCCTGTGTATAAGACTCCTGTTACTCAATACTTCTGCTTTGCCTTTTTTTCCAGTCAGATGTTCACAAAAGGGCACCTCCTAGATCCATCTGCATCTCTTTATGTGTTGCTAATTATCTCTGCTCTTCTGTGAGCTCTCTGTTACCACTCTAGAGACAGCGAGACCTGGGAGAACGGAGCTGATAAATGAGGTGGACTAAAGTCTCATGCAGCAGCCAAATTTATTCATAGCATCAGACAGTTTATACTCTGAGGGCATGCTGCATGTGAAAACCATGTTTTTCCATAGAGGCATATAAACAAATAACGATAGCCAATTGTAATGAATAATCTGAAGTAAACTCACTCCTATCTGCCATATCTGGGTGGAGCATGAAAACACATCCCAAGAGCAATTCCATATTTTGAAGAAACTGAGGCCACATGACTCTTGTCTTGTTTTCTTGGAGTTTTCTCATAAGCACTTAGAATTCTCCCCATATGACTCCTTTCTTGGGCCATGTTCTGACAGTTCTCAACTCACAGAATTTTTTTCCTCTTAGGTTACTTGTATTTTGCTTATTTAATCTGTTTGTGCTTATGTAGAAATTAGAAAGCCATCCATTGTGTTTGTTGGAAATTATATGTTTTATAATAGTTTCTTGCTATTTTCACTTGATTAAATGTAGCTAACTTGCTCATGTCTTGTTACACATTTTTTTTTGTAGATACACAGATGAACTCCAACTTAATTATAGTTTAACTGATAAGTTTTCTATTTTGTAGTGGGGTGAAAGGATTATGCATACAGTAGAAACCATACTTTGATTTTAAACTTAGCTCTTTTCGTAAGCTGATGGTATAAGATTCTTGCCCTGTGGCATGTGGCATCAGCTTCCAGTCACCCAAGAGAGTATTTGCCTTCTGCTTAGTTAGGTACTTAGTTAAGTTGGGTGTATATAATGCATTTTTTGTAGTAGATTTCATAAACTAATTGATTAAAATACTTAATATTAGAAAAGCTCGACAAACACCGTAAGATAAAGGCCTCTCTTGGTGGGAAGCATGTAGATCACAGTCATTCTTCATTCTTTAATTTTTTTTGCTTTTTTTTTATTGAAAAAGATTATTTTCTCATACAATATATCGTGTTTACAGTTCCTCCCCACCTCCCCTCCCCTCTGGACCCACTCCCTTTCTGTCTCTCATTAGAAAAGAACAGGCTTCTAACAATCAAACATGACAAAATAAAATATAATAAGAGGAAGGAAAAACCATGACATCAGGACTGGACCAGGCAACCCAATGGAAAGAAAAGAGCTGCAAGAGTAGACACAAGAATCAGAGAACTCTTCCTTCAACACATTTGCGAGTCCCACACAAATAATATAAGCTACAATGTATTTCCATGGGACCCCCTGAGCCAACACCTACATAGAATGCAACTTAGTCCCAGTGCTGGAAGCCTTGTTTGTTGACAGGATATGGCTAGTTGGGATTCTGTCTCCCCCATTATTAGGAGATCTTATTAGAATTGCTTTGACTTATTTTTGGAATTTTCCACTGCACTAGGTTTCCATACAATCCCTCAAATACCCCTCAATTCCAGTTGTCTCTCTCCACGTTCCTTCCCTCAACCAAACACTGCTGTTCCATAAAAAAAAGGAAAGGGTGGAGTGTAGCTGGAGTTTTCCTGCCTGGCCCACAGTCAGGACAAATCTCTATCACCTGCCAGTAGCACAGCCGTCAGACCCAACCAAGTAAACACAGAGACTTATATTGCTTACAGACTGTATGACCATGGCAGGCTTCTTGCTAACTGTTCTTACAGCTTAAATTAATCCATTTCTATAAATCTATACCTTGCCACGTGGCTCGTGGCTTACCGGCATCTTCATATGCTGTTTCTCATTGTGGCGGCTGACAGTGTCTCTTCGACTCAGCCCTCCACTTCCCAGCTTTATTCTCCTCCTTGTCCCGCCTACACTTCCTGCCTAGCCAATGGCCAATCAGTGTTTTATTTATTGATTAATCAGCAACACATTTGCCATACAGAACATCCCACAGCAGTGGAGGGAGGGAGTTAGGGAAGGAGGGAGGGAAGAAGGGAGACAGGGAGGGAAGGAGGGAGGGAGGGAAGGAAGGAAGAAAGGAAGGAAGGAGGGAAAGAAGGAAGGAAGGAAAAATGAATCTTAATGATATTCTGCTATACTCATAGATCAGTACCTTGTTCAGCCATCATCAGAGAAGCTTCTTCCTGCAGCAGATGGGAACAGATGCAGAGACCCACAGCCATACATTATTCTGAGAGACAGAGTCCTTGAAACACACAGCTCTAAATAGAATGTGTCCATCAAATACAAACCGTCAGAGCTCAGGGAACTCCATGGAAGAGGAGATGAAAAAAGTGTAAGAGCCAGAGAGAACTGAGAACATTGGGAGAACATGTCCCTTTGAATCGACTGAGCGAGGCTCATATGAGCCTGAAGCAGCAAGAGCAAGGCTGACGCTAGTCTGCATCAGATCCTACATATTGTAGGCTGTTTATCATTTATTTAATGGCTAATATCCACATATAAGTGAATACATACCGTATTTATCTTTCTGGGTCCAGTTTACCTTATTCAGCATGATTTTTTTTTCTGGTTCTATCCATTTGCCAGCACATTTCATGGTGTCATTTTTTTAAAGAGCTTTTGAGTAATACTCCATTGGGTAAATGTACCACGTTTTCTTTATCCATTTTTCTTTTGAGGGACATCTAGGTTGTTTCCAGTTTCTGGCTATTACGAATAGAACAGAAATGAACCTGGTTGAGCAAGTATCCTTGTGGTAGAGTGGAGCATCCTTTGAGCATATGCCCAAGATTGGCATAGCTAGATCTTGAGGTACATTGATTCTCAATTTTCTGAGAAACTGCTATATTGATTTTCATAGTGGCTGTGCACGTTTGCATTTCCACCAGCAATGGAAGAGTATTCCCCTTATTCCATAATCTTGCCAGCATGAGCTGTCACTTGTATTTTTGATATTAGTCATTCTGACAGGTGTAAGATGGAATCTTAGTGTCATTTTCATTTGCATTTCCTTGATGGCGAAGGGTGTTGAACATTTCTTTTAAGTGTTTCTCAGCCATTTGAGATTCCTCTATTGGAAATTCTCTGTTTAGATCTGTACCCCATTTTAAAATTTGATTGTTTGGGAGCTTTGGAGCCTTTCCTGGAACTCACTCTGTAGCCCAGGCTGGCCTTAAACTCACAGAGATCTGCCTGCCTCTGCCTCCTGAGTGCTGGGATTAAAGGTGTGCGCCACCACTGCCCAGCTTTGGTTGGGAGACTTTTAATGACTGTTCCTATTTCACTAGGGGTTATAGATCTCTTTAAATTGCTTATAGGTTTGTGATTTAACTTTGTTAAGTAACTCCTATTCAGAAAATTATCCATTTCTTTTAGATTTTTCCAATTTGCTGAAGTGCAGGTTTTTAATGTATATCCTTATGGTTTTCTAGATTTCCTTGATGTCTGTTATTATCCACCCCCTTTCATCTCTGATTTTGTTAATTTTGATATTATCTCTTTGCTTTTTTTAGTTGGTTGGATATCATCTCTCTGTCTTTTAGTTAGTTTGGATAAGGTTTGTTTATCTTGTTCATTTTCTCAAAGAACTATTTAAATTATTGATTCTTTGTATTGTTCTCTTTGTTTCTATTTTATTGATTTCAGCCCTGAGTTTGATTATTTCTTGTCATCTACTTTTCTTGGGTATACTTACTTCTAGAGCTTTCAGGTGTGCTGTTGCTAGTATGAGATCTCCCCAGTTTTTTTTTTTTTTTAATGTAGGCACTTAGTACTATGAACTTGCCTCTTAGAACTGCTTCCATTGTGTTCCATAAGTTTGGTTATGCTGTTATTCATTTTCATTGAATTCTAGAAAGTCTAATTACTTTATTATTTTTGTTTTGACCCATTTTCTATTCATTAGAGAGTTGTTCAGTTTCCATGCGTTTGTAAGCCTTCTCTTCTTTCTATTGTTGATATCCAGCTTTAATCCATGGTGGTTTGATAGGATCCAGGGAGTTATTTCAAATTTCTCATATATGTTGAGACTTTCTTTGTGTCCAAGTATATGGTTAATTTTGGAGAAAGTTCCATGAGCTGCAGAGAAGGTCCATTCTTTTGTGTTTGGGTGAAATGTTCTGTAAGTATCTGTTAGGTCCATTTGCTTTATAACATCTGTTAGTTCCATCTTTTCTGTTTAGTTTTGTCTGGATGATCTGTCTATTGGTGAGAGTGGGGTATTAAAGTCTCCCACTATCAGTGTGTGAGGGTCAGCATGTGATTTAAGCTGTAGTAGTGTTTCTTTTACAAACTTGGATGCCATTGTCTTTGGGGCATAGATATTAAGAATTGAAATGCCATTGTGGTGGATTTTTCCTTTGATGAGTATGTAGTGTCCTTTCCTATCTCTTTTTATTAGTTTTGGCTTGAAGTCTATTCTGTTAGATATTAAAATGGCTACATCAGCTTGCTCCCTAGGTTCATTTGCCTGGAATATACTTTCCACCTTCTTAGCCACATTTCAACACCTCACTGATTAGTTCTAACACTTTGGAGAATCCACTGTTGTTGCAAGTCTGAAAACTCTTTAGTTGTAACTGAAATTTCAGTCCTTTCCCTCTTCTCATCAGCTACGTAGCAAAATCTACTCATCATCCAATTCCTCCTTAGTTTTTCATGGCGTCATAGCTCATTTATTTTTGTATTTTTTTTTTTTTGGAGACAGGGTTTCTCTGTGTAGCCCTGGCTGTCCTGGAACTCGCTCTGTAGACCAGGCCAGTCTCAAACTTACAGAGGCAGATGGTTGCCTGTGCCTCCTGAATGCTGGGATGTCTGGTACCTCATTTCTCTTTAGTGTTGACTAATATTTCATTTCTTGGATACACCATGGTTGATATAGTCATTTCTCCATTAAAGGGCATCTTGTTATCTCTGAGTTTGAGCAAGTATGAATAAAGCTTGCATAAATATTCACATAAAGTTTTAAATTCTCTTAGGTAAAAACCACAAATAGTCAGCTGGGGAGATGCTTCAGCAGGTAATGATGCTTGCTATGCAAATGTGAAGACAAGTTCAAATCAAAAGACCCTGTGTCAAGAAAATAAGGCAAAGAATGATAGAGCAGGACACTTGATATTCTCCTTTGCCTTCTGAGCATGTCCATGGGCGCGCGCGCACACACACACACACACACACACACACACACACACACACACACACACACACGGTGGGAGAGAGGGAGGGAGAGATATCTCCTATTGTTCCCCACTCTCACCAGCATTGGGCATTGTTCAGGATTTTGACCTTTCTGATAGCTGTATACTAGCTATGTTTTTGAATGACACAAGAAGTCCTGTAATATTGGCTATGATTATTTTGAAGGATAGAAATCCTGTTCTGAACAAGTGTTTACACTTGCATCTTTGGCTAATTAGGGCTGTTAGAATGTCACCAGGCTTGAATGTTAGGTTTGTTTATAGGCTTGAGGGATGCTTCTGAAACTCAGACTCCTACTGTGGGTTAGCTCCATTAAGGAAGGCAGCCATCATGGGAGGTACTCAATCCTGAGCTCTCTTAAGACAGTAATGGAGCTTAATCCTTTAGGAGAATCCTTTTGCTAGCGAGTTCCTATTCCTTTCCATTCTTGTCATTTAACCTTGGGTGATTTCTTATGGCCAATGTCATGGGTTCCCAAATAGAAGTTACGTTATTTAGAGAAACCAGACTTGGGTAAAGCTTCTGCCTTAGGTAGTTATTGCAGTTCCATAAGGGAATTGGAGCATATTTCACTTCCCCTTGAGTTTCAAAAGCCAAATGCTGAACATTCAGTTGCACTACCAGTACCACCAAGGGTACCTTTTCCACTCTTCGGGGAGCACATGCTTTACTGGATCCCTCTTAGACTTTTTGAGTAGTGTCCATTTGTGGAGCCTGTTTCTTAGAGCCTCAGGCAGAGTCTGTGTTCCTGGACACAGTGCAGTTTGGGGGACGGTGTGTATGTGATCAGGATTCTATGCTGGTTTAGGAGAGCCTTTCTGGCAGTGTCCATGAAACCTGTGAAACCTTTCCAGTGTGTGGCCCATGTGGGTCCAGCAATGGCAAGACAGTTGGCTATCCCCATGATGGGTAGGATCCACTGGACAGAGTCATCCTGAAGCTTACTAAGGGTCAGAAGGATGAGTATTCCTACTGTTTTCATTCATGGTCCTCTTAAATTATCACCTTTTGGAAAGTTGGAAACCAAACAGGAAAGCAGATCTATGTACTTATCAGGATTTTGTTGCCACTGAAAAGGGGAGTGGACAGGCTGCCTAAAACATAGAATCGTAGTCTCTAAAGCTAACTACCTCCAACACACAGTCACCTATAATGGCTGTGTCTTAGCCTGCCTTTACTCTGCCCTTGGTAAGTTTCTTGATTTTCTTGTCCCAACATCTTTAGGTACATGTTGAGGAAGTTCATAATCACGTTAAAACTATTCTACAAAACCTGGGTTGTCTCCTAACTGTAGGCAGCATTCTTAGCCCATTCTTAGTGATCTTTAGGACATTACCATTGAGTACTGTTCTCCACCCAGGCAGAAGCTGCACTTAGTGTGGCATTACCTGGGTGGGGAGGGGTGTCTGTAAATTATTTCCCTGCTCCTTAGAAAGTCTCCAAAGACCAGCCTTGTCTAATATTTCCACTGATTTCCCTAGGGAATCCAGAGAGGGAAGAAGTAGTTAGCTCTAGACTGAGTGTTGTTTTCTTTGACTGAGTGGTTTCTCAGTGCCATCAGGAAACACTGGTCTATCTACTTATAAAATGAGAAGTTGGAGGACTCGGCTGAACTCTGACAAAGCCAACAACTTTCTCCATCAAATAGCCATTTTTTTCTCACTCTTTTCTACTTATTGCTCACTGGTTTTAATCCTTGGTTTTTTGGCTTCAGCATTGTGGGTCTGTGGTGAGGCAGAACATCATGGAGGAGAGGATGCAGGAGAAACAAGCATCTCACTGTGGGCCACTGCATCAGCAGTTGCAGACTATTATTGACTTGAGATCTTTCCAGTATGGTGGGCTCATTGGGGTATAACTCCACTGTAAGTCAAGGAACAGCTGTATTGATCACTTCCCTCCATGGCCATTTCTTTTAATAGCTAGTATAAGAAACCAAAACCTGTGGTCACGTAAAAATTAAGGACTTTTAATTAACGAAGCAAACTATAGACAAATTTGACAGATGGGTAACAGATTGATAGAAGATATTTGCAAAATAGAAGAGGAATTGACAAGAGATTAATATATAATACACACAAGGAATCCTTACAAGTCATCAAGAGAAAAATATTAGGAAATCTACTAGAAAAATGAGCAAAGGATATTAATAGTAATTCACAGAAGGGGAAACCCAAATAGCTAACAATCTGAATAAAGAGACCATCAATCTTTGTAACATTTAATTAGGGAAGTGGAAAGGGAAACAATGAACTGCATATTGGTTTATCCAAAAATTTAAAGTTATATAAGACTAAACCTAGTTCCTGGCATAAGAAATGGCAAACATCAGGCATTGTAACAGAACAGTTGGCTGAAACCATTCTGGCACATGTGTGGGACTTGTAGGTGTGAACTCTAGAGAAACAGTTGCCCATTATTTGTGAAAGTGCATGTCCTTATAGCTTGTTGTGACATCAGAGTTAAAGGCATAACCACTTCTGGATGGATGGACAAACTAAATGCAAGGGTATAAGTAAGGAGCCAAATAAACAGCATTTGAATATTTTTGTGGTATTTCCATATTATTTTAGCTTCAAGAAATATTTGCAGCTGGGCATGTTGGCACATGCCTTTAATCCCAGCACTCGGGAGGCAGAGGCAGGCGAATCTCTATGAGTTCTCGGCTAGCCAAGTCTACAAAGCTACAAAGAGAGTTCCAGGACAGCCAGGGCTGTGACACAGAGAAACCCTGTCTTGAAAAAACAAGTTAAAAAATTAATTAATTAAAAAAATAAAGAAAAATAAAGAAATATTTGTGTGTCTTTTCAGGAAAATATGCTCTTACTCTTTTACACACACACATACACACACACACACACACACACACACACACACACACACTTTGAGACCAGGCCTCATTATGAAGCCCTCTGCTTCACCATTCTTAAATACTGTGATTATAGGTGTGTGCCACTAAAGTCTGGTTCAATGATTTATCACCTATCCTTATAATTTTCATTTTCTAGATTAATTTTAAAGCATCATATAGATTTCATTAAAAATTCTGTGTTGGACTAGGGGGATGGCTCAGAACCTACACAAAAGCTGGGTATAGAAGTGCATACATCCATAATCCTAGTGGAGGAGGGGAGGCAGAAACACAAGAATCTCTGTAAGCTTGGGGGTCAACTAGCTGGACATACACAGTGGAAGAGAAAAGAGACTGTCACGACAAGATGGAAGATGAAGACCATCAGCTGAGATTGTGCTCTGACCTTAATGTGCACACTATAGCATGCCTGCACTCACACAAACACATGCACACTTACACACACACATACACATACCACATATACACACATACACATACCACATATGCACACAATAGATAAAAAAATTCTTTAGGGATATTGGTTTGTTTGATGCAGGATCTTGCTATGTTGTACAGGCTAGCCTTAAACTTACTATGTAGCCCAGGCTGGTCTTGAACTCACAGTCCTCCTGTCTAAGCCTCCTTTTGTATGTTGATTACATAGCCTGCTACTTTGCTGAAAGTATTTATCAGGGGTAAGTGGATTTTTCAGCGGTTAGAGTCTTCCGGGGGTGGGGTGGGGTGGGGAGTTACTTTAAGTATAGAATCATGTTATCTGTGAATTGGCATAATAAAAATTCTTTTCCTACTTATATCACTTTTATTTCTTTTTCTTGTCTTATTGCTCTAGCTAAGACTTTAAGCACTATATCAAATAAGAATGGGAGAATAGGTACCCTCGAATTACTGCATTTTAGAAGAAAAATTTTCTCAGTTTTTTTTCTTTTTTTCTTATTATTTTTTTTTTAACTTTCCAGCCGGTAATCAGGGCAATCAGTTTATGATGTATAGCTTTTGTTATATTGAACTATGTTCCTTCAGTTCCTGGTTTCCTCAGAACTTTTTCAGAAGCGATGTTGAGCTTTGTCTAATGGCTTTTCTGCATCAATTGAGATGTGTGATTTTTGTCCTTAAATATATTGATATATACTATATATACTATATATACACACACATACACTATATATATGTATATATACAATATTCTATCCAACAAGGAGATAGCACACATTCTTCTCATCAGGGCAAGAATGAAACCTTCTCTAAGTCCAGCAATCAAATCATACCAAATATAAAGAAATCAAAATAATTTTTGTGTTATCATAATACAATGAAACTAGAAATCAATAAAAAGGAAACTTACAAAAACTGCATAAATTCATGGAATGTACACAATGTACTCTTGAATGATCAGTGGGGTCATTGAAGAAATCATAAAAGAAATTTTAAAATTCTTAGAATCAAATGAACATGGAAGTACAACCTACCAGAATCTTTAGAATACAGCTAAGATTGGTTCTAGAAGGAAAATTTGTAGCTGCAAATGATGACCCAAAAAATCAGAGCTGTTTCAAGTAAATAACCTAATCATCCACTTCAATATCATAGAAAAAACAAACATGAAAGGAATAGATGGCACAAAATAATAGAGATCATGGCTGCAAATTCAGGAAATGGAGACTGAAAGAACATATATAAAATTAAACTAGGTGTTTAAATAAAAACAAGATTGGCAGAGGTTATCCAAACTAACCAAAAAAAGGGAGGACTCACATTAATAAAATCAGATGAAAGGGGGATTAATACAGAACCCAATGAAATTCAGATAATCACTAGGAAATACTTGGAAAGTGTATTTTTAAAAATAAACCCCGAAAATCCAGAAATGGATAAATTCCTAGGTGCATGTGACCTACCAAATTGAATTAAGAGGGCATAAAACAACTTAAGTAGATCCAAAGCAATCAGCAAAATAAAGCATCAATAACAAGTCTTCCCCCAGCCCCCCTGTCTTAGGATTCCTATTGCTGCTACAAGTCACCTTGACCAAAAAGCAAGTTGAATTGGAAAGGGTTTTTGTTTTATATTTCCACATTGCTGTTCATCATGAAAGGAAGTCAGGACAGGAACTCAAACAGGTCAGGATCCTGGAGGCAGGAGCTGATGCAGAAGCCATGGAGGGGAGCTGATTACTGGCTGGCTTCCCATGGCTTTCTCAGCCTGCTTTCTTATAGAACCCAGGACCAACAGTCCAGGGATGGTACCTCCCACCATGGGCTGGACTCACTCCCATTGATCACTAATGAGAAAGTGTCTTATAGCTGGATCTCATGGAGGCATTTCCTCAACTGAGGCTCCTTCTTCTCTGATGACTCTAGCTTGTGTCAAGTAGACACATAAAATCAGCTAGTACCACTGACCCCCTTGTCAACTTGACACACAGACCCATCACTATTAAGCCACAGCCCTTCCTTTCTTACTCATTCCCATGATCTTAAATGATTTAGAAGTCCCACAGTCTTTACAAATTCAAACACATTAAAATTTCAGTTTCTTTAAAATAGTCAATCTCTTTAAAAATCAGAAGTCTTTTAAATTTCAAGTCTCTCAACTGTGGGCTTCAGTAAAAATACTTTCTTATTTCAAGAGGGAAAAATTAGGGCACAGTCACAATCAAAGCAAAACAAAATTCCAACTGTCTAATATCTAGGATCCACTTATGGTGTTCTGGAGTCCCCCAAAGGGCTTGGTCACTTCTCTGGCTCTGCAACCTGCAGCACACACAGCTTGTCTTCTAGGTACCGGCTGGCTCCACTCCACTGCTGCTGCTGTTCTTGGTGGTCATCCCATGGTGCTGGTGTCTCCAAAATGCTGGAGTCCCCTTGCTGCAACTGGGTTGCATGTTCACCAATATCCTCTTATGCTCTTTTCATGGTGCTAAGCCTCAACTTCTCTGCATGACCCCTTCATTCTTGGGACTTCAACTGCCACTGAAGCTGTACCTTCACCAGTGGGCCTTTCCTGGCTTCTTATAGTGGCAAGCCTCAGCTGCTCTTTATGACCCCATCATGCCTTCAAAACCAGCACCACTTGGGTGACTCTTACACATGACCAAGTCTGGCTGCCAGCTTGAGGTACAACCTTGACTGCTCCTGGAACACAGCTTCTTTGTTCTCTCAGATAACATTTCCCAGAAGATTTCATCTCAGCAATGCTGGTTTCTTCCTAATCACTGCTAATTTTTTAGCTCCAGCCGACCAGCATCAAGTATCCCAGCAAAGCAAAATGTTGCTTTCGTAGTTCTGGTATCTTGTTAATCACAGCTTATTCTTCAGCCCCAGCTAACCAGAACCATAGGATCTCAATTAAAAATAACAAATGGCCCTGATAGAGTCTTTAAACTTCCTTCTGAAAGTTTACAAGCCAGGCCTTCATCTTCTGCACTGCTTTCAATATATTATCTTCCAAGCTCCCAAGGAACATCTCACAGAGCTCTTAATACTCAATGGTTCTTCTAGCCCAAAGTTCCAAAATTCTTGTACAATCCTTCCCCCAAACAGATCAGGTCTGTCACATCAATACCCCACTGTGCTGGTACCAATTTGTCCTAGAGTTTCCATTGCTGCGACGGAACATCATGACCAAAAGGCAAGTTGGCCCTCCCCCATTGATCACTAAATGAGAAAATGCCTTATAGCTGGATCTCAAAGAGGCATTTCCTCAGCTGAGGCTCCTTCCTCTGATGACTCTAGCTTGTGTAAAGTTGACAAACAAAACCACCCCAACATTTTGGAGATACCAGTACCATGAGATGACCACCAAGAATAGTAGCAGCAGTGAGTGGAGTGGAGCCAGCCAGAGCCTAGAAGATAAGCTGTGTGTGCTGTAAAGGGCAGCGCTGGAGAAGCGACCCAAGTCCTTTGTAGGAATCCAGGAGATTGTGAGTGGATCCCAGATAATTGGACATTGAGTCATTTATACTGCTGGAGTTTGGTTTGGCTTGGTTCAGATTGTGATGGTGCCCTGATTCTTTCCTCTTCAATAAAGTATTCAATTTTGATTTTTAAAGGAGCCCACAGATGAAAGACTTGAACTTTTAAAACAGACTGGTTGGAGCCAGGAGGTGGTGGCTCATGCCTTTAATCTTAGTACTTGGGAGGCAGCGGCAGGTGGATCTCAGTGAGTTTGAGGCCAGCCTGGTCTACAAAACGAGATCCAGGACATCCAGAGCTGTTACATAGAAGAACCTTATCTCAAAAAACCGAGAGAGAGAAAGAGAGAGAGAGAGAGAGAGAGAGAGAGAGAGAGAGAGAGAGAGAGAGAGAGAGAAGGAGAGAGAGAAAGAAGGAGAGAGAGGAGAGAGAGGAGAGAGAGGAGAGAGCGAGAAGGAGAGGGAGAAGGAGAGAGAGAGAAGGAGAGAAAGAGAAGGAGAGAGAAGGAGAGAGAGAAGGAGAGAGAAGGAGAGAGAGAGAAGGAGAGAGAGGAGAGAGAGAGAGAAGGAGAGAGAGAGAAGGAGAGAGAGAGAAGGAGAGAAAGAGAAGGAGAGAGAAGGAGAGAGAGAGAAGGAGAGAGAGAGAAGGAGAGAGGAGAGAGAGGAGAGAAGGAGAGAGAGGAGAGAGAGAGAGAGAGAGAGAGAGAGAAGGAGAGAGAGAGAAGGAGAGAGAGAGAGGAGAGAGAGGAGAGAGAGAGACTAATTGTTTTAAAGAAGTTGAAATTTTAAAGACTGAATTTGTAAAGACTATGGAACTTATTTTAATGTGAGATCCTGGGGATGAATAAGAAAGGAAGGAATGTGGCTTAACAGTGATGTGTCTGTGTGTCAAGTTGACAAGGGGTCAGTGGTACTAGCTGATTTTGTGTGTCAACTTGACACGAGCTAGAGTCATCAGAGGAAGGAGCCTCAGTTGAGGAAATGCCTCCATGAGATCCAGCTATAAGACATTTTCTCCTCATTTAGTGATCAATGGGAGTGAGTCCAGCCCATGGTGGGAGGTACCATCCCTGGACTATTGGTCCCGGGGTTCTATAAGAAAGCAGGCTGAGCAAGCCATGGGAAGCCAGCCAGTAATCAGCTCCCCTCCATGGCTTCTGCATCAGCTCCTGCATCAGCTCTTGCCTCCAAGATCCTGACCTGTTTGAGTTCCTGTCCTGACTTCCTTCAGAGATGAACAGTAATGCTGAAGTGTAAGCCTAATAAACCCTTCCCTCCTCTACTTGTTTTTTTTTTTTTTTTGGTTGTGGTGTTTTGTAGCAGCAATAAAAACCTTAAGACACCACCCCTAAGAAACAGGACTAGATGAATTCACTGCCAAATTCTTCCAAACTTTTAAAGAACTAATCAATACCAATACTGGTCAAATAGAACAGGAAGGAGGCCTATCAAATTCAGGCTGCAAAGCCAGCATTAGCCCAGGGTTACTACTGCTGTGATGAAACACCCTGACCAAAAGCAAGTTGGGGAGGAAAGGTTTTATTTTACTGACATATTCTGAATCACAGCCAATTGAGGGATATCAGGGCAGGAATTCAAACCAGACAGGAACCCGGATACAGGAGCTGATGCAGAAGACATGGAGGGGTGCTGCCTACTGTCTTGCTCTTCATAGCTTACTCAGTTTGCTTTGTTATAGAACCCAGAACCACAAACCCAGGGGTTGTCCTCACCTCCAGTGGGCTGGACTCTCCGACATCAATCACTAACTAAGAAAATGCCCTATAGGCTAACCGACAACCTGATCTTCCGGAGGTATTTTCTCAGTTGAAGTTCCCTCAGATAATTCTAACTTGGGTCAAGTTGACATAAAAGTAGTCAACACACTCTGATATCTACATTAGATGAGAATATAACAAAATGACCCCCTCCACACACACCCATGAACACAGACAAAAATTCTCAATAAAATTCTGGCAAACCAAATGCAACAACCCACAGGAATATCAGATAGCACAATCAAGTTTGTTTTATTCTGGTTCAACATAGTCAAATCAATAAAGGTGATAATATATATGTCTTATATAAAAATATACAATAAACATATGTAATATAATAAAAAATTAAATATTATACACATATGCTAACTTCTTTTGTTCTATGTAGAATTTTGAATGTGAATGTCCCCCATGTTATTTGAATACTTGGTACCCCAGTTGGTAGAACTGTTTGGGAAGGATTAGGAGGTGTGGCCTTACTGGAGGTCATGTATTCCTGGGGGTGGGCTTTGAGGTTTCAAAAGCCATGGCACTCCTAGTTAGCCCTCTCTGCCTTGTGGCTGTGTTACATCTCAAGATGTAAGCTCTGAGCCTCTGGGTGCCAGCTGCCATGCTCCCTACCACAATGGTCATGGACTCATCCTTTGAAACTGTAAATCCCCAATAAACTATTTCTTCTCTAAGTTGCCTTGGTCATAGCAGCTTAGTATAACAATAGTAAAGTAACTAAGACATTTTTGATACTGTTTAATTCTGAGATTTCTTTGTTGATTTTTAATTTGTACGACTTATCAAGAGAGGACAATGGGCATTGAAATCACCTACTGTTATTGTATTAGAGCCTGTTTGACCTTCCACATGCATTAGTACTTGTTTTTATGAAATTGGAAGCCCTACATTTGGTAATAATGTTTATAATTATTGTACCTCCTTGGAGAATTGTTCCCTTTATTAATATGTAGTGGCTTGCTTTATCTCGTCTGATTAATTTAGGTTTGAAGTCTATGTTATCAAATATCAGAAGAGCTGTGCCAGCTCCAGCTGGTTTTGGCTTCTGTGCTGGCTAGTTTTTATGTAACTTGACACGAGCAAGTGTTATCTGAGAAGAGGAAATATCACTTGAGAAAATCTAGCTGTAGGTAAGCCTGTAGGGCATTTTCTTATTAGTAATTGGTGAGGGAGGGCACAGCTCATTGTGGGTGGGGCCACCTCTGTACTGGTTGTCAGAAGTGCTATAAGAAAGCAGGCTGAGCAAATCATGGGGCTCAAGCTGGTAAGCAGCACCCCTCCACTGCTTCTGCATCATCTCCTGGCTTCATGTCCCTGTTCTGTTCTGCCTTGTTCTGCCTTCATTTCCTTTGATGGTGAACAGTGATGTGAAAATGTTAACAAAATAAACCCTTTCCTCCCCAAGTTGCTTTTGGACATGGTGTTTCATCACTGTAATAGTAATCCCAACCATGACAGCTTCCATTAACTTGTTTGATTATTTTTTGTCCTTTGATTCTTAGTCTGTGTATATTTTTACCTTTGATGTGTGTTTCTCAGAGATAACAGATAGTTAGAGTTTTTTAATTGAGTCAGCTAGCCTGAGTCTCTTTATTGGTGAATTTAAGCCATTTATGTTTTAAATTATTATTAAGAGATGTTTACTTGTTATTGTAATTTTGTTAGTTATTTTTCTGGTTGGTTCTATTATTGTTTGTAATATGCTCTTACCTCTGTTGATATTAGGGGCTTGCTGATCTACTGTGCTGGGTGTGATGGATTTCTTTCCAGATGTCCTTTGTTCATCTGTTTCTCTAATGTGAATTATTCCTTCTTGTGTTCTCCTGTTGGAAACTGTCTTTACTTCTCTGTATTTGTGCTGGCAGGTGGGTCATGAATTGCCTTAGTTTGTGCTTGTCTTGAAATATCATTATTTCTCTGCCAATTTTAAAAGGTATCTTTGCTTGTTATAGCAATCTTGGTTGGCAGTTATTTACGTTCAAGTCTTTTTCCATCCTTTCCTGGCTTTGAGGGTTGCTGATGTGAGATCTATATTATTCTGTTGTTTTTGCCTCTTTAGGTGAGTTGGCATTTTTCTCCTCAGACTTTAATATTTTTGTTTTGTATTTTTGACATCGTGACTGTAATATGTTAATGGTTCTTCTTCAGTAATGACTATTGGGGGTTGTAAATACTCCTTGTGCCTAAATATCTATTTCTTTCTCTAGATTTGGGAGATCGCCTACTATCATTTTGTTCAATATACTTTCTATGTTATTAGTGTTTATCTCAGCTTCTTTCTCTGTACTGTGGGTTCTTAGGTTTAGTTTCTCAATTATATCTCGGAAGTCTGTGTGTTCTTGTGGCAAAGCTCATTTTCTTTTGTTCCCTTACTGATGCTTGAATGTAGTATTTTGTCAGTCCTACCCTTCACGCTCTTTTTTTCTGCCTGATGGAATTCTATTGGCCATGCTTTACATTGTGCTTTCAAATTTGATTCATTGAGTTTTCATCTCCAAAAATTTAAAAACATGCTGTTATTTATTGCTTGAGAACTTCATATAAGTACACAATGTGTCTGGTCCAATCCACCGCAAGCCCTCCCCTCCACCTCTTCCCAAGCCCTCCTGCCACTTCTTCCAAACTATATGCACTAGACTTTTTTGACCCACTACTTCCAATTAGTGATGCCAGTGTTTATTTCTCTCCTTCCTCCCTCCCTCCAAAGCCCTCAATTTCCTTGTTGAATATTTCATTTTATTTTAATTTTTCATAAATATTGCTGATTTTTCCCATATGTTCCACTGATGTTTTCTTCTATGTTGCTAATGTTCCTCTCAGACCTTGATTGAGTTCTCCTACTTGTTTATATACTCATTCGGGTCACTGATCATTTTTACCTATAAACGTTTGAAATCTTCATGTGGCTTTTTGCCTACTTCAGAATTGTTGAGTTGAGGAGTTATGATCTTTTAGAAGTCTTGTGGCCTTGCTTTGAATGTTTCCCATGTGTCTGTGCTGTGATTTGGGGAGGGATCTCGTCATTGAACATCCTACTTTTGAAGCCTCAACCCCCATTCCATTCTGTGAGGATCAAACAAACTACTGTATTAATAATAACATCAAGCCATACAAGAAATAGAATTAAAACTCAACCTCAGTCCACCAGTGTATTAGCAATGATCCTAATGCTGAAAATGACAAAACTACTGTAGACTTACCAGAACTTAAATATTACCTAGGCTGAGTGTGGAAATAGAAAATGAGTGAGGACTGGAGAGATGGCTCAGCGGTTAAGAGCACTGGTTACTCTTCCAGCGGTCCTGAGTTCAATTCCCAGCAAGCACATGATGGCTCACAACCATCTGTAATGAGGTCTGGTGCCCTCTTCGTTCCTGCGGGCACACATGCAAGCAGAACACTGTATACATAATAAATAAATCTATAAAAAAAAGAAAACGAATGAAATGAAGGGGGAAGTAGGTAGGACATGTGAGAAGTTGAGAAGGGAGGTTAAATAAAAGAAAGGAGATGAAGACTAGAAGGATGTTACAAAGGGAAGGAACCAGAGAAGGAGATTAGAAAACAAACAAACAAAAAAATCCCAACCCCCAAAAGATCTTCCAATTGTGGTAATATATTGTGTACCCTAATAAACTTTGGTTGAAGATTAGAGGATAGAACAAGCCACTATCTTAAACATAGAGGCCAGACAGTGCTGGCACACACCTTTAATCCTAGCAATTGGAAGGCAGAGATCCAGAGTTCAAAGCCACCCTAGACTAGATGAGATTGACTCAGTCTAGGAGAGAAACAGAGCTGGGCAGTGGTGGCACACACCTTTAATCCCAGTACTTGGGAGTCATACACCTTTAATCCCAGCACTTGAGATCTCATGCCTTTGCTTGAGAAGCACACACGACTTCAATCCTAGGAAGTGATGGCTGGGCAGAAAAAGGTATATAAGGTGTGAGGAGACAGGAACTAGAGACTTTTTCAGGCTGAGGAGTCCTAAAGGTAAGATGTGGCCTGTTCCTTTGTCTCTCTGATATTTCATCTTTTACCCCAATATCTGGTTCTGGGATTTTTATTAACAGACCATTTAGAATTCATGTTACATTCAATAATGAAAAAGTTCAAAATTTTAGATAGAGAAACAAAAACATTGCTCAATAATAAAAAATGTGTAAATAATAGGAATACATGAAAGGAAACAAAAAATAAAAACATGAAAATTAAACAAATATAGTAAAGTAAAACCTGCTTAAAAGTATAGTAAAGGAAATAAAGAAATGGTAATGTGGAAAAGGATGAGGTGTTGATGGGTCTCTGAGTCCATGGGAACTGGAAACTGTCCTAACATGAAGGGAAAGTCCAATGAACATGTGGACTCTTGTCTTTCCTGTGGTTTATGCTGTCACTGAGGCTGTCTTGGACACTTAAAAGGGGTTTTGTTTCTTTGTTTGTTTTCTCTTTCTAATTTTTTTTTTTTTTTAGTTTTTCGAGACAGGGTTTCTCTGTGTAGCTTTGCGCCTTTTCTGGAACTCACTTGGTAGCCCAGGCTGGCCTCGAACTCACAGAGGCCTCTGCCTCCTGAGTGCTGGGATTAAAGGCGTGCGCCACCACCGCCCGGCTCTTTCTAATTTTCTAATCTATTTTTAAAGTAAAAAGCATACCACTATGTTTTGTCTTGTGAGGTTTCTCTTTCAATTGGCTTGATTTTCTCAACAGCTCAGTGAGATAGACATTCTGTACCACTTTGCAGAGCAGCAAACAACAAAGTTGTTCAAGGTTAAACAGTAGTGGTGTTCTGGGCACTCAAAAGTTCTGTTTCTGTGAGCTGTGGGAGCCACGGCTCACTGTACTTTGTGAAGCAAAGGCAAGGATTCAAACTGATCTAATGTGCTATGTTGTTGAATGTACTTTTGAAGATGTAGCCCTGGAAAAAATAAGGTGTGTGCAGAATTTATAAACAATGATGTTTATAAGATCTCAAGTACAAACAGATAAAGAGTCAGGTAAAAGGTCAGGTGTCGGCCCAGATACAGCCAGTAGATGAAATATTAAAATACTGTATTCTTTATTTTTAAACAGTTAATAATAAAAATGCTAATGTGATACGTGAATAAAAGCAATAAGTATAAAACGTGCCAAGAACGGAAAGGCTCCTCCTTGCCAGGACTATGGTTTCAGTTCTGCCTCACTTGCTCAAGTGTTCTCAGAAGGACGCTTTCTCAAAGAGGTGGCTGGCCAAGGTTATTTGGGGGCTGCATGGAAGGTCTTGCTGATCCCATGCCTGGGTCTGGTCCATACACGCACAGCGTCTGTAAAACATTGGCATCATCAGTCTTGCTCCAGACTCCCTTGCCAACTCCCCTTCGCCTCCCAAGCAGCCTGCAGCTGTCGCCACCAGCTCTGTCTCGAGAGCCTACCACCCTTCATTTTAATGACCCTCCAGACAAGGCAAATGAGGCAGCTCTGCGGGTCTCTCCTCTTCACCTGGAAAGGAATTAGTGGTCCATTAGCGTGATGAGAAGCACCTCCCTCCTCCCTCAGAGAAATGGGGCTTTTTTGAAAATGGGAAGGCTGGTTTGGACCTGGGTTGTAGTGCAGCCACCTGGAAATGGTTTCCGGGGTTCCATCTTTCTGTGCAGTCCCTGTCAGCTGCTTTATCCCTTGTTTTTGGCAAATAACTTGCCATTTGATCTGAATTTAAAAAGCCTTGGCTTGCCTGGTGGGGAGAGAACAGGTGGAGGGTGGTAAGTAGCAAATAGTTCTTACAGTTGACATGACAGCCAGGAAGAAAGCCCCTTTCCCATGTGCCCCTTGGTTTTGCCCAAGTCTTTCTTTCTAAGGCCAGGAGCAAACAGGCCTGAGTATTGAGCCTCTCAGGACCTTTGAGTCTTTCATCATACTGTTGGCAAGACCTTAAGGTGCTTGGCTAGAATTGTGGTATTTAAACCACACCATAAGCAAGTTTTTAGACACAATTACATTCATCATCTTAGAGACAACAGTGTTGAGACCTCAAGAGGACAGGAAGTGTGGATGAGTGTTTCTGACAGCAGCATGGCTGAGCATGGTAGTCCAGTTCCCACTTGTTGGGTACTGTGCTTCTGAGCTGCTCAAGCTTGTCACTGCGTTGGGTCCTTGCAACTGTGTGGAATGGGTATCACCATTGCTGGGCTTGAACTGGAGAAACAGGTTCAGAGTCTGACTTGCCTCCATTTAAGTTTCAGAACTAAGGCTTGCTTCTGATGGGTCTGATTCCAGAACTGCTAACCATCTCACCTAGTTCAGTGGCTGTGTATTTATTTGGTTAGCACCAAATAAATAGTAGGTTTTCTATTGGAGTCTTGAGCTTTCACGTGGAGTGTGAATGCCATCAAAAGAATGAGAGATAGCACATAAAATGCACACATCACACACACACACACACACACACACACACACACACACACGAATTAGAAAAACAGCTTTCAAATAATATACTAAAATCCTAA
The DNA here is from genome assembly GCF_007827085.1 of Peromyscus californicus insignis. NCBI lineage: Eukaryota > Metazoa > Chordata > Mammalia > Rodentia > Cricetidae > Peromyscus > Peromyscus californicus. Next base: position 22,991,158 of record NW_026294402.1, read on the forward strand.
GTAGATAAAAGTAGATTTTTATTTCTAACGAGTCACATATGTATGTGAATGATGCAAATTTTAATGGGACTGAAGCCTGCATAGACTACAGAGGAAAGTTCCATCCTGGCCCTGTCTACCAGTATCCTGTCCTTTGTGTGCAGAGCAGCTGCCTCAGCTCATATAATTAATCCCAGTTCCTCAGAGGCTGAGGCAGGATGAGCCTGAGTTGAAGGTCAAGTTAGAGGTCAGCCTGGGACACCTAGTAAGACTTGTCTCAAAATTAGAAGAAGAAAAGGGGACACTGGAGATTCACCTCTGGTAGGGCCCTTGCCTAGTGTGGCCAAGGCCCTGGATTCATCCCCGATTACTTTTCACAAAGAGTAAGTGCATTTGAAATGTGGAGAGTGATATGATCAGAGTGGTGGGCTGTGAGGCCTCAGCCCTCTGCACAGAGTGGAGAGGATAAGGGCCTGAAGGAGCTTAGAGCTGGTGGTAGTTTTCCTTCCTGTGTTTTGTCTAGGTAGGTGAGTCTTCTTTGGGCCATGAGGGTTGGGTTGTTGAGTAGAGAACACTTCCTCCACATTTGTGTTTTGGGTCCAGGACTGGGTGCCATAGACAGTGTGTTCTAAAGCTTGGGCTGACATTCCACACAGCCACTCAGCCATCCTGACACCACTGGGTAACAATGGAAACTCAAAGCTTCCCTGGGCTCCCTTAGGTCTTTGTCACTGAAGTTGGAATTTGTAATTTCCTGCTTTGGTTACAATGAGGTCAGTCTGTATCCTCTACTCCGCTGATAAAGGAGGAGGTGAGAAATCCCTTCAGATCAGCTCACACGGAGACCAAATTGCCACCAGCATCAGAGCACAGCTGTTCAGCTTGCCTTGATGCTGTTCTGAAGCCCCTGCTCGGAGACTAATGTCCACTGGGGAAGAGCTGGGATTAGGAACTCCAAATCAACACAAATCTGGTTCTTTCCAGATTCCTTAATTGCACTGGGAAGGGAGTTCCTAGGAACCGTAGGTCAATAAAAGGGGATCAGGAGTAGTGGAGATGTTGGGAGTAGCAGCAAATAAAGAAACCCCCTTCCCAGTAGAGAAGAGGTAGTTTATTCTGCAGGCTAATAGGAGTGATCCATGGCCCAGGAACATGGACTGAGGACACCCCAAGTCCCATGTTGCAATGTGATAACCGTTTGGAGTTTTTATAGTAGCAGAACAAAGAAAGTCATAATAAAGGTGTTTTTACATATACTGGCAGAGACAGTAAGTAGATAGGCAAAGCAAAGCAGAGACAACTCAGCTGTAGGCCTTAGATGCTGACTGACCCTTAGCCTTTTGGTTGGTAGAGGCTGGGGTTTTAGTAACTTAGTACATTCCGAAACATTTTTATCTGCTCGTTATAGGATGTTAGGTCAGACACAGAGGTGGGCAAGGAATGGCTATTTAGGGGCTAAAGGTAAATTGTAGTTAGACCCCAGACCTGTAACATTCCACTCTCTCCCACTGTCACAGAAGCCAACTGGCCTTCCAGAAGGTTCAGCTGAAGGGGAGGCTTCTTTGGGGGAACTTTAGTTCACAGAGAATTCCTCTGGGGGAATGATTTCACATCAGAACTTTGTGGCTGCCTCTGGTTCAGTAAGGAAAGTTAGAAAAATGTGAAGTGGTCTCTTACTAAAAGATTTTTGAAAGCTGAGCATGGTGGCACACACCTGTAATCGTAAGACTCAGGAGTCTGATGCATGAGTATTGAGAGTTCAAAGCCAGGCCTGGGCTGCCCAGCCAGACCTGGACTTAAAACAAATAAATTACTATTAAAAATAGTTTGGGTCTAACTACATTTTCATAAAGCTATGTAAACTGAGAGAAATATGCTATTCCAAAGCATGGCAAAGAAAAGCAACACATTTATCAAGTTAGACCTGCTGTGGTGAGTGTGCAAAATCCTTCTTTGGGCCTGAGGGGATGGCTCAGTAGGTATAGTCTTTGCAGGGTAAGTGTAAGGACCTGAGTTTGGATCTCCAGCACCCTTGTAAAAAGCTGACAGTGCACAAACTTGTGCCCCAGCACCAGGGATGTGGGGACAAGGATAAGAATAAGGTGGAGAGTGATGGAGAATACAGGGCATTCTCTTTTGGCTTCCATAAATGTGAACAGGCATGTAGACTCTCACCTATACATGCACATATACCACACACACACACCACCACCACCACCATCACCACACATTATAAAAAGTTTCAAAAAATAGATTAAAACATTCAAATAGATAGAAGTAGGTTTTCATTTCTAACTAGACACCTATGTAGATATATGACACAAAATTTAAAGGGACCAAAGCATGTTGTTTTTCTGTTGGCTTAGTGACCACACCTGAATCTACTGATAATTTAATTCCTTTTTGCATCTCTGTGGCTCTGAAGTTGGTGCCCTGCCACTCAGGCCACAGCCTGGTAGGATTCCCAGTCCCACAGGCAGGCACCTGCTTGGCCATGGCCACCAAATATAGGTTTTAACTAAATCTCTATATTCTGTTTACCAATAAAGACTTGGGAGTCAGATGTTGGGTCAAAACCTGCTAGCTCAGAGAGGCCAAGAAGCAATGAGCTGACCTTCCGTTTTGATGGGAGACCCAGCAAGAGAAGCATCTCTCCACTCCTCCCAAACCCAAAAGACCTTGAATCTCTAAGTCCCTCCCTCCTCCTTCCTGTTATTCCTGACTCCTCTGTCCTCTCTATGACTAACTAATTCCTATCAGCTAGTCATCGGCTCTGCCCCCTGATCTAAGGTTAATTTTGTTAATACAATCTTGGAGTTTTACAGTGCAATCAAATATCCTGCAACAGAAGCATACAAAGGATTCAGAGGAAAGCCATATCCTTGTCCTGTCCATCAGCTTCTTGTCCTTCTTCATGGGGAGGAGTTTGCCCCAGCTCCACTGTCAGACAGGTCAGACATGGATACTTCTTACAAAGATACCATGTACATTTATGTGGACATTTGTGTGTATCTGTATCTTTAAACCTTAATACAAGACACTTTATGTATTATTTCTAGCCTTGCTTTTCAGGAGTGCCATTTTGAAATATCACAAACTGCAGAACCAGTGCTTTGATTCAGTTTGTTTTCAGACTATTTGCAAAGTTCCTCATACTTCAGAATATTTATGAGCTCTGAGCTTGAAATGACATTAGCAAATTCTGACCCTTCAGCTTCAATTTCTCCAGACTGATGTTTTCCCTCCTAGCAACCAAAATTGATTGTTTGATTTTAAAGCTGAGAGTTTTTTTTTTCCTTTTTCCTTGTCAATGAACTAAGGAAGCCCACAAAGAGAAAAGCAAGACTGGGTGGACTATACAAACAGTTACCAGTTAATTGGAGAGGCATAGTTGGGGGGGGGGGGGGGCGGAGAGAAGCCTGTGGCTCAGTAAGTACTGAATCAGCACACTTGTGGGAAAGAGTCACATGGCAAGAGCAGTTTATGAACACTTTGAGATTTGAAAGGAACAAGTGTTTATTAATCTCATTCAGTGTATTAGGGTACAGTGGCTGCAAGCTCACAGCCAATTGTTCTGTGTCCAGATTGCCTCCTCCAGCTCGAGGATCAGAAATCCCTGGGAACGAACAGCTTGATGGAGCGATGACTGCCAGTTTTCAATCCTAGGGTGCCGGTGGGGTTTGCTGTGGAAATAAGAAGGCCAATTTAGCCTCATCCATATGTGCTGTGCACTCAGGGTTAATGTATTTTGACATGTGTATTTCCTGTAGGATCGCCTTTCTCAGCAAAACACCCGATTCTAGAGAAGTAATTACAAGGATTACATAGGCTATAGAATATTAATTAATGTTCCTTCTGAGTGGAAATATTGCTCTTTCTGTGAGTTCTCTCTCAGTAGCTGGCATATTTTTGTAATTCAATACTTGTTTCCTATCTGTGTGGAATATATTTTACTCTCCACTATGATAGATCTCAGTTTCCTAGGATGGGATGGCCTCTCAAATATCCAGGATTGTACGTGAGCTTTTGGGTTGTCAAATATCATCTTTTTGTAAGTCAAGTTTCAAATTCCCATTTAGTTTCTAGGTGCTTGCAATCTCTAATATTAATTCTCATTAATGCTCTGGGCTGCCAGCCACATCTGCTCAGGATCTCACTAGCAATTGGCCTGCCATGTGCTGGCATGAATTGGAGCTATACGGGAAGTGTGGCTGCCCCTTGTTTGCTCCAAGGACCCTGGAAAGAGACACGGCTAAACATATAATATGAAAGGTCTCAACAAGTCATCGAATCATTTTTCCAGATTAGATTTCCAAATGTCAGAAGAAACAGCAGCTCATTAAAACTGCAGCTGTAAAACCCACCAGCACCACATGTAGAAAAGTGATTACAGAGCAAGCTTGATTAATTAGGTGTGAAAATTTAGGATCAGTGTGGTAATAAATGATAGAACTCACACAGCAGCCTGCTTCCCTTCTACAGTGTTTCTCTGAATGGCCAATTTTCCACCTGTCTCTTGTACAGAGATCACATTTCAGAGCTGGTAAAGTTACATCTAAATTATGGATCCAGAAGAAGACCTTCACATGAGCAGCAGAAAGACCCCTGGATTAGGCTTTGTTATCCTTTTCTTGTGGCCTTGATATGTGGCTAGATCATCCTAAGTCTCATTTGTTCCATCTGTAGAAGGTGGCTATCTCTTCCTACCTGTATACCCTTCTTTTGAACAGAAACAAATGTATGAAAAATGAACAAAATAAGCTTCACATGGTCTTGTATGTGGCTTTGAGATCCTTGAGGGTAAGAGATCTTATGATATGTAAATGTTGTGCTCATTGATCAACACAGTTTAGAAATCTAATGTTATAGTTTATCAAGCTAATCTTTTGAAAGGAACAAAATAAGTTGTAGAAGTGCCTAGCTTGGGACTTGGGACATAGCAGGTATTATATATAGATAGTTAATGAATCTCCACTATTTAAATGGAAAGTGATTCAAAGAATGGCAGTGGACAATAACAGACTTACCAGAACAGACCTACTGCTGTAAGCACAAAAATGTCCTTCTTTGATTATTCAGAAGGTAGCATTGTACCATGCTTCAAGGTTATATGAATCAACCAATACATGTGACTATCATGCTGATTGAATTAAGTCCACTTCTCTCAAGCCCCAAACAATCTGTGACTTCCAGCTGAACACACAAGAAAGCCTGGTTTCCACAGGCTTCTATTCCAGAATACCCATTATCTGGTCCCAATATTATTTCTTGCTCTTTATATCTGGAGGTTGAACCAGCTAAATTATATTAGTCCTGTGCGTTTCTCAGAATTCCTCAGATCCAAGCATTTGCAACCCATGAAATGATGTGTTGGGCATTCACTGTATCCCAAGCATTGTGCTGGGTCATGGTGGACAGGAACTTTTGAACATGTATGCTCCTTGAATTCCAGTAGCTCTTTGACTAGTAAAGAACAGACATTTACATAGGCATTTATAGTCTTGTGCAATTACTCCAGTGATGAATGCTTTACTCTGCTCTCTAGCTTTAGAAGTTCATGGCTCCATTTCACCCAGTATTTTGACTTGTACTTCATGTTAGCTATACATTCCAGATGACCATAACTGTAATCATGTTTTACTTACAACAGTTTCCTTTCCAAATGTGCTCTTAAGTGTGCCACCTTCTCACTGTGGTTTTTCTTTGCTATGACATTAAATCTCACTAACACTATTATTACTTTGTTTCCACTCTTTTTTTTTCATACCAGATTGTCTTCTTTTCAAGCTTGGACTCTTCCATGAACTATACATCAAAATTTCAATGACCGTCTGGACTGTACCCTAAAGTCCCTGTTATTCTGTCATACCATTCCGGCCTCCTTTGTTCTGCTCTCTTATCTTCTATGTGGTACTGAGGACATCAAGTCAGGCAAAGGACACTATAATAATCACATTCTTTCGGTTCGTTTGTGTCATTGTTACTGCAGAAATCGTCTCTGAGTTCCGCATTGCTGCCAAGTGGCTACTTCAGAACTTCTCAAATGGCAGACTATAAAGGGACTGCTCCATGTTAAGGAGCCTGAATTTTATTCCCCCAAAATAGGTTGTTGGTGGACTGGTGAAAGTCTTCAAGGTATGGGTGTGTGTGTGTTGGGGCGGGGGGCGGCATAGGGAGGCAGAAAGATAGAGAGATGACTATGTTTTCAACCGAGCAAGTCATCTCTGTTCTATCTGGAAGATAACTGGAGGTGAGAGTAAGGGAAGTTTCTCTGTCCTGCCTGGCCCCACGGTCTGGACAAATCTCTCCCACCATCCCACAGCTGCTTATCACGTAATCACTCAGAGGCTTATATTAATTACAAACTGTATGGCCTATGGCTTTAGCTTCTTGCTACCTAGCTCTTTCATCTTAAATTAACCCATTCCTATTAATCTATATGTTGCCACATGGCCGTGGTGTTACCGGTCTGCTGGCATCTTGTTGCTCCTTTCGCTGCGGACTGGCATCTCCCCGACTCCATTCTTCTTCTCTCTGTACCTCTGCTTGGATTTCCCACCTGGTTATAAGCTTTCTTGCCATAGGCCAAAACAGCTTTATTTATTTTCCAGTGGGGGCCACACATATTCACAGCATATAGAAAGACATCCCATAGCAGGTGAGTTTGAGGAGACAAGACTCGAGTCTAGGCAAGGCTGATGAGGTACTGAGACAGGGCCTTGTGGGGGTGATAGGAAGGAGGTAACACATTTGAGAAATGGACAGTGAATAAAACCTCCAAACTCTAATTGAGGCCAGAACTCAAGATGAGGTGGTTTTGTAGGGAGAAACCCATGATTTTAGTTGTCGACTCGTTGAGTTTTAGTTGCCTGTAGAATAGTGACATGGGGTTCTGATATGTGAATCTGAAACACACGGGATGAAGCCAAGGCTAGAAATATAGATTCAGGAGTCATAGGCTTACAGATGATAATGAGAATGATGAGAAGGACTATGGCTCCCTAGGGAGCATGTGGAGTGAGAAAAACAGTGGGTGGAGGGCGGAACCCTGCAGAATGGCAGCCTTTGCTGAGCAGATGGGAGAAGACGAGCCTGTGGTGGGGCCAAAGAAGGAACCGTCCAAGGTACAAGGAGAGCCAGGGAACGTGGTGTCATGGAAGATTCAAGAAGGAAGGGGTGATTAATTATTTCACAAGTAGCAAAGAAATCTAGTAAGATTAAGATTTTAAATTGCCCATTACATGTGACATTTAAGAGCTCCTAAGTGACATTTTCTGAGAATACATTCAGTTGAAGGTGGGAGCAGCAGGCAGATTACTGGGGGCTCTGGAGGAGGAGAAGAGGTTCAGTGAAAGGGAATTTTTCTGGAAGATTGCACATGAGGAGGGAGGCATATTGGTAGGCCAGAAGGCTACTACCTGGATGATTGCTAGGGGACCAGAAGGTCACTGTATAGCTGAGACCACTTTGCAGGAAGAACTTTCTTCCATCATTGCTTCACAGTCTCATCCATAGGTGGAAGAACATCTCTCTCTCTCTCTCTCTCTCTCTCTCTCTCTCTCTCTCTCTCTCTCTCTTTTGAGACAAGATCTTACTATAGATTCCTGGCTTGCTTGGTGATTCCTCTGTGGCCAAGGAGGACTTTGAATTCATGGCAATTCCCCTGCATCAACCTCTTAATGTTGGGCTTATAGGTGTGTGCCAGCATGCTTGGCTTCCATGGGATACCTGAATTAACAGTTAGACATGAGATCTCTGAACCAAAGGAGGTGTTATATTCTGTCTCATGACTCTCCAACACCAGTCCTGTAGATCTTTAATGACATGCTCACCTCGTTTTATTAAAATCCAAACTACAGTGGCCTATTTATATGGTAGATATTAATTCCTTCACTAGGTCTTAAGTTTTGTATATGTAAGTATAGTGTATTTTTATATTTACTTTTCTGTATGCTATCTACCTAAACTTTCAAATATAAAGTATACAACAGAACACTGCGAGGCCTGCAGGAACTCAATAAATAATTACTGAAGGAGTACAGAAATCCGAGTACTGATCGCATTTATGTAGAAATATTTTGGAATTTGAGTTACCACTGGGTTCTCTTTTAATAGAATCAATTAACTGAAGGTGACCTGCAGGTGATTTTTTTTTCCTCTGGTGACAGATGTCTTTAGATTAGGCTTCTGTTACACATAGTTGTTGTAAAAATTGAAGCTGTTTTCCTACCACACTGTGCTGTGGTGGTTCTAAATTTCTGAGAAGTAAATTTAGTGGGAAGAGCTCAATTTTGGTTCATCTCCCCTATCTTTGATGATCAAGTTCCACACCTTACACAAAGATTTGTAAACGCTGACTTAAGAGTCCATTGTGGAAATGCAAGGCCCCCACTCTCCAGTTTGTGCCATATAAAAGGGAATGGACGTCAGTTCGGCTGGAGTACGTAATTCCTGTGACGAACTACATGCATTCTCATTCACATATGACTTCTCCAGAAACCCGCAAGGAGCTTCATCCCCAGGCCCTGAGAATACAGGGAACAGGATGAATAATTCCCATGTCTTCCTAAAATCCTAGCACTGAGGTATACTTCTTTTTAAAAAGAAAGGGTTTTGGAGATTGGGCACTTGGGAATTCAAAGACTTGTGCTTCCTTGAAGGCAATCAGTTGGGCTTCTTTTACATGGAGCAAAAGGAAACACTATACTCATGTTCCTGGCTTAATATGGTAGCTTTCATATGTGAGTATCTCTGTTGACAGTTACTCATCCTGGTTCGCATTGGCAATGTGGCAATGTCCCTTTGCCTTCTCTCTCTTTTCAGTTAGAACAACAGCAGGGCAGGCATCCTGGGCTTGCAGGCCTCAGAGAGATCTTATATGTAGATGAATACACTATTGTGGCTGACATGAAGTTCTTATAAATCATGACATCCACACGAAATGCTGACTAGAACTGGACTTCATTTATTCCCATGACTGGAAGATGCTCCTAGGAGCTGCTACAGGTTTGATCATGTCATCCCAGGGGGCGATGACTGAGAGAACAGGACTGGCCAAGTGCTATCTGCTGTTACTCTGGAAACAGGTCCTAGCACCCACAGGCCAGTGGAATCCTCTCCGTGTATGATAAAGTGAACATTTTATGTGCTTAATGAGACTGTTGGCAAGTCTGTTCCAATTACTTTTCTGGGGGAAAAGAACAGAAAATGCTGGCATGAATGAATAGTGGCTGAACATTCATTTAAAAGGTCAAGTAGAGTCGGTCCCTTCACTGGTAGGGACTCCTCCCATGGCTGCATCTCTTAGTGCCTTCTTCAGATGCTTGCCTGTGAGTGCCTCATGGTACACCCGGGGTTTGATGGGGCCAGTACAGGATGCATTTATTTGGGTTAACCCTTCTTTTATTACGGTTTCTTTTCAAAGAAATGTATGCAGAACAGTGGAGAATGAAGTTTGTGCTGCAGTGCCATTGGGAGATGTGAAGAAAGGATTAGCCGGATAAAAGACCCGTTAAGATTGTGAATTCAAACAAGTGAGCTGGAGCCTGCCTGGGGAGTGAGCGTCTTAAACCAGTTGTGACAAAAATCTCATACAGATGCAAAGAAGATGTCCAGAAGCCTATAGCTACCCTCCATTCTGGATGACCGTCACTGACTGCAAATATCTGTGGTGAAGTTTCAAGCTGCCAATAGTGACATGAAACTTATGGAGGAAGCATAATTTGAGTGTAGATGGGGATGGCAGAACAGAGCATCTTGATTAAGCTAATATGTATTGATATTTCTCCTGTTGTTTTGACTTCCCAGGCTGTTTAAATTCAGTCTTGTCACAACAAAAAACAAAAGAGGCTGCTGTGACATTGATTTTTGAAAGCCTTGCCTCAGAAGAATAGTGGTTTGTTTTTGTTGTTGTTGTTCTGTTCTGTTTTGGCGTGTGTGTGTGTGTGTGTGTGTGTGTGTGTGTGTGTGTGTGTGTGTCTATATTCTGGGGTTGACAGTCAAGAAGGTAGAAATGTTAAAACTGTGGCACAAATAATCATGTTAAACTGTTGAGCATAAATTATCGAGGGGAAGGCATTTTGATTGTAAGCATAAATCAATTTTATGTGTCACAAAATTGCCACCGTTTGAGTTTGCTGAGGTAACTTATTTTGGGCAGCCACAAGCATAATGATAGTTTGGAAACAGAAAGTCTGGTGCCTGTGGACCCCAGGAACCTGCACCTGTTGACTCGTGGGAGCATACCACAAGTCAGGGTGGGGTGGGGGAGGGTGTATGTCCTTATGGAGAAGTACCCACTTTACACTCTAACCCCAGTCACACCAGGTTTAACTCGGTGGGGCGGGGGGACTTGCCTACAGCAAGGCTTTCACCATCAGATGTAGCCTCTTCATTTAGTGTTTCTAATAACTGCACTTAAAATTCAGAAGCAAATTTAGCTGCAAACTTCCAGCCTATTCTTGCGCCATTAAATCTGCCTCATCATAATTTTCAAAGACTTGTTTGGTTTTAGCAGACAGACAATACACTATCATCTAGCCATCTCTCTATTATCTACACAGAAAAGAACCAATAATTTCTACAATCAGAATATCTGTAAACCAGCACGTTGGTCTCTGCTGTTCATTTTGTGACATTTTTAAAGTGGCGGTGGGAGAGGCATAATCACATTCGAGTGCAGATGTTGCTAATCTGGGAATTTTCAATACGCAAAGTACTGGTGCTTCTTCCAGGAAGCCCTCGCCAGAGGACAGTCTTTCTAAGAGCCCAGACTGGCCATTGTGCTCAACGTTTCCTTTTTTCCCCAGACTGTGTCATTTCGGATGGAAAGCAGCCAGTGTCAAGAGCCACTTCCCCTTTCTTGTCTCCTTTTTTCTTGAATGTTTTTTGAGACAGCAGATATACTTAATTATTTTAATTTGAATAAACTGCCAGTTGGAGCCAAGAGAGTGGAGACGAAGACAATGATTTTGAAAGGGATGGTTGGATCCTGTGCTACTTCCTTGTAATGATAGAAACTAAACAGAATGACACCTGACGAAACTGCCCAGGCAAAGCTGACCACTTATTGCCATCAATAGTGCTGCCACTTTACATTTGATCACGGCCGTGTATCCTGGGACACAGAGCCCAGAGATAGGCTGTCATAGGCAGAATCCAGAAAGTTGGAAAGTTGTTATCTTCCTTTTGCCTCAACTTCCCCATCTCGGCAAGGGGAGAAGAGCACTCATCTTAAAGGTCTGTGAGGTGGAATGACTTCTGTAGGAAAAGGTTAGAAGAGGACATGCCATGTGGAAAGCAGGGCATGTTCCTTCCTGATACTCATGCATGTGCGTATACACACTGAAGAAAGCAGCCCTCACCCAGGGAGTCAGGAAATCCAATAAGGACAACTTCACACCTAAATCCATTTCTGTCGCTTGTTTGAAAAGGAAAGCTCTAGTATTCCATTCATGAGTGGGTTTAATGGCTTTTATTTCCCCCTTTTGCAGAGTGAGGGTAGATATTGTAGACGAATCTCTGAAAATGCTAAAGGACTCTTTAAAGTGAATAAAGATGTGCAGATGCCTCACACACAGAGAGAAGCAGACACACCGGTGTCTAGGAAGTAGCCAACATTCAGTTAAACTGAATCCAAATTTGTCTGAATTAAGGCAGATATTTCAAAATACTTTTTAGAGACTTTGATCGTGTGTGTGTGTATGTGTGTGTGTGTGTGTGTGTGTGTGTGTGTGTGTGTGTGTGTGTGTGTTTGTGTGTATGTGTGTGTGTGTGTGTGTGTGTGTGTGTGTGTGTGTGTGTGTGCATGCACCTGTGAGCACAGGTACCTGTGGAGGCCAAAGGCATTAGATGCCCGAAGCTGAAGTGATAGGTAGTTGTGAGCTGCCTAACATGGGTGCTGGGAATTGAACTGTTTCTCCAGAAGGGCAGCAAGTACTGTTAAACACAGAGCCATTTGTTCAGACTTTCAAAAATGCCTTTAAAGGAAATAAATACAAAGAAGAAATCAAAGGTTTAATGATTGGAAGATCTGAAATTGTCATTTTCAGATGATATGATCATGTGTAAAGAAGAGTCAAAAGAATCAAACCAGTGTAGTGAGAGAGGCTGATGACACCTTCAGATGCAATGTCACCTTTAAAAGATCACATGTTCTCTATGCTGGCATTAACAAACTAGAATAATTAAACAATCTAAAGAGACACCTGTAACACCAGAAACCTAGAACAAAGTATGTTGTTAGAGAAAAGGAATACACCAGGTATCTATGGAAAGCTCTGAAAGTCTATTATTAGATATATGGCAATAACCCAAATATATGTTGGGTTGAGTCATTTTAGACTCTGAATTGGATAATTTAATATAATAAAGATGTTAATTTTTCCAAATTGTTCTATAATTCAGTACCTTTCCAATAGATATATTATCTGGATACTTTTGAAAAGGACTTAATATACTTCTTCTAAAATATATAAAGATAGAAAAGTACATGTGTTATTAGGTACAGATTGTGATAAAAGAGCATTGTTCTTCTGATTTGAGATTTGCCATGAAGTCATGGAAGCTAAAATAAGTCATCCCTAGTCTAGGAGCAGACACATATACCAACAAAACAAAACAGAACCCCTTGAGATAGACCTGCATGTAGTTAACCATTTTACAGGTAGTATTGAAAAGCAGCTAGGAGGTGAATATCTCTTTAGCAGGTGCCATGGCATGAGCTGGCTTGGCACATGAAGGTAAAACTGGATCTCTAGCTGAGGCTCTCAGGAGTGTTGTCCTCAGCTTAATTACAGATGTGCCTTTGAAAGACAAAACTTTAAAGTTACAGAAAATAACATTAAGACATAAAAAGTACACAAAAGCAAAAATTGGACTATAGTTAGACACCATGAATAGAATTGACAGGAACAGACTGAGAATTCATATAGGTGATGATGAACCATATATATGAATTATATATTTCTTTAGATGTATCTTCCCTCACTTTAATACTTAAATATTAATTTTACTAAAGATTAATAAACATTCTTATAGCTCTGAGAGAGAAAGACATGAACCCTGCATTGGGAACTTTTCTGTTACTGTGATAAGTGCCATGACCAAGCAACTCATGCAAGGAAGAGCTTATTTTGCTGGTGGTTCAAGGAGAGTTCAGAATGAGGAGGTGCCATGGCGTGGCAGCTGGTGTCCAGAGCAGGAAGCTGACATTACATCTTCACCTGCAAGCATGAAACAGATAGAAAGGGAACTGGAAGCAGGGCGGGGCTATAAACCCTGAAAGCCACACCCCTGTGGTACACTTTCTCCAGCAAGGCCACACCTCCTGAAGCTTCCGTAACTTTCCCAAATAGCACCAGCTGGAGACCAAGTATTCAGAAGATATCCCAGCCTGTAGGGACATTGCTCATTGAAGCCACTCTGAACATCAACATACAAACTGGATATGAGTAGCAAATTTGTGTCAGATGGAACTCAATGCAACCTAACAAGCAATAGCACTGCAAGGACAGCCAGAAAAGGATTGAAATATATATATTTAAAAGGCTACTATTTCATATCGGCAATGATTTGAGTACTGTCTAAATTGGGAGAGTGTGTGATGGGGTGTGGAAGTGCAGGAAACTTCGTGTTGAGAGCATAGGTCAGCCTGTCTGTTTCCAAAAGCAGTCTGCCAGTATTGCATCTATTAGGACACACACACACACACACACACACACACACACACACACACACACACACACATTCTATGTTCAATTTTCTTCTTGGTGTGTATATCCCACAAGTTTCCCCAGGGCAATGTGGACACACAGGTAAGGATATGCATCACAGCACTGTTCATGACAGTGGGAGAAAAAGGAGAACACCTGAATGTCCCAATGGAGAAATGGATAAATAAAGCATGATGGAGTCACACTGTGAGTTACAGTGGCACATTCAGAAGCAACAGAACAGACCTGTCTAGCAAAGCACAGCTCGATCTTAAAATGACAATGTTTAAGGTGAAAATAAACTGAGTAAGGTCTGATGTACAATACCAATGGAGTGAGGGAAGATACACATAAACAAGTCAAGTCACATGGTTTACAAGAATATGTACAAAGGGATTTATGTGTATACATATGCACATCTTTGTATTGTATGTCTACATCTAATGTACATATATTGTGTATCTATATTGTATAACTATCATTGTCTTTCTGTCTCACACATGTGCAAATGGTTGTCCATGGGAGAGCGAGTGAAATAACAATGAAGGATGGCAAACAGATGGGACACAAATGAACCCATGGTGTAGTGTGACCCTGAGTCAGACTTCTGCACCAGAGGAGAACATTCCCCTCTTTCTCTTTCTCCTGCCTCCTCCTCCCTTCCTCTCCCCCAGCCTCTTCTCTATCCCCACCAAAGTCCCATGAAGGGCCATTTATCAAGACCACCTTATAAGCAACTATTGGGCTCAGGATGAGTCTGTTTCTCTGATTTCCCCCCGTGCTGAGGTTGATGTCACTTTATTTTTGGCATAGAGCCACTTTCCCACAAGTGGAATATCAAGGCACCCCTCTTCACCAGAGCAATTGGGAATTTCATTTAGTTTCATTATGATAAAACTTCACTCAGCCTGAGTGCATGATAAGCAGCTCTATTGCATTTTCTATATCCACGCATCTAAGCAAAAGGCAAGTTGGGCTCCAAATGTATGCAGATGCTAGGATTCTAAGATGGAAAATAGTGTGTGGGGAGAAACAGCTCAGAAGTCTCAGATGCTGAATAACAGCAGCAAGGATTCAAAAACTATTTCTAGATTTTTCAGAAAATCTTGAACTTCATCAAGGGATAAATCAATTTGCAGGTGCTATTGACAGCTACTTAAGTAAGAGGATTGAGCATCTTGATTGGGAAAAGTAAATTAAAGGAGAGAGCTAATTAACCCTTTATAAGTGTACATTCCAGGCTATTTCCATAGGCTTGGCGTTCTTATTATCTCTCCAGGGAGTTAATTATTGGATGGCTCTATTTTTTCAATCAAACGTTTTCTGTTAATATCCTCAAATTTATCAACAAATAGAACAGATAAAAGCATAGATGGAACCAAGTCATTCTTCAGTCTTTCTAAGAACTACTACTTGTTGTCCCTCTGTATGCCCAAGTACCTACTGATAATGAGCGTTAAATAATCATTTATGTACATTGAAATAAAAGGGTAATTGAGTTCGAAGGTTAATGGACTTCTACATTAGCATTTCCCTCCCCAAAGCATTTCCTATGGAAGTGATTTGTACTCATTATTTTTATAATCTCATTCATCCCTTCTCAAATCCTTCACCTGGTTCCTATTCCATGCCAGGGTTAGGCTGCACTTTGTTATGTCTGCCTCTAGCTTGCTTGCTAATGGCAGGGACTCTACACTGGAAGAATTCAGGAAGGGCTGGCTGGAAGTGAACTCTGAGAAGCTCAGTGATCCTTTCTCTAGTTCCATTTGGAGTAGTCTTTTTTTCTCTGAAGACTATGGGTGTCCTTTCCCAACTCCCTCAACTCTGTTCCCTCTCCTTTATTCCACATCTTATAATGAAGAAGCCGGTACATTTAGTATTTTTGGTGAGAAAATGTAGTTATCATCATTATTCTTCAGCATCTAAACCAAGACAACGGGCACCAGAGTATAAATGGGCCCTGTTTTCAGAGTTTACGTGCATTTACTACTACCCTCTGAGGAGAGAGCCAGCTCACATCTCTCAGGGACTAAGCAACAGCTAGTCAAAACTGCTTCCAGATTTTCAGAAAACCCTTAACTTTATGGAGCTCCCTAGACTATGGAGGGATATCCCCATAAGTCAATTTGCAAGTGCCACGGTTATCTACTATTATGGTAATTATTAACCCCATTTTATAATTAAGATGAAGCTCAGCTAGTTTAAGTGAAGAGCCTGAAGGCTTTGTAGTTGGCATGTGAAGGAGACATGCATCTCACCATGGAACATCTTGAATGAATTCATAACTTTTCCAAATGAAGCATTATTTCCTTAGACTTGAAACAGAAGAAGGAGGATGCTGCCTGGTTAGGGTCTGCTTCCGCCCAGAGGGAACAAAGTGAGCTCCAAAGTCAGTCATCCCGTGTTCTGGAGGGAAAGAGGTCTTGGGAAGGGAAAGGAGGAAGGCCAGGATGAAGAAATAACAGACCCACACAGAAATGGAGGTATTGAAGAAGGGAGCAGAGGTGGCCATTAAGAACAGGCTTTGAAGCTGGACATGGTGGTGCATGACTTTAATCTCAGCATTCGGGAGGCAGAGGCCGGTGGATCTCTGAGTTCGAGGCCAGCCTGGTCTACAGAGCAAGTTCCAGGACAGATAGGGCCACACAGAGAAACCCTGTCTTGAAAAAAAGAAGAAAAAAAAGATAAAGAAAAGAAAAGAAAAAAAAGAACAGGCTTTGGGAGAAATCTTGGTACTGATCTGAAGAGTGTAGCTCATGAATGTGAGAGAGCAAGCTGTCACACAGAGAAGGGGAGTGCTAGCCCCGCCCCACCGGCATCTTCCTTTGCTGTTTGAATGCAAAACTCCAACTCCCTGCTTTCCTCCCCTTTCTGTCCACTGAGTGGGATCTTAAGGAGGGAACATGCTTCATTTCCCAGTTTTCTACAGGTGGGTTGTCTGCAATTTAACCTTTAAATTGTACCTTCCAGAACTGGCCATAGTTTATTTCAGTGACAGTGGTGACGGCAGCGGAGAGCTCTATCCCTTCTTATCCTTTGTGCTTCCTCTTAACCAAAAGCTCTCTTGGATGTAGAATAGCTCTCATAAACTACATTTTGATGAAATCAGAGGCATCCATATTAATGCCACTTGTTTTTCTAAATTTCCCGGAGAATGGTCTTGAGATGCAATGTTGTAGGTTCTGTCAAACTCACATGTCAGAGAGGAGTGCTTAAGAGCTTAACTTATTATGTGAATAGCCCCTCGCTCCCCCCACCCCACACACCATTTATATAGACTCTGCAGTCATGCTTAGACTCGGCTAAGCCGTCCACAGTACCACTCTGTCAGGAATCCTGCCTGTATCTTTGGCTCATGATTGCTGATTGAAGTGTGTGGCATATGTCCCCTATATATAGAAATGCACACATCTATACAGGGCTGTGCAGCTACAGATAAGCACACTGGCACTCCCACATGTGAATCTCTGCAATTTTTTTCCCTTGACTCTTTCCTCCAACCCAATGATTTCCTAACGATCTGTTACCCATCTAAGACAGATTGCTTTTCATGGTTCAGCAGTCCCTGCACAGACATTCATTTTAATCAATAGAGCAGTCAAAAGAAAGAATAGATTTGCTTGTTTTTTTTCTTTCTTTACATTTAATTGAAAAATTTCAAGTGATTTCCAACCTGTGTGGATCTTAAAGTTTAGGAAGTCCTTATAGGTAGGCGCACGGGACCGAAGGGAATCTAAAATACCCTTGGTCAGGAATTATACACCCAGTGCCAGGCTGGGGAGGGGTTGCTGCAAACTTCTGCACAGTAACCCACCTTCCCCTCTCCATTTATCCATGCCCCACCACCAAGTGCTCCTAACACATCCACACATCCACTTATTTCAGTGTGTCTCCTTCACCCTCCTAGTGACAGGTCTGTGTCACCAACCCCCGGGGGCTGTCACACAGCTGGTTCCCTCCTTCACTGTAACATGAATTGCTAAAGGTCTTATCAAAAAAAACCCAGAGCTTGATATTGGGGTGAATGCTGGAAGATCTGAGAGACAAAGGAACAAGCCACCTCTTACCTCTAGGACTCTTCAGCCTGAAAAGCTTTCCTCAGTTGAAAGACTTTAGTTCCTGTCTCCTCACATCTTATATACTTTTTCCGCCCACCCATATCATTTCCTGTCTCAACTTTCTGGGTACTGGGATTAAAGGCATGTGACTCCCAAGTACCGGGAATAAAGGTGTGTGCCACCACTGCTTGGCTCTGTTTCTCTTTTAGACTAAGTCAATCTCATGTAGTCCAGGGTGGCTTTGACCTCACAGAGATCCAGAAGGATCTCTGCCTCCTGAGTGCTAGGATTAAAGATGTTTGCTACCACTATCTGGCTTCTATGGTTAATCCAGTGGCTTGTTCTGTTCTCTGATCTTCAGTCAAATTTTATTAGGGTACACAATATATCACCACATTCATTGTTCTTTTGACCTTTAAAATTGTTTTCTAAAGAAAACCCTGTCCATGCCACTTCCTTGATTGCCCTGTCACTTTGAAGCAGTAATTGAGTCTGTTGGATTTGGTTTGCCTATTTGTAAAATGGAAATAAGAAGTTAGAATGCTTTAGCAGAGCACAGAGTTTTGTCCTCTATTAAATCAACTAGATTCACACCTTGCTCTTTTACAGCACTCAAAAGAAATAAGTACCTCCCGTTTCTGGGTTCTCCATGTATACCTGCCAGCCACATGATGATTGGTGGCATTCACACTGTAAGCTCCATTATCCTGACATTATGCCTCTTCTTTCTACCCTCTATATTGTACAGACCTATGCAACCAGTATGAATAAACATTAAAGCATAACATCTAGAAACTGGTCTTCTTTGTGTCAAAGTTTGATCCTGCTGGACAATCTCCACTCAAAGTTACCCTGTTGGTTGGTGGTGAGCTGACAACCAAAGGCTTCCTAGATCCTTGCAGACATAGTATTAAAAGAGAAAAGCATACTGTGGGCTAATCTTGGAAGATTTTGGCATACTTCTGAATTTCTCTTCATGCATTTAAAATGTGTTTATCATTTCATCCCACCATGTATTCTCATGTATCTTATCTTACAGGATTATATTTGTATAAGATGCATATTGTCACTCTCATTTCATAAAGGGAGAAACTGAGGCTTTAGGACAGTTACTTCCCAACCACATTTGCATGAAGTTTCATAAGGGAGAGTATGTTTTTAATCTTTATTATTTTTTTTGAGAACTTCATATGGAGTACTCTATACCATTTTCACTTCTCCCTCTCCACAACTCCTCTTGATTCCCCCATGACTTCCTCTAAAATTTGTGACTTCTTTATTGTTGTTTTACACACACACACACTTATACTCACACACATGCATGCACACATGTGTGTATAAAACCTGTAAACTGTGCTCATTTGCTCATATGCTTAGGGCTGACCACTTTGGATTGGATAACCTATCCGGGGACTTGTCTCTGGAGAAGACTGAATCTCCCTCTCTTAACAGTCATTAATTGCCTTTACCTCTTCATACGGTAGGACCATAGGAAGTTCACCTTCATGGCATGTTGGAGGTGTCAATACAGTTGGCATGTCAATTAGTGTTGCCACTGTACAGATTGTATTTGGGTGGCTGTATTTTTTTTTTTTTTTTTTTTGGTTTTTCAAGACAGGGTTTCTCTGTGTAGCTTTATGCCTTTTCTGGATCTCGCTCTGTAGGACAGGCTGGCCTCGAACTCACAAAGATCTGCCTGCCTCTGCCTCCCAAGTGCTGGGATTAAAGGCATGTGCCACCACCGCCCAGCAGGTGACTGTATTTTTTGAGATTTCATGGGTACTAGTCCTTGTAACATTTAGAAAACACTATTTTTTAAATTTTTATTAAATTAATTAATTAATTGTTAATGGCCTAATCACAGTTTCCCCTCTCTCCCTCCCTCCCTCCCCTCCTCCCAATCCCTCACTGCAACCTCCACTATCCCCTCCCCACCCACTCCTCCTCCTTTCTCTTCAGAAAAGGGCAGGTCTCCCATGTATTTCAGCTAGCCGTGGCATATCAAGTTGCAGTAAGACTAGGTACCTCCTCTCTTATTAATGCTGGACAAGGCAACCCTGTAGGAGAGAAGGGTCCCAAAGCAGGTAACAGAGTCAGAGAAAGGCCCTGCTTCTGCTGTAGGATTCCCACAAGAAGACTAAGCTACACAAGTGTAACGTATGTACAGAGTGCCTAGATAAGTACCATGCGGGCTCCCTGATTATCAGTTCAGTCTCTGTGAGCCCCTATGAGCTCAGGTGAGTTGATTCTGTGTGTTTTCTTGTGGTGCCCTTGACCCCTCTGTCCCCTACAATCCTTCTTCCCTGCTTTCCACAGGATTCCCGAAGCTCTATCTGATGTTTGGCTCTGGGTCTCTGCATCTGTTTCTGAGAAGACAGTATCTAAAAGCAGACATCCTAGTCTTCTGCCTGCTTCAGTATTTCTGCCCACTCCTCCACAGTGTTCCCTGAGCCTTTGGGTGTAGGGCTGTGTTTTCTATGCATCAATTTGGGTTGGGCACCCTACATTTTGACCAGCTATGGATTTCTGGGATGATCTGCTGCTGTACAAAGAAGCTCCCTTGATGAGAGGTGGACCTCTATTTCTATGTGGATATAAGGACAGGTGTTGAGGACAGAGTTGGGGATCACACTGTTTAGGAAAATGACAGCAGTGGGTTCTCTTCCAGGGTCCATGACCTCACTAGCTACAGGTGGTTAGGCTTACCATCCCAGGCATGAATTCCCTCCTATTGAATGAGCCTGAGGTACAGTTAGGTGGCTGTTAGTTACCCCAAATGTGTATGTGCCCCCACATCACTGCTAGGGAGATTTTGCCATGCTGGTCACTATTGTGATTCACAGACTTTACATCTGAACAAGGGACAGTCTTAAGAGCTTCCCCTACCTAGACCAAATATTGCCAGAATATAGAGAACAGCCTTGGATAACTTTTCTTTTTCCAATCTCCCTATACTATTTCAGTTTTAGCTAGATTGTAAGTACTGCTCTAGAACATTTAGATTCTGTATTCAGGGTGGCTGTGAGATGGTAGGACCCTCTGACTCACAGGACTTGTCCTGTGTCTTTGTCATGACATCACACTTTCTGCATGGACGAGTCCAGTCCCGCCCCCGCCCCCCAGAGTGAGGCTGCTTCCTTTGTAACTGTGCATCAGGCCTTCTAATCTTGTCTGCCTCGTGTGACACTGGAGGCATGGATGATTCTCCTGTCACAAAGTTGCTGTGTGAAACTGATGAGATGATTCTTTAAACATGGGAGCATTTTTTATTTTTAAACCAAGGGATCATCAGTATGACCCACTTAAGAAATAATATTTTTTTTTTTAATCACAAAAATAGATCCCTGTGAGTAGGTTGGTCAGCTACTTATTGACTCAGTAGAAGGGTAGAACTTGAAATCCAGAGGTTAGAGGCTAATGGATATAGTGTCATCTCATCCATACCAGCCTCTGGGGATGGGAATTTTCAGCTCAAAGATATCTAAAGCTATATAATCCAAGTCTCGCTTTTGCCAGAGTGTCCTCTTAGTATGTTGTCCCAGTCAGCTTTCTGCTTCAGAGTGTATGGTAATTTGCCTACCCCCCCAAAAGAGACCAAGCACAGCCGGAGTGTTCTGGAGGCAAAATCATACTTAGAGAGTCTCAGGTTATCAGAGTAAGTGGTAGTTGTCTGATTATAAAGTGGGAAGATATTATTCAGACACGGGTATATCTGTAATCAGCAGTGATGAAAAAGGAGGTATACAGGAAGTGCATGGTAATTAAAGGAGAGTTAGTGGTCTTGGGGAGGGGCATATGGAGTCTCTTTTATACCTACAAGATGTCCCACTGCTGTTTCCCTTCTTATAGAGTGTGGGGAGGGGAATATGTATTTGATTTTGGAAAGGATTTGGCCTTAGCAACTTTGAAAGCATCTAGTATGTCTGGTTACTGTTTAGAAAAAAAAATCTGCAGCAAAAATATGGCCTTTCTAGTGCTTACAGAGGAGAATTAGGCTAAAGGCCACCCTCCTATCAGGTCAGCTGGAAGCGTCTGAGAGGAAGGAGCCAAGAAGAGTCAAGCTTCTGAGGGAAGGAAGAGGTTTGGTGTGCTTGTGGGACCCTCCACCTGAAACCAGAGAGACCCGACTCATCTGTCAGCTGACTGGTTTCTGAAGCTGCCCTTCTATTTTGAAGCCTGATTATCTCTTCATCCCTGGACAGACAGAAACTGAGGCTCGGAAAAGCAAATGTTACTGTACTGAACACTGACACTGGAAAGGTAATGCATGATAAATATATGTAATAGCTTGTAAGAGAACTCAGCTTTCTTGTTCCCAGGCTATGACCCCTCAGATGAGAGTCCACAGGGCTCTGAGAGATCAGGACTGTTGTCTGAACAACTGACTTACCCTGCACAGAAAGCCACCTGCAACCCCCTCGCTCCTTTGGCATGTACCCTGGCAGTGAACTGCAGCTAGCTGCTGAAGATCATTTCCTTTCACCAGGTACAGAAGGAGACAACCTCATTTCATATGCAAATTTCAGAAAATATCCCACCTGTCTCAGTAGTTTCCAAGACTTAGAAAATCATTCATAGCCATGTTTCTCTCTAGGGGGACATTCAGGGGTCCTCCTCGTCACTTCAAATGGATGTTATTAAGCTTGGAAATGGCATTGCTTGCACGAAAGCCAACACTTGACGATTAGAGCCTGTTTCCTTGGATGAGTATGAAAGTTTAAAATAGCCCAAGAAGACCCCTGCAATCCCTGCTCAATGAGATTTGATTTCTCTTTAAGCTGTTTTTAATAGCTGAATTACAGAACATTGCTGTTTACCAGCTAATAGGTTGTGAGCAGGCAGCTTGCTTTGTGCTTGTGGTGACGGCAGCTCTTACACCCGTATTCACCATCTAACCTCTTGAGTTCATGATCTTTGCATGAACCAAAGCTGAGCTTCTTCCTCACTGGAGTTATCCTCTCTCTGTCCCTTTCTCTTCTTGCATCCCTGTCACATCTTTGTCCCAGTCTCTCTCTCTCTTTTTTCTTATGTCTTAATCTGCTGATTTTTTATTTTCATCTGGGGTTGAAAGAAGGAGTCAAATTCTATCTGTAGTCTGTGTGTTTGAAACCAGGTAATGGAGGAAATGAAACAACCCTAAACAATTTGGCTGTGATAATTAATTAAGAGAAATGTAAGCCCCAGGCAGGCTAAACTTGGATAGATTCCAGGAGCCCAGGTCTTCCTTTGTACATTTATAATGTGATCCAGATCACATACAAATGCCTGGGAGGAAGAGGCAACTAATGGAGAGGCTTAGGTCCAATAAGAGGCTTAGGTAATTTGCTTTCCAAACCTGTGTCTTCTGCCTCCCAAAACATGAAGGATAGTTAACATTACTGCTGTGGTTAGGATAAGTGTCTCCCAAAGGCCTGTGTGTTAAAGGTTTGGTTTCTCATGTTGGGAGGAGGTAGAACCCTGAAAGGTTGAGTATAATGGGAGACCTTCTGATAATACAGAATGTACCCTTAAAGGAAATACTGAGATTCCATCTTTCCTTCTTCTTCCCTTTTTCTTCCTGGATGCCATGAGGAGTGTAGTTTGACCCAGTCAGACAACTCTCTACCATGATGTGTTGCTTCAACAGAGACTTCAGAGCCCTGAGTACACTTGAACTTTGTGGTGGTTTAAATGAGAATGACCCCCATCAGCTCATGTATTTGAATGTTTAGTCAGTGGGGAGTGGCACTAATTGAGAAGGATTAGGCAGTGTGGCCTTGTTAGAGTAGGTGTGGCCTTGTTGGAGGAAGTGTATCACTGGGGGTGCACTTGGAGTTGTCAGTGCCCCTCTCTTCCTGCTGCCTGAGGATCTGGAATTAGAACTCTCAGCTCCTTCTCCAGCACCATGTCTGTCTTTGTGCTACCATGCTCCCTGCCATGATGATAATAGATTAACCCTCTGAAACTGGAAGAAAGCCCCAATTAAATGCTTTCTTTTGTAAGAGTTGCTGTGGTCATGGTGTCTCTTTAGAGCAACAGAATACTGACTAAGACAAACCTGGACTGAGCCCCTCTCAAGCTGTGAGCCTGGATGAACCTTTTTCTCTCTGGTACTTCCCACAGTATTCGGAGTGATGGCTAACATGGGTACCATAAGTAATATTGTAGTTAATTATTATTGCTCCTAGTACTGTCTTGAGGCTGTAACCGTGTACCAGATCCTGAATTTTATATTTCTTGTCACTTGCTCCTCTCAACTGCTTTTGAATATGGATGCAATCATCTCCCTTTTATTGTTGAGAACCCAAAAAACTTCATCAGTTTGAGCCTCCAGACAAAGCTGGAAAGTGACTGGATGGGATCTGCACCCCTGTGGCTCAAATGAGAATCGTGTAAGACGGTTGACGGCCAACAGGGCACAGCATTGACTGAGAGCTCCAGAGTTTTCTGAGCCCTTTGCTTTTAAGTGACCCAGTTAATTTCTGCAACAGTGCTGTAAGAGATGTATGTTTATTGCTCCCTCTATTCCAGCTGCGGAGACCGAGGCACACAAGGCACTGCAGACCTTGCTCACATCATGAAGCGCGGCTGTGAGGGGTGAGGCTTGAGCCGTCAGTGCTGTCCTTCTAGGACTTTGTCTTGTGCTGTCTGCTTCCAAAGCTGCTTGAGTCCACTCAGCACACAGGTGTGAAATCACGACATGATGCCAGTCCTATGACCTCACCTCCGTGTATGAAACAACTAGAAATTCCAGGGCCACACTTGTGGTGGGGGCGAGGGGGCAGTGGTCTCAATGGGCTGCCCATTCCCCTTTTCTAGCATACCTTTTCAGTTTGCTTCTGAAATTCCTGCACCAAGAATGAAAGCTGTTAAGTATAAGAGGGCCTTTGTAATGTCATTATTCTAGCTGACCCTTTTGCTACTCAGGACGAATTTCCTGAGACCTCGTGCCTTTTCTAAGGATGATTATGATCCTTGCGCTAGAGATCAGAGTCCACAGATAAGTGTAGAGTGGCAGTGTAGAGAATCCCTAGATACTAGCAAATGTATCCATATCTCTATCATCCTCCATCTAGACAATGCATAGGCTTCTGCATACCTGTGTCAGAGGTACCATGTCTGCAGTACACGCTACATGTAAAACAATGAACATCAACAGGGTGAGAGCCTTTATTGGAAGAAGAGGGGGTTAGAAATGCTCATAGAGAAGGCTCTGTGATCTCCTACCATCTTCTAATAAGGTAAGATAGCAGAAAGGTCCACAGGTATCAAGAAATTGTGCAAAATAGCGGTACTTCATCTTTTGCTCCAGCTTGTATGGACCTTCCTTATCCTACCCCATCCATCAAGGCAACCTCACTTCTCCCTTTACTCACCTTGTCAAGTTTTCCTTCCTCATTCAGAACGCGTCGTTGCAATGTGAGAAATAACAGACACCTCAAACAGTGTGAAAGCATATTAATAAATAATTTTAAAGTATTAAAATTGATATCAGGTTTCCTGCAATATTTTATCATTTATAATTTATTAAGCATGTTATTTGTCACCTGGTTAAGCAAGAGCAACCAACACTCTATTGGGAGACCTGACTTCTCAAAGCCTTAGCCATCATGGAATGGAAACAACCATGTCTTTCATGTGGGGAGGTAGCAGGATACAGCCAGCCTGGAGGTCGGTAGGCAGACTGAACTTGTGTTTTCGCAGTTTGTTTATAGATTGTGAAGACAGTCCAAAGCTCCCTGCACAGGCAGGACAGACAGAGACATAGAAAATGCATATATTTACCTTTCCTCGTGTGCCTTCCCTCTGCTGGAGAAAGACATCGGAAGGGTGAATCCACTGCCTAGTTCTCCATACTTGCTGTCACTCACCAGTGGTTTAGAGTCTGCTCTGGCAGGCACTATCAGAAGCCGTTAAGATGTGTTAATAAGCAAAACAGACCACGATTTCTGCTCTTGTAGGGCTTATCTGCTAGCAAGAGGAGATAAACAACCAAAAATAAATGCAACAAATATGTGAGCATGCTAGTAGATTAGTAGGTGGTAAGTGCTATGTCTTTGCTTGGCCTTTTTCTCTAACAAGTTGCCACTGACTTTGCGATTTGTTACACAACACATGTTTCTTCTCACAGTTCTAGAAGGAAGTGGAAGGCACCAGTTGATGTGGGGTCAGTTGTCCACTGAGTGCCTGTGTTCTGGTTTGCAGATGACCATTTTGCTATATTCTAACATGGAAAGGAAGAGAGAGGGAGGGAAGGAGAGAGGAGAGAGAGAGAAAAAAAAACCCTCCTGAGGGTTCTTCAAAGGTCTGTATTAGTTATAGGCCACCCTATCCTTGTACTGCCCATCTGTAGCCTGCGGTGTCAAGGACTGTGCTAGCTCCAAGGACCTGTCCTTTCTTGCCCTTCTAGGAAGAAGGGCAAGGCTTAGGTTACAGAGAACAGCAGGACCATACTTGGCAGTGGAATTGCAGAACCATTCATCCTTTGCCAGAGAAAGTCAGGTGAAGCAGACACTAGTGCTCAACAATTATCACTCAGGGAAATTGATAAAAATGCTCAGCAAGCCCAGATCCCAAAAGGACTGCGTTTGGGAAACTGTGACCACTAGGCTGTTGCCTCCTTAGCCAAGACTGGCCATTCCTCCACGGCTTCCTGTGGGGTCTTTCTGACAATGTAAAACCAGGTATTTTATTCCTGGGGGTCATGGATGAACCTGAGAAAGGAACAGTGGCAAGCTGGTCTCTCCGAGAGCATTCAGCTGATTCAGACTCTAGTCTGAAGCATCTAGTTGTTTTCTCCTAAGAGTTAGACTGTGCTTTTAGTTCTTGGGGGCTGTGCTGGCTAGTTTAATGTCAGCTTGTCACAGGTTGGAGTCACTGAAAGAAGAGAGCCCCAATTGAGAAAATGCCTCCATAAGATTGGGCTGTAGGTGAGCCTGTAAGACATTTTCCTAATTAGTTATCACTGGGGGAGGCCCAGCCCATTGTGGGTGGGGCCACACCCCTGGGAAAGTGGTCCTTGTTTTATAGGAAAGCTGAGTTTTACATGAGGAGAAAGCCAATAAGCAGTACTCCTCCATGGCCTCTGCCTCAGATCCTCTTTCTTTGCCTGGTTTGAATTCCTGTCTTGGCTTTTCTCAATGGACTGTGACTCAGAATATATAAACTGAATAAGCCCTTTCCTCCCAAAAGGACCTTCCTTATCCTACTCCATCCTTTTGGCCCATGCTTTTGGTCATGATATTTTGTCACAGTAATAATAACCCTAACAAAGACACAGAGTATCACAGAAATTAGGGAATTAGGACAACTGTGACCCATGTTCATTGTCCACTGATGCCACTTACGGGAGAGCTCTGGGGCATGGCACTATTAAGGATCAGTGAATGAGAGAAGGAAAAAGTCTATAGTTAGCAATTAGAAATTTATACTGGCATAAAGTTCCTTACTTCATCATAGTTTTGGGGATAAAAGTCTAGATTTCCAGGTGGAAGTGTGTCATTCATACAAATAGTATGTACCATGCATGGTATTAATTGACAGTCACGGACTTAGGAGAAGGCAGAGGCAGGCTCAGGAAGGCTTGGTGTTTCAGAGGCAGCTCAGTGATGCCGAACATGCTTTATCCTAAGACTCTTTTGGGGAAAGTGATAAGAATACCCATTTCTAGTAGATATGATTGTGTACTTCTATATTGTCAGCATTCAGGAGGCCGAGGCCAGTCTGACTAAGGCCAGTCTGGGCCTCAAAATAAAAGAAAACAAGAGACCAACAAAAATGCTCATTAGGTTCCATGCCTTCAGATTAGTCAATTAGTCCTTTACGGAGGAGTCAATGGATATGTCTTTCTAACTGGTGCTGGGGAGTCTCATAGCTGGAACCTGTAGTCCTTGGTACTTACTACAGGTTAGAATTAAACTGTGGAGTTTTGGTAACTGCCGAGCCCCAGCCTATGGAATCTGCCCTCGTTCAACTGGGTCAGGTTGTGCTGTGCACATTTTGATGCTCTGCAGGTGGACCTGGTGTGAAGTTCAGATGAGGCCCCAGTGCAAACTGGGGAGTTCAGGTTTCTGTGCACAGGAGCTGAGCTGGAATCCCTTCCCCACTCTGTCTCCGGGCATGTGCCTTCTGCCCGTGCAAACTTATTGCATGCTCTGCTTTGCCTCATGCCTGGCTACTACTCTGCAGGACTTACTTGGAGCTGGACACAGACTTCTACAGCCATAGGCTTTGTGAAGTAAGTGGTCAGTCCTGGAGAACTTACAGGCCAGATCTTTCTTGCTCACCAGTCTTTTTTTTTTTTTTTTTTTTTTGAGGTCTGTTCCTGCCTGGATGAGAGATGTAAAGATCATGTGGAGCTTATGTTATGCCATGGCCTAGCTGGTTCTCTCTGCTGCTGTGTGTCCCTGGTGCCCCAGGTAATGAGGAGGGCGGCACTGGGCAGGCAGCCTGCATTAGTGCCGCCCTGTCCACCCCCACATTATCCTGACTTATTACATTGTAATAAATTGAACCATTCCACTTCATTATTTCATATTTGAGGAGATTTATAGATTGTCCTGGTGGCTGAAGAGGCGGTGATTAAAGAAGCGGTGTGCTAATGAATAAGACTCCGCACAAAGCCGTTTTAATTAATGCACAGCCCAGGGGCTGTAAACCACTTGCTGATAACAAACCTGCCCATTGAAGAGTTGAACTGACAACTTCCCACAGAATAAAGGCAGACAGGGTGACATAGGTATGCCATTCAAGTGGCAATTAGGGCCACTAAACTGGGTCTCCCTCCCCACGACTGGGCTCAACATAACAGAACTGTCCAACGTGTATTCATTTTTCCAGGCAAAAAGTTTCTAGCCTCTTGTTCCCTGGCACCCCACTGTCTTCAGAGCAGCATCTCCATTGGATATGAACACAGGTTCGCACCTTAACTTTCTGAAGGGTCCTGTGTGGCTCAGATTCCGTGAGTGGAGTACAAATTTCACCAACCTTCCACTAGGCCTTTTACCTCCAAAGCCCTTTCAGAGCTCTGGCGACAGAGCCACATCTTACGCACCTTGGTTTTGTGTTCTCTCTTTCTTTTTCATTCTTGGTGGAGAAATAGCATTGGAGGTTATATCCCACCGTCTCCTCCGGAGCCTAGCCACCCAGTCTCCCCATTTGTCGCTGTACAGGGTCTCCTGAGAAAAGCCCACATCGTCATCTCGTCACATTGTTCTGTACCCCTGGGGGCTTTCCATAAATGCCATTTCCTGACAAATGAAGTCCATAGGGTGACAGGCAACATGGTGACCTTTTTCTGTTAGTTTAATGGTTTCCTGTCGGGATCTGATGTTGGAGACCAAGAACACAGTGATCAGATGACTGTTCAGCGCCTTGATAACCACAGTGTTTCTGCCACGAGACAGCACATGGTTAGGAGCAAGAGTAACACAGGTGATGACGGTTCTCCTAACAAAAGGCATGCAGCTGCCGAAGAGATAAAAATCCCAGCCAACAGAATGATGTGAGGCAAAAAATGCTTGATAATGAAGTGGAGTTTATTGAATTAACTGTTCCATTTAGCAGACATGTCGGCAGAACCAAGGCATGGAAGAACATAATCAAGAGTGTGACTGGTGATGGAGCTGAACTGGACGAGGAGATCGGGGACCACAGAATCGATTTGGCTGCCATCACAGCGCCGCACTGCCTCTCGGCTAGGAGAACCCTCGCACCACAGAGGAGGTTTTCAGATGTCTTCCATATAACCCGGGCAACTTTCTTTTGGCAATAAGTCATATTGCTTCTTGTCTCCCACCTGCAGGCCCTTCCACGTGGGAAGGTTATCCTGTCCAAAACGTGACACAGTTCTCCTAGGTCTGATGTCTTGGAGAGAAGCAGTACTGCGGCAGACTTCAAGACCAAGAGGGGCAAAGCCATGGTCCAGCTGAGTGGCCCCAAATGTAGAAGCAAGTGGCTGAGTCATTTATCTTTTCCTCTTGAATAAAATGTGTTACTATTGCATATTTACACCCTCTCCCCACACTCTGATCACTAGAGAATACAGGTTTTGTGTTGCCTTAACTCAGCTCCTGGTCTACGATGTCACTGTGCACCTGTCTGTCCTGCTGCATCTCCTTTCTTCCCTGGATGCGTCTTCTTAGCTCTGTTGCATTCTCAGTGCTAAGGCTGTCTCCACATTCAGGAATATACGCTTTTCTCTCCTACTGAAAACAGCTGCAGTTCTTTTTTTTTTTCCTGTGTGTATGAGCATGTGTATATATGTATGTGTTTTCATATACGGGCAGGTATATGTCCATGCATGTGTGCAAGAATTTGTGTGTGTGGAGGCCAGAGACTATCCTCAGGTGCTATTTCTCAGAAGCTGCCCATCTGGCTTTTTGAGACAGGGTCTCATACTTGGCTTGGCATTTGCTGGTTAGGGTAGGTTTGGTCAGTAAGGCCCAGGGACCTCACTGTCTCTATCTTTCTGTGTTGAAATTACAAGTTAATTCTATCACGACTCAGTTTGTTGTTGTTGTTGGTGGTGGTGGTGGTGGAGGAGAGGACTTCAAACTCAGGTTCTTTTTTTTTTTTTTAAGATTTATTTATTTGTTATGTATGCAGTGTTCTGTCTGCACATATCCCTGCAAGTCAGAAGAGGGCACCAGATCTCATTACAGATGGTTGTGAGTCACCATGTGGTTGCTGGGAATTGAACTCAGGACCTTTGGAAGAGCCAGCAGTGCTCTTAACCTCTGAGCCATTTCTTCAGCCCCAAACTCAGGTTCTTATAATAATATGAAAAGCACTTTACAGAGGAGCCATCCTCCCATCCCCAGATATGGTTGGTATTTCTATGCAAACTAAAATTAACACCAAGAAAATCTGGGTGAGTTAGATTATTAGTATTGTAACAAAATTTATGACTGACTAGGTGAGTTAGACGAGTAGTATTGTGATATAAAGTATGATTGATGTATTGATCTCACAGGCGGTACTCCATTGATGTGAGTGGTTTGCATTTCCTTTTAAGGTTTGTGGGAGGTTGCTGTATCATGTAATCTGCTTGTTCTTTGTGTTATGTCCATTTGACATTTAGAAGCATCTAGTAGGCACATGGCTGAATCAGGTGTCAGTGGTACAACAGAAGGAAAACTATATAACACTGGGTGCGGCGAGATGACGCAGTGGAAAAAGGAGCTTGCCCCCAAGCCTGATGACCTGAGTTTGCTCTCCAGAATTTGCATGTTAGAAGGAGAGAACCAACGCCTGTAAGCTGTTCTCTGACTTCCACATGTTGGCTGTGGCATGTGACAGACAATCCCTTCCTGCCTGCATAAATGTAAGTAACATTTCTTAAATGCGGCATTCCAAGTAGGAACTCACCCACTTGTGAGGTCTCTTGCCTTGGTGACATCTGCACTGCTGACTTCAGTTTTGGGAGGATGATTATTTAGTACCTCTAGGTGTTTCATGACCAAGATGAGGAGAAGCCTGACGCTGAGAGGTTGAGAAGGGTGATGATAGGCAGGATTATGTAATTATCAGCACAATTATCCTAGACCCAACTTTCTGCAACATCCCCAAACTGTCAGTCATCTGTAAAATATATTTTTAGAGTTAAATTGAGCAGAGTGCACCCAGGAAATAGAATTCTCAGTTAATGCTTTGGCATAGTTTGTAATGGTGGGGAATGTTGTATATGCAACATCTGTAAATACTGAGAACCAAGCAACACAAAAGACAGGAATTTCAGCCAGCAGACATTATAGCATAGACCTTCCAGTTTTACATTAAATTAAGGGAAATGATTTCTTCATTCAAGCCCACCTCTAGAACTCACTGTGGTTCAAGTATGAAAAACAAGGCTGGGATGCATCACCCTCTACTCTTTACACATGCTGTTTCAAGAAAACTGAATAGGGAAGGCTGGTTTTCACATTGCAAGAACAGCATTGGCTCTTGGGAACAGCTCTGAAGTAGGAAGAAAGGAGGAGAAGTAATTCCATAATACTATGCAAATTATTTCCCAATATCTACTTGGAAAGAGGAAATTCTTAGGCATTGAGATTTTACTACAGATATGTAAAAAATGGTCTCTTTACCCTTAAATTCACATACACCAACCAGAATTTCTTTTGGCCATCTCTAGTTGTCGGCCTCTTCCTTATATTCTTTTTAGAGCCGGGGCTGATTTGGTTTCCCCTGCTTGGTGTAGAATATCTCCATACTAGTGTATGTGGCCCACTGGTCCCATGGTGTCAGGAGACCAGAGAAAAAGGCGGGTTGACACAGAATGGTACAGAGCATGAGTTCTTGGGAATTTACTGGTGGAAGCATGGTTCTCAGGGGCAGCAAGATAATAATTTGGGTCATACAAAAAGGGTTCAGTGATGGGTTGAGACAAAAATAACTATCCTGGCTAGACTGTCTCTCAAGTATCTTAAGATGCACACCTCTGTTCTTGCCTTTCTGCCTGTTGTCAAAGGTACCGCCCTCTCAAGGTGGCAGGTGTGCTTAATGTGTGTCTTAGCATTTTCTTTTATTTCTTGTCCCATTGAGCTAATCAGAGGAACTAAATCAGTATGGCATCTGCTTGAAAGGGTAGAGGAACCAACATTTAGAAAAGACTGTCATAGGTTAGTCAAAAGGGGTGTCACACTCCCAAGCCCAGGGGACAGGCACTTCATATAAATGAGTGAGATGATGCCATCTGGTTAATGCTAAGTGACTCAGACTGGGACCAAGTCTAATATTGTCCAGTTTTAATTTCTTTCACAGTGCACTTTGGAAGCAAAATCAAACGGCTCCAAACCATTCAGATGGTGGGAACTTGATCCAAGGGCAGTTAGTTTGTGATATTGGTGGCCACGTGCTGAGGTAAAAGTTCACAACCAAATTACAAAAGCAATTTGGCTTCATGAACAAAGGAATGATACATTTCCCTGAAAATCCACGCTATGCTTTGCACAGTGAAAGGCCCCAAAACTTGGTGCTCAGTCCATGGCACTATTGGGAGAGAGTGGAGCACTTAAGAGGTGGGGCTCAGTAGAAGGAAGTTAGATTATTAAGAATGTATCCTTGAAGGGATAGTGACACCTTTTCCTGTTGCCATCACTTTCTTTTCACTTCTCAGCCACTATGAGGTGAGCAGGTTTCCACTACAACATGCTCCCTGCCGTGATAGTCTGCCTGTCCATAGACACAGAGGTGACAGGGCCATGGGTAGAACTTCAGATAATTTGCATCATAATAAATTCTACTTCTACTTAAGCTGACTTCTCTCAGGTATATGCCACAGTGATCGTGACCTGACTAACCCGATGCTCAGATCCGATGTATATCATTTATTATGTTGCCTCAATCAACTTTATCTTACCAACCTTGTTTTCCTTCTTTTGTTCCTATTCTCTCTGATATGTCCTCTTCTTCCTCTCTGCTGTTATTCTATTTATTTTTCTAAAGGCATGTTTAGACATGAGAAGACTCACCAGAATCATTTCTAATGCCTAAAAAACATAGGCAAAGAAACCCAGGGAGCTGCACTTGGGATGCTCTCAGGTGGACAGATGTGACCTGTACAGAGAAAAAGAGATTATGTGAGCTCTTTTGAAGTCTGCAACAGTTAATGCATTGCTTTTGAAAAATGACTAGTTCCTTGCCTGGCTCATCTTTATTTCACTTCAAATAGTTCCTTCTTATTTGGACGTAGCAAACATTCCACCGTAATTACTATTGCTGTGATTAGTCCTGATACATTTAATATCGGTTAACTTTCTCTGGAGGCTCTATTTCCTAAATCATGAGGTTTTTCCTAAACCTTCTTCTTACCTAGGAAGAAGCCATAGACCATGACATAGAAGCCAGAGGCTTATTTGGAGTCCTCTTGGGTTCAACCCCTGTGATGACAGAGTGAGAAGTAGGGCCAGGCAGTGGGAAAAGCTGAGTGACTGTATCATCACAACGAAGGGCTTTGTTGATCTTACAGAGAGTTCTAGAGGCTGAGATGGCTCCCTCAGAGTGGCCCCTTGAGGGAGCCAAATGAACCCAAGATTTTGTTTGAGACCCTGATGAAAAGACAAAGGGAACTTTAGTTCTGTGTCATTGTCTAGGAGTGGACTTGGCAAGGTCGGTCTAGGTCTGGAGCCAGTGCCTCCTCAGAAGAGTCAAGGTTTCAACTTTTGGGGTCCCAACTGTTTCCCCCTTGGGATGTAGTTATCAGTCCTTGTGCAGCTCTGTCTGAGGTATCCCATGTTATCTTTGACGATACTGTCTAACTTAGCTCTCTGCTGACCTTGGCTCTTTCCCCACACATACACACTGCAAATAGTATATAAGAGGCTGTATTTCTTAAAGTCACCAGTTTATGGAAGACCACTGGTCCCAGCTCTTGCTTTTGTTTTCTGTATTTCTCATCACCAGTCCTCTCGCTCAACGTCTTCTTCTTGGGGATCCTTATTCCTGCATGTTTGGAACAGGCCCTAACTGAGGAAAAGGGTCTAGGCCTTGGTATAGTCATCTTTAGCCTGTGATGGCTCAGCTGGTGATTTTTTTTGTACTTTATGTGGTATGAAAGACAAGCTTGTTCTGTACAAATAGTATTCCTAGTTTTGATTTTGGATTTTTTTCTTCCTCCAGCTAGCCAATATGGTCTTAATCCTCCCTTGAGAGTGCCATACTGGGCTGTAGCTTTCAGCTTCAGCTGCCAGGCAGCCGTCGATGGTGATGGAAACAGCAGTTACTCTGCAGTTCATTGTGTTGCTAAGCTGTGATGCTCAGTAGGTTAGGTGTATTTCACACACTTCTGACCTATGATGCGCACAGCTACTAAAGGACCTAAAAAAGATGTAACCCCTCAATAAATCAAGGAAGTTGTGTACTACCATATTGATCCATTAGCAAGGCTGTTCCCTGGCTGAGGGAAATTCTTGGAGAGGGAATCAGCTATGAATCAACAAACTATGGTTTGAGCATGGGTGCCTCTGTCTGCATAGAATGAAGGCTAGAGGATCTGGTCTGTGTACAGGTACATTTATGGAAGAAGAAGAAGAAGGAGAAGGAGAAGGAGAAGGAGAAGGAGAAGGAGAAGGAAAAGGAGAAGAAGAAGAAGAAGAAGAAGAATCCCAACCAATTTCTGTGTTGTCAGCAGGGATTAAAGCCTTGCATTGAGAGTGGGGGATAATGAAATCTGCCTCTTAGTTATGGATGAAACATGCTTTCTTTCTTTCTTTCTTTCTTTCTTTCTTTCTTTCTTTCTTTCTCTTTCTCTCTCTCCCCCTCCCTCCCTCCCTCCCTCCTTCCCTTCCTTCCTCATATGCTTTGCCTTCACTCTTCTTACACACTTTCTGTACAATCTTGTGACAAAATGCTCACTCCTCTCCCCGCAAAACCTCTGCTGGCTTCCTGACAGCATATTTTGTAGCTGTTTCTAAGTGATATATAGACTCTGTTCCAGGGAAAACAGGAAGATTTGCCACTGTATTTTGGGGATCTATTGAGCATTTTCCAAAAGGCTACACCAGGGCAAACAGCTTAGAAATGCTTCCTTGCCCATGATGCAGGTATTCACAGACACATGACTTATTTGTCATCCATGTCCTGCAGAGACAGGTTCTCCTGTGAAAGCAACACCTGACTCTGAATGTCTGCTGCCATCCCCCCTCCCAATGCACATGAGACACCTGATTCTACCTGTGGCCATGGGAGAGAAGTGCAGAAATGAGCTACAATGCATTTAAGAAATCCCACATAAAAAGAAAACACAAATGCAAGATGAGGCCTGTGGTCTCTGGTGTTGATGATATTTACTGGTGATGGATGAATATGGTGAGGGAGGTGGCGTGGACTGAGCAGGGTGGACTGGCTGAGCAGGGAGTGAATCAATCATAGGGCCTACTCCACCTGCCCACTGGGTTCATCAGTCTCACAGTCCCTCTCAACAGGCTTATAAATTACCCCTGATGGAGGGGGGCATGTTGGGCCTGGTTGTGGTGACTTCCCCAGCAGAGATCAATAGGCTGTGGGGAATAGAAACTACAGAACTCCAGTAAGATGGCTGTGATGTACTCCAGCTTGATTTCATCAACTGTACTTGCTTTTTAAAGTTTGTATGTTTAGTCCTTCAACCCAAAGGGAAAAACAAGCAGCAACAACCAAAGATCTAGACTCAATTTCAATATACATATGTATATACTACAGTGTTTAGAGCCAGGATTCCTGGACTTAAGCCTTGCCCTCACCACTGCTTGAATGACTTATAGTTTGCTTAAATAGCCTCTTTGTACCTTGGATACATCCTTTAAATGGCCATAAGAGAAAACAATAGCACCTATGTCCTATAAGATTAACAGTTCTAAGTACTTAGTATTTACCAGTTAGTATTTAATCACTTACATGCTTAACTCTGTGGCCTGGTCGACTGTACCTCCATTTTGTTTCAGAAGATTTACTTGTTTCTTCCTTTACAGACAGGACACTATCCTGTATGTCACTGTAAACTACATACATCCACATCTGGTGTCACTTCCTTCTTTTGTGTGAGATGGTGAAGGGCGTCTTCTACCCTAGGCTATCCCTCCATCAACACCCTTATTCCACCCTATCCTGCGTCTCTACCCTAGTTCCACACCTTATGTTCCCATCTACTGTTCCTTCTCCTTAAGCTTTTGAACTCAGTAGTGTCTTTCCTTTTTAATGGCCCCATATGCTTACTCTATTTACATATCTAAGTCTCTCCAATTAAAAAACAATATGCAAATGAAATAAGTCTCTGTTGATCCTGCATCCTAATCTGGCTACTCTTGTACTTTTCCTCTCATATTTATTTAATCATTTGAAAAGAGTGTTCTCAACTTCCAATTTTTACTTCTTCACTTTCTAGAAGTATCTTCTAACAGTAGCTTCTTAATTCTTCTATTAAATATTAAAATACCTTAATCTGCTGGAATGATTTTAGCAAGTTCCCCTGCAACTTTTTTTTAAATTGAAACTCTAACAAGCTTGTTTTGGTAGCTGTAGCTGGTGTTGATTGTTCCTTCGTTGAGTACCTCCCTCTTCTGACTTCCACAACACCAGCTTCTTTTGTTTCTGTAGACACTGCGTGGAGTTCCATGTGTTTAGCATAGTTCCTTCAAGTTTCTAATATTTTAAATTTTTTTATAGGTATGAATTCTTTCATAGAGTATTTTTCAATTTCATAAGTGTATTTCTTTACTTATTTTTTGTCTTCTTTTGATTGTGGATAATTAGTTTTATTACCTTTGGATCAGAAAGTAGCCTGCATATTTGGGAATATATTGACTTTATTTATACCAAATTATGATTATGATTTTATCACTGTTTTATGAGTATTTTTTAAAAATGTGTATGCTCTCTCATCCCACTCCCTCAGGTTTTGAATACATGGTCTCATGTAGCCTAGGCTGACTCAAATTTTCTCTGTAGCTAAGGATGACCTTGAGCTCCTGACCTTGCCTCTACTGTTACTGGTGCCTGCTGTCTGTCACTGCATGGACAGGCAGCATGCTCTTCTTTGTATGTGTATACATACATAAAGATAAATAAAACATGCATTAAATTATGCTTATCAATATTATTTAAGCATTAATATATTATAACAAACATTTTTCAAATATTTTCTACCATTGCTTACTGATTATCTCCTATGTTTTCCATTTATGTATTTTATTATGTATTTTCAACATTTTTTCTACACATTTTTTTAGTGCTATGTTAGTCAACACATATATGTTCATTACAGTTATTGGTTCTCCGAACAATGAATCTTTTTATTTGTACAAACTGTCCCTGTCATAAATTGTATTGCTCCACCCAAGTATTTCTTCTTCTGTATTCATCCAGAGCCACTCCGTGTGGTTCTGCTCTTTGCTAGTCACTGTCATTCAGCCACCTGTACTCTCTGAGATACCTCGGCCCTGTGGTGGCCAATGCTGCGTATAGATGCTTGCAATAAGACTCAAATTTAAACTTTGAGTTTAAAAATGTATGCAAGTTTCTGGCTACCTTAATCAATTTTCTGGATTGCTCTCACTGGATAACCCACAGGGTCTGTGACCTCAACAGCTCTTATCAGCATTCCTTTCGGCCATCATCATATGCATATATGTGTTGTCTGGGCCATTTTATGTCTTGCTGTCTCCCAGTCACTCAGGTATTAATAAAAATCAAAGTCTTCAGAGTTAGCAAACTTAGACCCATTGTTTCTGGAAGTATTTTTTAAAGAAGACTAATTTGAAGGCCTCATATTTTGGAGAGAAATTTGCTCCTCACTTTTCACTATCATGCAAATGAAAAGTGATGGTCACCCCACCTCAGTCACAGTGTAGTTATCTTGAAACCAACTCTGGTTCTGGGAGGGGTTTGGTTACAGTTTTCAGCATGTAAATCAAAGATCCAGGGGTGTACCATCTGAAGTTCTGGATGCAAGAGCATAGCCAGGTGACCTTGGCTTACTGGCTTCTGCTAATTCAGGTTCTTTATCTTAAAATTATTAAGATTAAATAACTTGATATAGATGGGAAATTATTTCCTTTCTGAACACACCAGAAAAATGATTCAGATAACTCATTGTCTGATTTTGAAATTTAATGAACACATGGGTAGACTAAACCTAATACTGAAACATCCAAGACTCTTTCTTTGATGCATCTTTGTATCATGGAGCATTAGCCCTTGATTTCC
This sequence comes from Peromyscus californicus insignis, assembly GCF_007827085.1. Lineage (NCBI taxonomy): Eukaryota > Metazoa > Chordata > Mammalia > Rodentia > Cricetidae > Peromyscus > Peromyscus californicus. The sequence continues at coordinate 23,029,568 of NW_026294402.1, forward strand.
TTAAAATTATGACTTCCTTATTTTAAGATATTTGGTCTCTCTTCATTTTTCTCTCCCTTTGATAAATCACCCACATTTAACCTTTTTTTCTGAGTTTTCACTCTCTACCTCTTTAATCATTTTCACTGCTCAAATGCTCTGTCTTGGACCTTCTCCAGTTTCTCTGTGCCTTTTGGAAAATTAGAATCCCCAAACTGAACACACACCCTAATAAGGGCCAAGTCAAAACCGAATATAGCTCATGACACTCTTTCCTGTCACTTGAGTGACAGACAACACTGCTAAGACTTCTCAGAAGCTCGGCAGTTTAAAAGGCACATATCCACACTGCAGACCTCACGACCAAACTTCAAGGATGAGATCAGCATGCACCCAGGAGAGTAACTTAGTGCTGTTATTGATGATTTCTGGAGAAAGAAGAGATGAACCTAGAAGTTTTAGAGGGGGCAGCCTACTGTGTCTCATGCACAGAGCTGACACATCTAATATACGCTCAGAATTTGGGAGAAAAGAAGTGTGGTATTTGGACCGAAACATTTTTAATAATAATAGGGACAATACTACTAACCATTTAGATCTTCAACACTTTCAGGTCATCGTAATAGAGTTTCAATGACTCTCGTTATTCAACTACACAACTACTTCAAGTTCTCTTCTTCCACAGAAAGAAAGCATTTAACTTCCTCAGTTGAAGTGATGAGGGATCCATGGGGACTATTGAAAAATGAAATTTGGAGCAGGAGGCAAATTAGGGCTGATAAGTGGTCCAATTGGTGTCCTGGAAAGTCTGAAATATTAGAGACTCATTACGTAGAGAGTGTGGCGATTCAGCGAGGTGTGGGACAAATGATTCGGAGAAGGAAATTAATTTGGGAGCAGGAGAGGCAGAAGATCTTGGCTTGGAAATCTGTAGCAGGGTTAGAAGTTTAGAGAGACTGCAGAGAAGACAAAAAGTACTGATCGCTAGTGAAGGAAGTGTGCTATTCAACAGAGGAGCAGCCTTCAAGTGTGCCTTTTCTCCAGTCTTCCTCCTATGAGAAGTAGCGAGGCCATGGAGATCCTGAAGCCTGACACTCATGTACTCAACAGCATAGGCTTGCAGGCATTTGTGTAGCATTTGTGGGGATGTAGGCTTCCAAGATTGTCACTCACCACCAGATGTCACGGACAATTATTGGGTCTACTGTTCTTGTCACTTGGTTTGTGACAGGAACCAAAACCCTTTCTCTATGCTCTCTTCCCCTGGAAGAGAGTGAGTTCAGGAAGAACTGGTTAAATTTCTGCAGTTTAGAATGATGGAGAGTGCATTGTTTTGGCTGGAACTAAATGAGGACAGGTGGTGCCACCTGCCACAAGTGATTCCTTTCCAGTTGGCTCTGGAGCTGCCATTCTTGGTATTTTTGCAGTTTTATGGGATTGGGGTAGGGGGAAAGAATGGAAGGTGGTGGACGAGGAAGGAGGTCTGGAGGCATTCTGGTGGGCTTTCATAGGATGGCAATCCCTTTCATTATTGCAGCAGATGCATTGGCATTGAGAGATGGCTGTAAGGACACGTTTGAATTATTGATGTTCCAGGATTCCTGTGGTGGCCTTTTTCTACTGCAGATGCCTGAGACCTTTCAGTGCTTCATCAAGGTGACAAAAATTATTTCTCTTTTTTAGAAAGGTGAAGTTTCATGGTGCCAAGGGTCCTGATAGGAAGCCCTATGAGAGCCTGCCTTCCTGTGGCTAACCTTCCTTGTGAACAGCTCCTCTACCATGCTAGAAACCAGCCAGCAGCAACCACTGAGTCTTCATAAAGTTCAACCACAGGCAGCAATCTTCCTCTGGAGCAGGAAGATGGAAATGGGTTTCTAAAACTATCTTTCTTAGTTTCTGTAGGTGACAATATACCTTTTGCAAATTCTGCTGGTGTCTGAAAGTCCAAATTTCCTAAGAGCAGCCCAGTGTTTGAATTCAGACACACTTGCTATTGAAAGGGATCAGCTCTCTAGTGGAGCTGATGTGCCCAAGAACAGCTTGCATACACCAGCTCTCTAAGTCTCTCTCCATTTACTGACTGTGGGAGTGTCTTGTTCATATGTAAGCAGGAAAAGCAGGTGCAGGTCCTTCAGATGTCTTGGAGGCAGCCAGGTGTTAGAATGGCATGCTGACCATGGCTCACTAACTAATCTTGGAGACGTCCTTGGTTTTGAGGACTGTGTTGTTGCTAGAGGACTTCTGAGCATTGCTCTGGCCAAAGTTCCTGTAGATGACATGGATTCTGTTGTTCTCGACTACCTTTATACACTTCAACCTGTAGACACCTCAACCTGTCTACTCTTCTACATGACAGGTAGAATGAGACAGGATGTGCCCATCTCAATGGTTGTCAAGTTTATCTGGTGTCTACCATGAAAGGATACTAAGTTAAGTATTTTATATAACCTTAAATACTCACTATGTCCTTTAGGGTAAATACGATTCCCATACTATCTTGGAGAGAGGAGACCACAGGATAGGGGTAGAGGTGAGATGAGCAGCCAGCCACGAGGTTAAGGTTAAAAGGACTGAATAGCAAGAATGCACCTAATGGGGATAAATTAGACGAGAATGGCCAGTGTGCCTTGTATGTGGTCTCAGGGCTTTTGAGGGAGATGCCTCTGCCTGGAATATGAATCCAAACAGGTTTTGTTTTTCTGGCTAATTGGGCACTTGTTCACAGTGTATCCTCATTCACAGAACTAGGCAACAAAGAAGTCTGTGGTGTCCACAGGAGGGAAACAAAGCAAAATGAAGTCCAGACCAGTGCAGTGCTATTAATTCAAATTAATGACCCTCCCTTGCAAATAAAGCTGGTGTCTGACAGATTGCTGGCTCGCGGAGGGCAGCAGATGAGAACAAACGAGGAGCTCTGCCGTCTGGCGAGTGAGCATCGCCTCTTCCTTGTCCCTGGCTGCCCACAGTTACCACTTACAGGTGTTCTCTGTCCACTGCATATTTTCCTGCCCAGATCCTCTACTGTCCCGGGGGGCCTGTAGTTCTTCAGATAGACCCAGGGGAGCTGCATCTTAAAGAAAGGCTGACTGACAGTCCCCAGGTGCAAAGTCACACTGCATAGCAGAGCTAGGAGGTCATCCAACTGAGACTTGTCTACATGGGTGGCAGCTAATCCATGGACTTCACCAAGGGGGTGCCTGATTGTCACATTTCTGTCTCCATCTGCAGGCCCTTAGTTCTCTCTGCCAAAATAAAGCTGTATTTGATTACGAAGGAGGCCCCTTTCATTGACTCACTCTGTCACTCGGGCCCCAGAAATGAATTGTTCTTGAACTATTAAGAGTTGATTCACATGTGCATGCATGCATGCATGCGTACAAACACACACACACACACACACACACACACACACACACACACACACACACACACACAAAATAAAACCTGTAGAGAAGCTAAGCTTCTTTGTACTCAGGGAGGTTCAGAGATCTTCTGACGATCACTCAGCAAAGGCGCGGTAAAGGCAGGACTCAAATGCAAGTTTGATCATTCCAAAGATTTATTTTAACTTTATTGGACTACCTGTGCTGTATCTTTTTCCTTTGCGCTCTTTAGCATAAAGGCTGAACATTAAAATAACTGATTTTCAGAGGATCAAAAGAGCTAGATCTGGAGTAGTCCTTGAAAATCACCTCATTTACCTCCCTGAATTTGCAGACAGATGTGGAAGCCCAGAACACGGGAGATGTTTCCTCCCTGGCTGCTGCTGAGAGCTAGGGCAGGGCCTGTGAACCCCTCCTTCTCTTGCACACAGGACAGATGTCCAGGAAGAGAAAGGTAGAGGTCTGTGTATCTACCCCCAACCCCAACACATAGCAACATGTGACACATGGCACCTAGCTCTCAAAGGCAGCATTTACCCTGCATGCCACCATCTCTCATCCTTCTGCCCTATCAGAGCTGCAGGGGATCCTGAAATAGCTTGCCTATAAGCCTGGATCTTTGTTTTCTACTCTAGCTTGAGGAAGAAAGCCTTTCTTTTAGAAACACATGGAAATGCAGGGGAACCTCATCTGACTTTTGACCCAGCTCCCAGGACTAGTTTTTGAGAAAAATACAGACTGATTTTCTAGATTGCAGCCTTGGAGAAGAGAGGCATTGCTATTTAAATAATGTTCTTTCTTTTTAAAGAGGGAGCTTCATTCTTCTCAAGTTTCTCCATACATTGCACTGTGAATAAAGAAGCCCCTGGGAAGTTAGGAGTTCAGATTTGTTCCTTGTTTACTGATTGCCAGCGACCATCTATTTAAACAATTGCTACTCTCATTGCTGTCTTTGCACAAACACCATTTTGGAGAAAGTTATGTTTTTTGGGGCAAGTAAAAAGCTGTGCGCTGTGCTCTCCTGGCAACTCTAGGTGAGGCAGAAATCTGGCTGGCAGGCACAGCTTTAACTCAAATGCTTCTCTTTGTTATACTATTTTCCATCTATCCATCCTTCCATTATCCATCCATCCCATAATTCCATATTGAATATATTCTATTGGCTAGGTACCATGCAAATTACTGGGAATATAGAAGAGAAATATGTAAGTTTTTTTCTTCGAAAACCTCATATTCTAGAAAGAGCCAAAGGATGACGTTGTACTGTAACACAAAAAGTATCCATAAAGCATCATGAAGTCAGCAAGCTCTTGGGGTGTGAAGGGAAGAGTTAGAGAAAACTTCAGGAAGAGGAAGTTTGAGTTCTGAGTTAAAAGGAGGAACAGAAATTAATTAGCATTGTGGGGAGGTGAGTATATCAGTGCATCTTAAGATAGATAATGTTTATAGAAAAGAAAAACTGATAAATTATGGATGGTTTTCTTTGATTACCTGGGTCTGTGCAGCAAGGAGTGGTGAAAGCCTAGGCTGGACACAGATGAAAAGAGATCAACGTATGAGCCTCCTAGCTAAAGCAGGTCATCATGATCATGCAAAAGTAATAGAGTACCCTGGGAAGACTGAGCGGATTGTAGGCCATTTACATTTTAGAAAAAATAATCACTCTAATGAGAGCATGGTGAGCACACTGGAAATGGTAAGAGCACTTTAGAAGGTGTGTGGAGATAGTGGCTGGGCGAATGAGAAAGAGGAGGCCAGTTCCAGACATATTGAGGAAACAGAATAGACAAGGCCAGAGGGTGATCTGTATGTTGACTCTGAGGGAGGAGAGAAAATGGTTTGGGATCAATGGTGTGGTGAACTTGTCAGAACTGAGATGTTGGGGATGAGCAAGAAGCGATTTCTTTGATCTTCCTCATGTAGGAGGCACTTGACCATCATTCTAGTGGAGATGGACGGGGCGCTGCTGACTGTCTAGGTCTGGAACCCAGAAGGGAGACCTTGTGAAGATTAGGACTGCACATTGCTGAACTCTTCTAGGTATTTGATGAAGAGGATGTCATGAACTGCACTAAAACCTGGCCAGCTGAGGACTGGAAGAGAGGCCCGGGCTCAGAAGTCAGACAACGGCCGAATTTCAAAGAGAGGGTTGCCAACAGCATGGCCTAACTGCACAAAGATAATGAAAGAGAAGAGTTGAAAGTGCCCACTGGTTTTTAAAATGGGGAAATAGGCAATCTTCAGAAGGGGAGGCTATGGAGAAAATTCTGAGAAAGCTAGACTGACCTTCAGAAACAGAAAGGGGTCAGAAGCTTGCAATACTAGGACATGGACCACTCAACACTATCTAGTTTGGATTCTATTTTTGTGATGTAAAAAGATGATGGTAAAAATATTAAGACCAGATGGAGGTCAATGGTGGTCTGATAGTTGGTTTGAGAAAGAAGTTACTCCAAGAAGCTCTATGGAAAATTTCAAAGCTGGAATCACTCAGCAAGAATAGTCCCTAGGTCTTACATCAGGATGATTTTCTGATTATGAAATCCATTTTTTATAGAGTGTGATTAAGAGTATGGCTCCAAATTCAAATGGCTTTGATGCAAATTTCAGATTTGCCACTTACTAGTTGTGAGCTTAGAATCATTACTACCATATCTGGGCATCAGGGTCCAGGCTTGTGAAATGGGGGTGGGGAGAACAGGGAGGATATGGTAGATCCTCTTTTGTAGAATCACTACGAATGAATATATTTTTAAATACTTTGCATAGTTCCTGATTCACAGGTTTTGTTAAAAAAAAGATGACTGTAGATGTAACCAACCGTCTTATTAAATAAGAAACACAGAGCTGATTCAGAGAAGAAAGCCAAGAGGTCAGAGCTAAGAGCCTCACCCTTCCTGCTTCAGCGATCCTCTTCAGTCAAGAGAGCTCTCCGAAAAGGACCTACTTCCTGTGTATATGTCTTTATATAGTCTAGCTCTTCTGCCTTCTCATTGGTTGTAAACCCAAACACGTGACTACCTCGTCACTGCCTGTATGTACTGCCCTCCAGGTCCTTAAAGGCGTGTGCCACCGCCGCCATGCACTTGCTATGACTCTAATAGCTCTGACCCCCAGGCAACTTTATTTATTAACATACAATTAAAATCACATTTCAGTACAAGTAAAATACCACCACAGATGACTATTATTCTATGATATTTTACGTTTATGTAGAACTAGAGAGAATATGTAAGCATTGAGGTTTCAGTACATATTTACTAAAGTAGAGAATAGAGAAAGAGCAGCAATTATGAAAATAGTACAGGATCACATAGTCATGGCTCTCTCGCCGAAACAAAACAGAACAGCAAAGACCTGCTGGGAAGATGAGACCAGGGGATTGAAGGGAATTGTTCCAGGTGACAGCCAATGGGTAGAACCAGAACACATGCTTAATGATTCTGCTGTCACTCCTTGCTGTAGAATTTTAGATTTCAAGAGAACCTTTGGTTCGTTACTGAAAAATAGGTTGCTTATTATGTTGCTACAAGCACAAAATTGGGTTTATTTTTTCAACTGGCTTTTTGGTTATTTTTTCCCTACATTTTTACTTTGAAAGTTTCAGGACTTTCAAAAAATATCCCAACATACTTTGCAGTTTTTCTTACTATACCAGGGCTGTTGGAAGCCCATCTCCTTTCATTGCCCCCCCACCACCCCCGATCCTTCCTTTTTTTATTAAAGGTTTTGTTTTCATATTTTAACTATGTGTGCATATGTGTGTGTGCCTGCATGTGCACATGAGAGTGCAGATATCTGTGGTTTCCAGAGAAGGGTGTTAGAACTGCAGTTCCTGGTGACTGTGAGCTCCCTCTGTGGGCTTCAGGAACTGAACACAAGTCCTCATGCTCTTAAGAGCTGACTCATCTTATCAGTTTCACCTTCCTCCTTTTTCTTCTTCTCTCTTTCCTTGTTTGTCTTAGTTTTGTGGTTTCAGTGTCTGAGATCAAACCTAGCTTGAAACATGCTAAACCAGAACTCTACCTGTGAGCTCTACTCCCAACCCCCTCCTTTCTTAATGCTTTGTCTCATTTGCTCGAGACAGTAATTCTCAAATTTAGTATTCATCAGACTCTCTTGAGAACCAGGTTAAAGAGGAGAGTCCTGGGCTTTAGATTGTGATTAATTAGCTCTAGTGTAAGAACAAGATGGAACATTTTTAAAAATAAATATCTCCATTGATTCTTTCACTGGGCAGCCTTCCCTTGGAAATAGACTTGCTTGGGTGATTAGGTTCAATCCGCAGAAAGAATCGAATTGCTGAATGGGAATATTTTCATACAAAGGAAAAGCATTTACAAAACACATTGGTGGAATTTTTGGCCCTTCAGGTGCCAGGGAACTCAGCACTGATGACTTGGATGGGCTTCACACTTGAGAGTTGCTCTTTTTCCTGGTGAATCTAGAAAGCAGCTGGCTACAGACAGGTGAACTGGAGGGAGGTGGCTTCTGCTGCGAGAAGAAGAGGTTCCTTCTCTTTTAGCCTCTTTCAGATAGACAGATAAAGTAGCTTTGGTTAAGGACTATTTCAGTGTATCCGGTCAATCTATTGACTGTTCTGTTGAATAAACATTTACCGAGGGAGACGTTATAATATGCAACAAGAATATGATGACTAACCAAATCCTAAACTATTATCAAAGGAAATCACAGTGTGTGTGTGTGTGTGTGTGTGTGTGTGTGTGTGTGTGTGTGTGTGTGTGTGTGTGTGGTGTTTCAATGCTGGGGATTGAATTCAGGACCTCATATATGCTAGGCAAAAATTCTATTGCTGATCTACATCCCCAAACCATAAATTGGTTTAGTGGCACTGGGATGGGCATAGGGTAAGCATTTTAAAATGGAAGAGACAGAGATGCAGAGAAATAGGCAAAAAAATTCCTAGAGGGAGGTGCAGAGTTACAGTGGCCATGAGTGTTCTTTGGGAGGCATGGAAAGAGGTTGGAATTAAAGCTTTGAGACTAAGCAGGAATTTCCAAAGGGAAAGACTCTGTGACAGATGGGACAGCTTGCAACACACTCCTAACAGAATGAAGAAATGTCATTAGATTTAGTGAGTACTTTAAGAATCCTAAACTCTTATTTCTTAAGTTGCCTGCCCTGGCTGTCTTTCAAGTTCATGGCGCCTTTGTGGTGAGTTCCCTGTTTCTCTATAGTTGTTCTTCTGGCCCAAGTGGCCGCTGGCTCTTGTGGGTCATTGATGGTTTGTAGGCCTCACTGTGTTTCCTATCCTTCCTTTCCTTTTTGGTCCTTACCGTCCACCATCTTTGTCTCATCACTGTTTCTCTCCATCCTCCTCAAGCTCGGCAAACATAGTTAAGTCACCTCGGCTATTGACTTGTTATTTTCTCAGAGAGTAAAGTTATTAAGTTCTTTCAGAATGTCAGCTTCTGAAGAAGGTGATGGGGAGGTTGTTGAAGGCAAGGGACTAATAGGGACTCTTGACTGACAGGGTGAAATTCCAGATAATGACATTGCCAAACAATGAGATTTGAGGAACCCCTCAAAAACTACGTGGGACTGTGTGAAAGTACATCTGTTGGAGTGTGCTGAGCAGCAGGCTTAGAAATATTGCTGTAGCTGCATCTCTGGAAAACTCTTGGTTTCAGGAAAGTTGGGGTTTAGGTTGAGGGGGCAGCTGTTCTGGCAAGTCAGCAGATGAGGTTGTCAAACCTCATCATCATGGGACTTGCTGAGAATGGGATCTCTAGGCACTGCTTCTTTCTACTTCTTGTCTCATTGTTCTTCTGTTTTCACAAGGCATCTATGTTCTGCTTTAGCCTGCTAGAACAGCTGAGCTACATTTGGGGACCACAGGAAATCAGACAGGAAAAGATGGTGGGGCTGGCAATGGCACTAAGTATTATTGAGATGCCCCATTTCCCTTTGAAAGGGTAGGTGATGCTGTGGGCAGGACACAGAAGCTGGTTTCCCAAAGGTAAGGAGCAAGGCAGATGCTATTGACTTTATGCCTCTGCCTTTAAAGCCAAACCAGAAATGGCCAGGCCAGGCTCCCTACTCCTTTAAACACCAGAAAAAGATACACTGGGAAAAGACAGTTTATTGTCTAGTAAATTTTCTATTATGCTATTATTGGTGCTGGGAGTGTAGCTCAGTGGTATAGCATTAGCAGGCATGAGGACCTGGATTCAGTCCCCGCACTTAAAAACAGAAAAGAATAGCATAATTAAAAATATCTACTGCCATTCACTGAGTACTTCTTGTGTCTCAGGGACTATTCTCCATACTTGGCGTACAGGATCTGATCAAAAGCAAACAACAGCACTGAGTGTGCCTAGGAGATGAGAAACCAAGGCATGGAGAACTAGCCACACCAAGGGCTTCTGGTCAGCATCTGGCAAAGCTCTAACTTCTTGGATTCTAAATTACGAGCTTCTGGTCACTGCTGTCCATTCTTTACGGGACGTCTTTAAACACAGAAGAGTAGTCTGGTCTTCAAGACACACATTCTGTGATGGCTCCTGAGATCCTCACACCTCATTTCAGTCTGCTGAATCTTGTGGGAATAGGAAGAGAAAGAAATCATTATGTAATTGTGAACTTAAAGAAAAATAATTACCAAGCGAGCTCATCAGACAGTGTTGGTGGTTAAAGAATTATTCTACAATTCATCTTTCCCTCTATTGTCAGTTATTATTGTCTTTCTCTATGTTTCTAAGTTCCCATTGATGTCTTTTATATGGTGTAATTTCAGATGGCTTATACATAGAGAATTGTCATTCTTTTAGACCAAACTAATGTCATATTAGTCTCTTTCTCTCTCCTTGTCCATTGAACCCTATATCCAACTTACATCCAAGAATCAATACATCTTTAGAATACAATTAATAAGAACTCAGATTTGTTCACCCGTGGGCACTGTTTGTCTGTGGCCTCTAACATTTGACTCTGCCTTATAGATTGTTCTGTGCCTTCCTCATATCACATGACCTACTGGAGCTCTGCCATGTTCTTAGTTGAGGCATAGGACTAAAGTTAGGGCCATTGAATAAAGTGAAATAGGTCCAAATGGTTGTGTTTATTCATCTGACCTGCCTGTTGCTGTCACATAGCTGCACCCGATCTTTCTTCTCAGATATGTTGGCCATGTGAGCTGTCTTACCCTTTGAATACTCACTATTCTACCCCAGGATTCATTTTTGCTTAAATAATCTAAAAGTGGATTTTCTGATTTGCAATCAAATAACCTTAACTGACCATTTTCCTGTTTGTTTACCTCTGATTATTTACTAAGGGAGTGGTTATTGAAGACTGAGTATGTTCCTTGTACTTGGTAGAAACTGGCAATAGAACTGTGGCTAAGACACACAGTATCTCTACTCTCAAAGGATTTATCCAGTGTAGATGAGAGAACAAGGAGAGTCCTGGAAGGAAGAGGGAGAATATGTTATCAGGAAAGCAATTATATCTCGACTTGCCTAGTACATAGAACATAGCACTCAGATGAATGTGGGATAGAGTAGGGTTGGATATATGTGGGAATGGGAAATGGGGTGATTATGAAGGGCCTTGCAGATCCTGTTAAAGAGTTTTTTATTTTATTTCATTGGAGCTGAAAGTCAATAAGGAGCTTTGTGAAAACAAAGTAACAATTTTAGCTTTGTGATTTAGAGTGATATTTCTGACTACGGTGTAGAGAATATCTTGGAAAAGTACAGGTTGGCCTTGGGGAAATCTGTGATGGAAACTGAGGCCAGATATGGGAATGGCTGAAGCCAGACTTGGATCAACAAGGATGGAGAGAAACTGGCAGGGGCAGTAGGACTTGAATTACAGAGAACATAGTGTCTCCTGGGGTGGGGCATTTGGGACACAGAGATCAGAGGGCAGAAGGTGAAGACAGCCTGTGCACTTTGAACAACCAAGAAGAAGGTTGCTGGATCTGGGGTGAAATAGTGAGTGTACTCCCTCAGAGTGACCTGTGCCCTTTATGACCTCATATTCTAAAGAAATCAGAAATGTATGAATGGGACAAAGTGTGTGAACTTATGGATGATGAAAATCAATTTCTTTATGCTGCTGAGAACTAGGTTAGAAAGAACACAGAGTGAGTGACATGCGTGAGAAGAAAGCTTGCAATTGGCTTACTCTGGCCGTCTTACAAAAATGAGAAGTAATGAGGGTCCTGGGTGAAGTTTTGCTATCTGGAGTTTACATCCTTCAGGGAAAAATTGTTCTTGGCCGTAGCAGAGCTGGTTATGCATTCGGTTAGTAGTACGAACCCCCGGTGTGTGTACCTCAGGGCTGTTTGTCTCACTGAGAGCTGGTATGTGGAGTATTTATACCGGGGCTACTTCAGCCATGGCTGGTGGATAATTAATGAGTTTGTTTTTGAGTCGGTGAGTTGGAGCTGACGTGGTGCCTGCAGGTGTCTTTGTCTCCATCCCCGCCATCCGTCTTCATCGGATTTGCCAGTCTCTCTCCTTCACTCTTCTCTTATTTCTTATTGAGGGTGCCTGAGCCTGGAACTGCAGAGTGTCTGGGACGGTAACAGCAGTGGGATGTCCTCCGTGTGTCTGTGCCTTTTCTAGGGATTGTGGCCCACCCTCTAGCCCTCTACCTTCATCTACTATATCTCTAGCCAACTGTGGAGAATTGCCTTTAGATGTTTCCCAGGATGATTTTTTTTTCAATAATGAGCTTAAGTGGTAATTCACTTTCTCTCGCTCTTTTTGTCTGTGTTTTTCAAGTGAGTGATGAAAGCAAATGCTAGTGATTTTAGCCGGTCTCATGTGAGACTCACAGGAAATACTGTCTCAGACCTATTTGTGTGTTTTCTCTTGCATCCAAAGAGCTTTCATTTTTAACTAGAGAGTCACCCCAGTGCCATCTTCTGACCACACTCCTCCACCAGCCCTTTTTCTTCTCCCAGCACTCTTGGTTCCAGCCATAAACACGGGTGTCCACTTCCCTTGACTCTATCTTCCACGTTTAATTAGTGACCAGACTCTGGCAGTGTTTCTATTGTACATCCTTTACTGCCTTAGTACCTACATATAGTCTCTCGTCACTGTTTCAGGTCACTATCATTTAAAACTAGTTTTTAACTAGTTGAATTAGAAATGTCAAAATTTGCTGGGTGGTGGTGGCACATACCTTTAATCCCAGCATTCAGGAGGTAGAGGCAGGTGGAGCTCTGTGAGTTCGAGGCTAGCCTGGGCTACAGAGCGAGTTCCAGGACAGCCAGAGCTGTTTCACAGAGAACCATGTCTCAAAAAAAAAAGAAAAAAGAAAAAAGAAAGAAATGTCAAATTTTATAGAGATAGCTATGAAGTTCTAGGCATTATTATCTTTCATCTGAATTATTCTAACAATATGCTAATGTGAAGCTCTGCCTCCATTTTGGTACAACTTGTACTTTCCTAGTTTGTATTTAGAAGGTATAAAAAGAAAAGAAAAGAGTCTGGCCATTTGTTGTCTGTTTGAAAAATTTCAGGGATTCCTACTGTTCTCAAGACTGGCCTCATTGCCAAGAATCCATGATTAAAGTCCAACTGGATGTTTAGACTGTAACATTTGCACTCTACGTTAAGTATGTCATTCCTAGAACGTCTTTGGACTCATACTTCCTTCCTTCCATCTGCATAAATTCCTTCTACTCTCTGTCTTACTTAGGGTTTCTGTTGCTGTGAAGAGCACCATGACCACAGCAACTCTTAGAAAGGAACAGTTTAACTGGGATGGTTCCCTTACAGTTTCAGAGATTCAGTCCATTCTCATCATGGCTTGGAGCATGGCGGGGGGGCAATGTTGGCATGCGGGCAGACATGGTGCTGGTGACATCTTGGCTTGCAGGCAACTGAGACAATGGGCAGTATCCTGAACACAGGAAAACTCAAAGCCAGCCCCCACAGTGACACACTTCCTCCAACAAGGCCGTATCCACTTCAACAAAGCCACACCTCCTAATAGTGCCACTCCCTAGAGATTATGGGGGCCAATTACATTAAAACTACCACACTCTCACTCAGTTTATATGGCATGCCAGAAATCTCCCAGAAATCTTTCCCCAGTGTCTTTTAGCCTGGGCCATAAGCCCACTCCATTTTCTCATAGCTCCCATCTTGCCATTTACTGCAATGTAGAATGGTCTCATTGAACAATGTATCTACATCAGAGAGTCTGGATTTTTAGGACAGAGACTGCATCATAGTATTGTTTCACTCTCAATGACTAGTCAGATATATCAGGTATTTAATTCTTAGAGGGTCACAGGCAACACTGTTTATTGTTTCCCATGGATTCTTTGTTGGGCACCTTGTTTTTATATATATGAAGGTATGCAATACTGCCTTGTCTATTCCTTTGTATGCTTAGATTCCCTCAGTGGCTGAGACAGTCATGTATTCCTCTCTCTGCACAGGACTAAGCAAGTTTCTGGGCCATAGCAGCATCTACTGCATGCTATCTCTTTCTAGACAGTGAGCAAATCCATCCTCTCTCAGTATTTACATAGTACATGACCCTGTCATTGATTAGCCATGTTCTAAGGAAATTGCCTTCTTGGGTACCAAACAAATGGCTCCTGGAAGATCTGTAAGGCACAGGGCCCCACCGGAACCAACTTTTCAGAACTTCAGTTCTAATTATTCCACTTACATTAGATACTTTGGAATAGAAGATATTGCTGTGTACTGTTGCTCTTCCTTGATGCTCTCTGGTGTAGCTTTGCCTGTTCACTGCCTACAGCTGGGGCAAGGTTGCGATGTAGGTGAAGAAGCTGAGATCTGCTGCTTGCGTGCAGTCCTAGATTGGAATACAGTCCCTCTAAAATACCTAGCTCAAGCAGCTTCAGGTGGTGGGCCTGAAAATCCTTGGGGAGTATCCATAGAATGCACATCGTCAGTGCTCCTCTGCGTAAGGCCAGAAATGAGAAGAGATGGGAATCCTCTTGGTGCCAAGGGGCTGGCACCAGTTCTAGTGCATTAGAAGAGGCTGAGACTCTTGGCTTCCCCTTCCCTTGCCCAGTGTGGATGCTGAGTATGGGAAGACAAAGCAGGCTGTTTGCACTGTCTCTTCAATCCTGCCAAGTAGTGGTGATATGGAGAAGCTCGTTGGGAGTCTCTTGGCAGAAGTTCGTCCTGTGTGGCTTCCCAAGATCTTAGTGGATAACTCTGGAAACCAGGGGCTTTCCTTCTCTCAGACAGATCCCAGTGCTTGTCTGTCCTACTTCCACTTGCTATTAACGCTGTAGGCACCTGGAGGTGTAGTAGTGCTACACTCTTCATCCCACCTTCTCAGTAGGTCAACAAGTCATCATGCAGCCTATAGCTTACCATGTCTTCTCTTCTCAGGAGCATCTCATAGCTGAATGCCGATTACTCAAAGTTACCTCGTTGTCTGTATGAAGCACTTCCTCATAGTGTTTCACAGCCTGGCTGGGAAGCCACATTCTGCAAATCCATTTAGGGAAAGAAAAGCCTTTAACTTAATTCTTTTTTTTTTTTCAGCATTATTTATGTCTCTGGTCAAAGAGAGCTCGCTTGCCCTTGCACTGTCTTCTAAATGATGTCAGGTGTTACAGATGGAGCCCAGTGGCGGGATTCTCCAGTTGCAGGGTGCTTAATGCTTTGGAAATGATGTAAGGCTGAGAGCCGAGTGAGGTGCAGTGGTGGGGAAAGCTTATTTCCAGACTTCAACATCCCCAACCCATCTGAATTAGGGAGACCTGTGAGTTATGGCAGCAGGGCAGGCTTTAGAATGGATGGTTCCTTCAATTGCTAACGACAGACCTAGGAAGCCCCATTTACCAAAGTGCCCTCCAGTGGCTTCTTTCTTAGCAGGCACTAAATATATGTAAAGAGGAACTCTTGGGTAATTTTTTCTCTTTTCTGACTTGGGTTAGCAAAGAAACTCTGTGGGATGTGTGGTTCCTAATGGCCAAGGGCTGGATGAAATGCCACTCCCCTGTTGTATTGCCTGAGGGAGATCTCTCCAGCTGGGTGGATGGTGGAGCACCAGGAGCAGTTGTGGCCCAAGGCTAGATATCTTTACCTGTGGGCCTGAACAAGATTTTTAAGTTGGTTATTTGGCAGGAGGAGAATTAGGATGTGAAGGGATGAACTGGGAACATTAGTCTTGGCCTGTGCTCTCTACCTTTGTCTCTGAGTTTTTAAACATCCCTTCCATACCGTGCCCTTTATAACTGCTCCCTCCTCTCCTTTGCTTACAGGAATTGAAATGTCCAAAAAAGAAAATGCAGATGCTGCCCCGGAAGTCAAGGTTCAGACCACATCCCAGCAGAGGAGGAGGAGCTCCAGAAAGACCCCATCCAGCATGGGCATTTCCTGTTCATTGATTGATTGGAAACAGGGCTGTCCTCTGTCCCCAGGGCTGTTTGTAATAACTCTACTTCCTTCCATGCTCCCACTCAAGATTTTAAAGTGAGGATAAGACCTCTTTTTTGGCAGAGTTTTTCATCCATAAAGGTAATTGTATATCCTCAGGTTAGGTGGAAGGCAGTTAGCCATGTTGTAATTTTCACAGGATCCTATTTATTTCCATCATGTGTTAGGCAGCTAGACAGGCATTATCAGGTTGTGAAGACAATGAAGATGGACTCCTTTCTGATAACTGGCTTTGGATCCCACCTCTTGTTTCTTGGTAATAATAGAAGGGGAAGCATCACAATTGCTCCCAACATTGAAAACACCACGTGAAAACGTGGAAGTAGCCAACAGGGTTTTGTTTTGCTCCACAAAAGGAAAGCTCCTGGTCAAGGAAGAATCCAAACTCTACCTCTGCCCTGGGTAGAGACTTAACATCCAGAGCTTCGGAAACATCAAATACTATTGTCTCCTCCCTTAAGAGTTAATCTGGATTTTTCTTGAAGAAATGGAAGAGGGATTGTAGGAGCCAGGGGCTCAAGATCGTGACAGGGAAACCCACAGAGACAGCTGTGACTCGTGGACTCTGGACCAACAGTTAGGAAGCCTGCAAGGAACAGACCTAGGCCCACTTCATTATGTAAGTTGTTTAGCTTGATCTCTTTGTAGGGCTCCTAGCAGTGAGATCAGGACCTGTCCCTGGTGCTTAGCTGGCTTTTGGAAACCTGTTTCCCATGCTGGATTACCTTGCCCAGCTTTGGTGCTGGGGGAGGAGCTTGCTCCTGCCTCAGTTTTATCTGCCATGCTTTGTTTAAGCCCATGGGAGGCCTGCAAATGGAGACAGAAGAGGAATGGATGGGGAAGGGGGTAGATGGGAGTTGGGTGGGGGAGGGAATGGGAGGAGAGGAAGGAGGGGAAACTGTGTGGTCAGTATGTAAAATAAATGAAAAAAAAAGTTAATCCAGCTATGCTTGAGTCATCTGGGTGGGAGGACTCAGGAAAGCTGATTCTCATAAAGCAGCAGTTCTCAACCTGTGGGTTGTGACCCCCTTGGTGATAGCATATCAGATATTTACATTAGGATTCAAAACAGTAGCAAAATTACAGTTATGAAGTAGCAATGAGAATAATTTTATGGTTGAGGTCACCACAGCATGAGGAACTGTATTAAAGGGTCGCAGTATTAAGAAGATTGAGAATCAATGTCCTAAAGACACACTAAGGAGACAGGGGGAACAGCACTTAGGGAGATGATGTTCATATAATCTCCTGAAGCCCCTCCCTTGGTACAGCTCTTTGTAGATCTTTACTGCTAAACCTGCCTGCTTTTCTGAGTTCTGGCTTAAAAATTATAAATTTGGGGGCCAGTTGAGGTGACACACACCTTTAATATCAGCACTCAGGAGTTAGAAGTGGGCAGATCTCTGCGAGTTTAAGCTCAACGTGGTCGACATATGAGTTACAGGACAGCCAGAGCTGTATACAGAAAGACCCTGTCTCAAAAGACAAACAAATTATACCTCTTTCTTTTCCCTTTCTGTCTCTTTGAATACCATTTAAAATCCTAAACATACTTTCCTTGATACTCCAGGTTTTTCTCACAATTATTTATTAAGAATCCCAGCCCCGCCTTTCCTAAGACCTCTAATGCTGACTGTAAATCAAAAGGCCTGACTTTTCCTCTTTTTCTGTTTCTCTCCTCCCAGTAGCTGCCAGTTTTGCAACTTTGCCTGCCCTGTTGACATTTTTTTTTCTCAAACTCCAATAAAATGGTCCTTGAGCTTTCTTCTGACTCCACTTTTAAATTCTTTTATCAATAAAACCAAAATCCGACCAAAGGAACCCTGGAAACAGGAGCATGCACCATTATCTGGGCTTGCTTTGTTTAGTATTTGTTGGGAGAACATTGTCTGCTTTTCTTACTGTAACACCTATGAAAATGCAAGATCCAGGGTGGAGGATTTTCTATTCAGATCCTGACTATGACAAATTAAAGCCAACCAGTGCTTTTCTCAAGGTAACTAAAAGTATCAAGTGAAAATATCCATTTGAAAAAATTAGAGACACACAGAGTATTGAAGACTGAAGGTCTAAAATCCCCTTTAAGGGGGAATCCCAGGAATAAGAAAGACCCAGCATTGCATAGCTCCATTTTTGCTTCTTGATAGTTTCTAATTCTGGGGCTAAAACAAGAGGCTGCGAATTCGGATGAAGGCTGTTGCCACGATGCACAGAATAAAGCAGAGGTATTGGTCTTTTTCTGGAGCTAAAGGTGCAAAATTAGACATTGGGGAGTGGAGGATCCTAGTCAGAGGGAAGGTTAGAGATTGTAGCCTGGAATGTGGCTATTTCTTGTTCAAGATGTTTGTCAGTCTGAGCTTGCCAAGCCAGGAAACTGGGGAACTTAGCAGAAAGTCTTTGACAAACATAAAGTAGACTTTGATGGTTCAATAATAAGGAAGAGACAAGATTTAGAGTTAAGAACCTCCTGGTGCGAATGGCATCTGGTAAAAAAAAAATTTCATCCCATGCCCTCAGCTTGGTTCACTGAAGGATAACCAGAAGTAGACAGAGACTTGTCAATGCTGTAATCCTTTCTCGGGCGTATTCTGGTAGGCTCTCAGCTCGCAGCCTCACACAGAAAGGGAAGAGCCTCTTGAAAAGAACATACTGTTATGACTTATTTTTTTAGTCTCAAGAAGTCAATAGAAAAAATATTGTCAGAAATTTCAAATAGGACTGAAGCAAGACAATTGAGAGATCAGCTAATCCTTCTAATGTATACATTTCTGCTGGGTCTTCTCCATCAGATACATACAATTCAGGAAAAAAGCAGGAAAGAGAGACAAAACATAATACCAGCAGAGAATTGGAATTAAAAAAATAACAAGGGAGTAGTGATTGCTAAATCTATATATGAGACAAAATTTCAAATAACTACACACACAAACACACATGTAACATACACCTAATCTGAGTAAGCTAGCTCCTTCATTAACAGTGTTACGTTGATATCATTGCCTGGTTTTGATATTTTAATGATAATGTAAGATTTCATCAGTTATATAGCTTGGAACTTGCTATGTCGCCAAGTTGGACTTAATATTCACATTCCTTTTGCTTAGGTATAGGGTGTGCTACCATGCCTATCTTGAATGCAAATTCTAGGACTGAAACATATAGTTTCTCTGTGTAGCTCTGGCTGTCCTGGAACTTGCTCTGTAGACCAGACTAGCCTCAAACTCACAGAGATCCATCTGCCTCTGCCTCACTGAGCGCTGGGATTAAAGGCATGTACGTCAACCACCAGGGTTGAAAAACTCCATAGATTTAACATTATATTTGACATAACAGAAGAGAATATAGATCGGTAAAAAATATCCAAACTAAGGCACAAATTAAAAAAAAATTGAAATACACAAAAAAGTTTAAGGAATATATTGGACAGAGTAAAAAACAAAATCTAAAATATTGTAATTATAGGCCCAGAAGTAGGATAGAATATATTGACTGATTAAATATATAGTGATTTCTAGTAGTTCCTCCAAAATGATGAGAGACAAAAAACTACAAATCAACAATTTCTGTAAACCCCAAGAGGGAGAAATGTAACAAAACTGAGGTTCATCATATCAAAACTACAAAAAGCCACAGATAGAGTGAAAAATATAAACTGAAAGAAAAATATACTAATCTGTAAGGGAGCATTGAGAGCTCTAACAGCTGACTTCTCAACAGAAACAATGGGAGGCAGAGGACAATAGAATGATACTTTTACTAACTGAAATAATAAGCAATAAACCATATATATGAAAGCGGAGAAAGCTAGCTATCAGGAAATGGTGTTTTTTTTTAAATTAAGAAATATTCTTTTACTTTTTTGAGATAATATAGTTACATTATTTCTCCCTTCCCTTTTCTCCCTGAAAATCCTCTCATATACCCCTCCTTGCTCTTTTTCAAAGTCATGCCCTCTTCATTAATCACTATTACACGCGCGCACACACACACACACACACTCACAAACTTGTACATGCACAAGTATAACCTGATCAGTCTGTATAATGTTACTTATATGTATATATGTTTTCAGGGATGACCATTTGATATTGGATAACCAATTGGATAACTTTTCCTGGGGAACACTATTTCTCCCTGCTCACAAAATTCCTTGACTGCCTGTAGTCCTTTGTGTAGGGTTGAGCAACAAATGAAGAACAATGAAAATGTTATGGCTAGGGTACATATTGGGGTTGAGAGCTCCTCTGGTATGTGTTTGTTGTACCCATGTCCTGAAACCCCCAGAGACCACCAAGGAGCCAGTTTCTGATGCAAGCACACAAGGATCTTATTATTTTCAAGTTTGAACCCAGACCACCATGCTATGCTCCACATAGATAGAGAGAAATATGATAGTGGCAGCAGCAGGCTCAGGGGTAGGAGAGTTTTTAAAGGAAAAAACCACAAGCTGGGGATGACACGCCTTGGTGCTTTGGGGACTGGGTAAAATTGATGTGGGGCAAGGTGGTTTTTTGAAACCATTGGTCTAAACTTTTGACTTGAAAACACATTTGAAACTATTGGGTTAGACTTTTGGCACGAAACCACTACCTGCTGACAGGATATCTGGATATCTGCAAGGGCCATATCCCGGCAACAGGTTGTCTGCAGAAGCATCTGGATTTTTACTGCCCTGTTTCTTAGTTGGCTGCTTCTAGGGTATCTGTTCAAGTTGTCATGGTACATTCTTGAGGTTCTTCCTGAAACTGAGTACAGCTCCTGGTCACCAGGTGGTCTAAGGTGGTGATGGAGTCTGCAAAGTCAAGTCTAGGACTTCATATTGCCTTCACATAATTCAAGTTCCTGACTTCAATCTCCAGCAACTCAAGAAAAGAAAGGAAAAAAAAGGAGAAATGACACTAAGAAAATCTTAGTAAGTGAGCACATAATAATGTGTATTACCTGTTGGGGGGTGGGAGGAACAGTTCTTTTTAAACTTTGTGGGATGTAAAAATGATGCAGAATCAAAGTATATGCTAATTAAAAATGCAAAGTTTTGAAAGGGAGATAAGCAATTTAAAATATTCTAGGGCTTTAGAAATGAAAGTCAGTGGCAAAGCTAATAATCTATATTAGAATATTATTAGATAAAAATGTCTGAAGTTACTTCCAAAAAAGTCTGACTTAGATGGTAACAGAGGAGAAAAGTAAAATAATAAAATCTGATTAATCATAAGGAAAAGGGCAAGAAATGAGAAAAAATAACATGAAATAGGTCAATCAAATATAAATGAACAATAATCTAGTAGAAGATAGAAATTCATACCTTTTAGTAATTACATTCAGGAGAAATGGACTAAATATTTCAAGTAGAATACTAACATATCAGATTGAACATATTCTACTCACGGAAATGTGGCTTGAATACACACTCCTGAGAATTGGAAAATAAAAGCATGTAGAAAGATGCAGACAAAAACATAAACAGAAAACTGAAACAATTATTGAATCATTATAATTAAGTAAATAATTATTAGATGAATGAATATCATTTTTGTTAATGATCTTAATAGTCATGCTAGTGTCTGATATTTTATGTAGTCTTATAAAAGACATGCATGATTTTGAGGTTAGTTTTACTGAATGTGTCAGCAATCAGAGATGAAGAACTGTAAGGTGGAGATTTTTTTTTTGGTTTTTCGAGACAGGGTTTCTCTGTGTAGCTTTGCGCCTGTCCTGGAACTCACGCTGTAGCCCAGGCTGGCCTCGAACTCACAGAGATCCGCCTGGCTCTGCCTCCCGAGTGCTGGGATTAAAGGCGTGCGCCACCACCGCCCGGCATGAGGTGGAGATTTTTTTTTTTTTTTTTTTTTGGTTTTTTCGAGACAGGGTTTCTCTGTGTAGCTTTGCGCCTTTCCTGGATCTCGCGCTGTAGACCAGGCTGGCCTCGAACTCACAGAGATCCACCTGCCTCTGCCTCCCGAGTGCTGTGGTGGCGCACGCCGGTAGGATTTGCTGAAGGAGGCGGAGGCAGGAGGATCACGAGGTGGAGATTTTTAACATGAGTGGTAAATCTACACTGAAGAAAGTCTTGATATTTGCCATTGCTGTCTACCTATCTGCCTGTTAAGAATGTTTGTACATGCTTGTCATTATTATTTTTTTTAACCTATCTGGCATTTTTGTTGTTGCTGTTGTTGTTACAAGCTATAAGAATCAGTGATGTGGTGAAAATTCAATTCTAAGGACTTCCTGCTAGGTGAGAATTCTTGGGGTTTGAATGTGAACTTCCCCTTAGGCTCCAGGGTTTGAACACTTGGTCCCCAGCAGGTGGCGCTCTATGGAAGTTGATGGAGCCTTGCTGGAGGAAGCGGGTCATTGGGGTGGACATTGAGGCTTTAAAGTACAGCCCCACTTCCTGTTCTCTGTTTCTGAGCACTTGTACCTTTGTTGTCTGCTGTCATGTCTCCTCTGCTGTTATAGACTGTATCCTTCAAGTACTACAAGCCAACCCTTTGTCCTTTGTTACCTTTATCAGGGCACTTTATTACAGCACTAAGAAAGTGACTAATACAATGCATGGGTGGTGACAAGGTGGTGGGTATGTGAAGGCAACAGCAGGGAGAAATTTTGGGCTCAGTGGCTGGTGTAAAAGACCCTGTGAAAGGCACTCCTGTGTTGTTTTCCTGTCAGCTTAGTGACTGCACCTGAATCTACTGATATTTTAACTACTATCTGCAGCCCCATGGCTCTGCATTCAGCATCTTACCACTCAGGCCATGGCCTGGCGGGACTTCTGGTCCTACCGGCACTGCTTGGCCGCTGCTGCTGATGTAGTTTTTAACTACCAATAAAGACTCAGGAGTCAGACGTTGGGGTAAAAACCTGCTAGCTCAGAGAGGCTGAGAAGCAACCAACTGACCTTCTTTTTTGGCTGGAGACCCAGCAAGAAAGCATCTCCCCAGCTGTCCCAAACCAAAATGATTTTGAAACTCTAAGTCCCTTCCTCCGCCTTCCCATGTGTCTCTCTATCTCTCTTCCTGGCTTCTCCATGTTCTCTATGGCTAATTCTTGTCAATTAGTTGCTGCTGGCTCTGCCCCCCGATCCAAGGTTGATTTTATTAACTCAGTTTCTGGTTTCATAGGATCAAATACCTGCAACACTCTTTAGCTTCTCTAAATATGGAACATTCAACCCAAACTACTCCACTTAGGAAAAAGGGTGAGAGTAGTGTAAATACACATCCTAATCAGAAGACATGGTAGAAGAATTAAATTTTAAAATCATTTCTTTTTCTTTTCTTTTATATTTATTTATTTTAGTTTTTTTTTCAAGACAGGGTCTGTACTCCTTGCTATCCTGGAACTTATTCTATAGACCAGGCTGTCCTCCAACTCAGAGATCCACCTGCCTCTGACTCCTGAGTGCTGAGATTTTAAAAGTGTGCACCACCATTCCTGACTTGAAAGTAATTTCTTAAAAGACAGAAAATTATGCTTCTCAATGACTCATCATTATAATTTTCAAATGAAATTCATCCAGTAACTTACCCAGGAGTTGCTTCCTCTTTTTGGTCTTTGTTTCTGAGCCATTCACCTCTTTTTGCTAAAAATAGCCACAGAAACAGTGGGGGCTATCTGTGAAAGAGACCCAGAATTATGATTTGAAATTTTTAGGGATTAGGAATAGGGGTTGTGAGGGTTGAATGTCCAGTAAAGTGAAATACATTTCACCTTCATATTTCTCCCATAATCCCCTACTTCTGACTTTCCTTTTTCTATTTTTTCTGTGTTACCACAGCTCAGTTACGATCTGTTTTGCTAAGAGTTATCTGTATCCTTTTAAGGTGAATGCTGTGTAGTCCAATTGAGGTTGATTGTTGAGCTATTATCCATAATGGTTGGAGATGAGTGATGGGTCATCTGTGTGCTGATCTCATTGTGTGTCTCTTTGTGGATTAGATGCCTGTGGTGGGCTCTTATCTTTAGGCACAGCCTTATCATTAAAATAGCATAATTTCAACCTCACATTGGGTGAGAGCAGTCCATGTGATATATTGTATATAGTCATTGTACTTTTGTATATAGTTTTTCTTTTGTTAGTTATAACCTTTTTCTTTTTTTTCCTTTTTATTAAAATAGAAAAGGGGAAAAAAAAAATAAATGGATATGTACCCTGAAAAAAAAAAAAAAAAAAAAAAGATACCATGAATTTTTAAAATGAAATGCAGCATGTAAAAATTAAAAAAAAAAAAAAAATAGCATAATTTCATCACAAAGCAAAGAACAGAACTGCTATGTAAACTACCCCTGAATTACATATTAGAAATATTTCTCGGTGGTTTTGGAAATTTTGCCATCACAGTTATCTTTCATGATTTGAGGAATTCTATGGCCAAACACATCTCAAACTCTATTGGACACATCACAAGACCTCTCAGCAAAGTGATGACCTGTACTTCCTCTATATTCAAGAGTGGGTTGATATTCAGTGTTTCCAGTCAGTTTGTAGGTAATGAAAATGCTGCTGACCTTTTGACCACAGTGTAAATACCAAGCATTTACAACCTAACCCTGGTTGCACAGGGAATGTTGTAGAAGTACCCATACCTAATGTCTATTCAGCAGGACTTAATCATAGCTTCTCAGTATGTCATCTTTCAAAAATGCTTCTGGGTAACATGAACAGTCTACAACAGGATATACAGATGCTCCCTCACAAATACATATGTACATAGTATTTTTTTGCATGTCATTTCTGGAGGCTAAGGATTCCCACGATTGAATCCATACAAAATTAAAAACTTATGCTTCAAAGAGAAGATTTTTTAAGAACATGGTACAAAGTAAACCCCTTAATTTAGTCATCTTAAAGACCAATAATTAATAACTGAAGACTGAGGTTCTAATTCCAATGTGACTATATTTGGGGATGAGGAATTTAGAGAGGTAATTAAAGTTAAGTGAGGTTGTATGACTAGTGTCCTTGTAAAAAGAATAAAAATAACAGATGTAGTGTGCACAGAGAAAGGGCTGTGTAAGAAGCAAGAAGGCAGCCACCTGCATGCCAGCCTTGGGAGAAAGCAGTCCTGCTGATACTTTCATTGCAGATTTCCAAATTCCAGAGCTTTGGGGAGCAAATTCTTGCTTTTAAGCTGCTCCATCTAAAGCATTTGTTACGGAGGTTCTAGTAAACTAATGTAAACTTGCACAGTCTTTCCCATGAAAAAGTCTTCTCTTTTTTTTTTTTCTCAGGACTAATGTCTGTGTCCTAGATATTTCTTTGTCCAACAAATAGTTATTGATATCTACTGTTGAGTATCTATTCATTGGGAAACCTAAGGGCACAATTTAAAGACAGGAAAACCGAAGCATACCACTAAGCAGATGCAAATAAGTAGTGACTTCTTTAACATTCTGTGGAATTCTTCCTAGAAACAAGAGGGAGATTTGACCTCATCTCATTCTGCTTCCAAGTCCTCCTGATGTGGTAGAAGTAAAATGTAATCTTTCATATGTTTGTGTGGCCATTATTGGTTAGGTAACGATGGGAAGTTGAAGATGGGACCTAGTGGGAACTATTTCCTGTTTTAAACAGCTACTGTCAGCATTTGGTTGGTGTAGCAGAGTGGTTCTTGAGTGCTGTGTTGCCGCTGTTTTGGAAATCTCACAGGAGCACAAGTTATTTGATAACTTCAAGGAACACACATGCTCTCCGGATGGACACTGTAAAAACTGCTACTTCGCCGGGCGGTGGTGGCGCACGCCTTTAATCCCAGCACTCGGGAGGCAGAGCCAGGCGGATCTCTGTGAGTTCGAGGCCAGCCTGGGCTACCAAGTGAGTCCCAGGAAAGGCGCAAAACTACACAGAGAAACCCTGTCTCGAAAAACCAAAAAAAAAAACAAAAAAAAAAAAACTGCTACTTCAAGATAATACACAATTTTAATCTCTTACTACAGTCCTCTTGATGATTTCACCACTTTGCATGGCCTGGTTTGTTGGTGGCTTTTGTGATATGAAACGTGTAACAGAAAATTCACAAAGGTATTTGGTTTGTTTCCAAGCCCCTCAAAGCTGCATAGTGCTTGGATGTATGTGCACCATCAGTGATTACATTCACTTAAGAATAAAATAAAAACAAAATTCAACTTGTTTTTAAAAACACAGCTATTATTAGAAAACATTTTAAATGTTCTACTACCTACTTAATGAATGAGCCATTTGGTTTTTTCAGTGTGGTTGTATTGGTGAAATTATGAAGGCAACTCCATGTAGTTAAATGGGAGGTTTATTTTGTGGGGTAACTAACTCACAAATGAAGGGATAGGTAACAGGGTCTGGGAAAGGTGTAGCACAGTCCAGCGGTGTTCTCTGGAGAACTCTGCTCAGTCTACCTCCAGCGTCCAGGGTCCAGGAACCAAGAGAGCGGGCACATCCAGATCTCTGGTCTTCAGGGTTGTCTCTCGGCCCTGCCTTGTAGGCGTGACATCTACGGAAGCCTCAATGGGGGTTGGGACTTCCAGATCAAAGCCGGAATGGTTGCCCACTACATGGTTGTTTTGGCTTAGGGATATTATGAAGAAGATACCGACACACTAAAGACCTATGAACCATGAAGGTCTGGCTGGTGGTTTGCATGTGCCCCTTGGAATGATATCTCTGGAGGACGGAAACATCACATGACAGGTCCAACCATCCTGAGTCTTTCTGAGGAAAGCAAATGAGGCTATGTAGAAAAGCTGCCTGAAGATAGACCAATGCCTGCTCAACCTCTAGCTATTCCAGCCATCTGTGCCACAAGGAAGCAGAAGAGTTTCGAGCTTCTGCTGCTTCCAGTGCCATCTGAAAGCGAAGTGAGAAGCCATCATGCGACACTGTCCGTATGAACCTGGCCAGCTCCCAGAACTCAGGAATATGCGTAGCTGTTGTAAGGCATTGAGGTTTCTTGTTTAATTTGCTTTATTCTGAGACAAGGTCTTACTACATAACCCAGGCTAGCCTTAAACTCATGAGCTGCACCCCTCCCTGCCCCCGCCAAGTATCCCTAGCCTGGGATTATAGCTATGTGCCACCCAACTCAGCTACATTAAGCTACTAAATTTTAAAAGAGTTTCAGAGAAGAAATTGATAACTGGAACAGAATTTTGGTGCCTCCAAGTAAGGTGCAGCTATAACATAAAAAGCATGTGGTATTTGTTTTCAGACAGAGTAATAAGTGAGAGAATATCCACAGGGAGTCTTTTAGCAAAATCTAGAGAGACTTCAAAGAGATTTTAGTGAGTGCTTGAAAGATAAAGAAGAAAATGCTGCTGGAGGTGAGAAAAGAAGAGGACCGGGGCTGTGTGGGGTGAATGTTGATGGCACTGTCACCTGTGCTAACAAGGAAACTTTGTAACTTGCTGAACAGATGGAGAGGGGTTGAAATAACTTTCTGAGCTTAGATCATAAGGAGACACACAGCTCTGGGAGATGCTCTCAGTAGAACTAGAATGCACGGGAGACTGTGGTTAGCGCAAAGGAAGCGTGGTTGCCCTGAGGCTGGCAGGTCACAAACAGGGGGAAGCTAACTAGGTAGAGAAACTGCTTGAAGAGAGAGATGCCTCCCCCCCCAACTCCAACATTTGCAGCCATCCCAGCCCTGACGACAGACATATGGATCAAAACCTCTTCAAATATCCCCAGCCTATGACAGCACCATATATTAGCAATATTAGAAAGAATCCCAAGAGAAGGACCTACCCCTAGAAGCAGGGTGCAATAATATATTGTTGTTTTGTGGTACCAATGCTAGAGTGCTTTGCTACACAACAACAGTTGGTGGCACTTCACTTTCCCCACCAAATCTGTGGCTATCGAGCCCATGTAGAAACTGTTTTATGTACCATAAAGCCAAATCCAATGGATATTCAATTGCTTGTGCAGGCAGAGAGAACACTGAGAAAAGATAAAGTTCTCATCCCCAATTTTCTCCCTAAGTCGCTGTTTTTGTGCTAATCAGTTAAGTACTTGGCACCTCAAGCTCCTCATTTGTAAAGTGGGACAAGGAGTTTGCATTTCCTACCCCCACACAATTATAATTAAGATTAAAGGGTGGTGGTGGTGCACATCTTTAATCCCAGTACTCAGTAGGCAGAGACAGACAGATCTCCAAATTTAGGCCAGCCTAGTCTATAGAGTGAGTTCCAGAACAGCAAGGACTATACAGACAAACCCTGTATCAAAAAAACAGTAGACACTAAATCACTAAATAGGAAGATATTCAAGAAAAGAGCCCAGCATCAATCAATTATGAGAAGCTATTAGAGAAGTCTATAGAAACGAGATGCAGCTTTGATGAACCTATATGGTTTGTGCAGGAAGGGATAGTCTATGATAAGTCCCCAGAAGCCACTTAGAACTCTGTCTCAGAGACAAAGGTACCAAGTTTGGTGTATTGGATTGGGTGGCAGAAGAGCAACAGTATAGAGTGGTGACCATTTGAAGTACATGGCAGAAGATTGGGTCTCTATTCTTGTGTTACAAATTCTTCCAAGATGAATGATTTCAAATAGTATTTCTTTATTGTCTCACACTGTTTCCCTAAGTTAGAAATCTGGGAGTGACTTAGCTATGTGGTGTGATGCTGAGAATGTTACCGTCAAGCTGTAGGCTTGCTTGGGCTGCCATCATGGTCTAAAGACCTGATGGAGGATAAAGGTCTATTCCCAAGATGGCTTTCTAACATAAGCTAAGAATAGGAGATGTTAGTTTCTTATCATGTAGACTTCACTGTAATGCTGCTTCAGGAATGTCCTTACAATATGTCTGCTAAATTCTCCCAGAGAAGGTAGAGAAAAGCAGACCCTCAGTTTTTGTGACCTTGCCTCAGAAGTCACATGCCATAATGCCTGTAATAGCTTATTGGTTGACTAGTCAGCCCTACTTCTTGCTCAGCAAAGAGGGCATCACAAGCTGTGTATACTAGGCAGGGGCCAGTATGCAAGCAGGCCACCACAAAAATCTAGCATGTGCAAAAACTGGAGAAAGATGGGGGTGGGAATGGGATAGGTTGTGTGGTAAAAGTGTGTGATGAGCTGTAGCAGAATGAGAGAAATTGGGATGCTGAGCATGGAACCAACAGGGGGAAACAGGTCCGCTCCCCATTTCCTTGAGAGTCTTCTGTCTTTTAGAACTACTTCTTACTTCAGCCTCTATTCTTGTGAATCACACTCAGTAGAAAGACATAAATTTGGGAACTGGCCTCACCTGCTGTGAACCAATTTTCTCTCCAGCATCTCCATACTGCCACAGGGCTCTAGACACACAGAAAGAGAAAGAGTATCAAAGGGACTCATACACACAGCTGGCAAGTGATAGGACTTGGATCTAGACCTGAATTCGTTTGATGCCAAAGCCTTGTTCATTCTACCACATTATCACGTTGTGTTCTGGGGCTGAGGGAAGGAGGATTCCAAGTTTCAGTGTCTTCCTCCCATCTGGATTTACATGCTCATGCTCAGGCATTGGAATTCTCTTGATCCAGTGTTGAGATGACAACCTCTTGGTCATTTTTGCTGCCTGCACTCACTTTCCATGTATTTCTACCTCATTGCCTCGGCATCTTCTTTCATATCTTAGCTTCATGCTTCTTCATCTGTTTCTCCCTCCCATGTTATCTGTCTCTGTTAACAGGGTCATTTATCCCCATAAAGCACCCTGAGAGACAAGGATTGAAGGATGCTGCTGCTAAGTCAGGGTGCTAAAGACCCTCTGCGGGAAGCTGTGGCTGCAGAGACCCTTCTTCATCTGACCTAAGTAAGAGCGGTGCGACAGAGGGGAAAGGTGACTCTAAACTCTCTTTCCACAGGGAAAAGGACTTCAGACCAGAAAGCATCCAGATGACACACATTTTTCACTACTGCTAACTTGAGAACATTAGACTCCGTGAGTAGCATTGCTGATTTGCTTCTTGACCTGTTGGCTGAAAGAAAGGAGCAGGGTGGGGACATTTTTGCAGCTAGTGATCCCAAGGGGATCATGAGTTGGCACATGGGAATTTTCTCCTCTCCTCTGCTTTTTTTTTCCTACCCAAAGGTCTGGATTCAACACACACACACACACACACACACACACACACACACACACACACACACACACCATGAATGAATGAATGGATGGCTAGTTAGACAGTCAGATAAATATAGACATCAAGCATACACAGGTTCGCATATGAATTGTTTATGGTTGATTTGTCTAGGTTTCCTGGACTCCTATAGCCTGGAAGTCCCTGCACTTCCATTGTGCAGTAGGCGCCAAACATCCACTTCTGAAAAGCAGTGTGAGTCTTATTCTCTGGAGACACTGGCTGATTACATGTTTGAAGTGGCATCTGGAAGAAATAGAGGGGCTTTAGCTGCAAGTTGTTGTAAGAGCTTTATTGGGGTATCAACATTTGATGGGTTTCTTTATAGTGGCATTAAGTGAGTTGGCATGTCATAAACTGTCCCATGGGGTGTCTTAGAGGTGAGAAACAGCAGAAATAAAGGAAACCTGTCTATCTTATATACAGTCCAGCTGGCATTTCCCCCGAATTCTAACCCTCTGGGATGCACAGGTTGGTGTGCTACTCTTTCAATAGACCATACCCCAGGGTTGAAATGGGCTACAAAAGCAATTAAGGTTGAGAAATGTTAGGAGGCAGACTGCTTGGGTAGCAACAACTCCCAGTGAAATTCAACACATGTGAGAAATCACTCCTTGGATTGTTAGGCATCCTTCACTTCCGGAGAGTTTTTAAGAATCATGCAAATCCCTTAACTATGTTGTGACTTTGTGTATTAGCCAGCTTTCCATTGCTATAAAAAATTTTCAAGATAGTTAATGTAGGAAGAGGAAGGGCTTATTGGGACTTAAAGCTTTGGAAGTTCTAGTCCAAGATTAAATGGTCTTGTTTTTGGACCTCTGGTGTGGGTGTGGCAGCTTT
Source organism: Peromyscus californicus insignis (assembly GCF_007827085.1). Lineage (NCBI taxonomy): Eukaryota > Metazoa > Chordata > Mammalia > Rodentia > Cricetidae > Peromyscus > Peromyscus californicus. The sequence goes on from NW_026294402.1 coordinate 23,060,282, forward strand.
CATGGCTGGAATGTGTGATAGGAACAAACTCTCATCTCATGAACTAGGAAGCAAACACTGGAAGAGGAGGAACCCAGACCCCACAGTTCCTTTTAGGGTAACCCCTAATGACTAAAGCACAGACCCAGCCTTTATTGCTTGTCCCCCCTTTGGGAGACACTCAAATGCAAGCAGTTCCATTTGTGGCTTACAGTTCTGTCTGAAGGAAGAAGACTGGATTGGCTGGTTTTGATTAGTGCTAGAGCCAGTAAGTGGCCTACTTAGGGAAACCCCTTTTCTGCCTGTACCCTCCCTTTCTCTGTCCCCCTTTCCCTGTGCTTCTGAGTCATTACAGTGCAGTGGCTGTGTCAGAATCAGACAGCTCAGTTCTTGACCCACTTGTCTGGCATTTTGACAGAAATAGGAATTCCTTTGCCACTTGAGGGCTGTTGAGTTTTTTGAGTGTGTCCTAACAGCAGGCTGACTTTCATAGAGTTTTAATTGGATGCAGGAAGTCTGTTGGAAGGACTCTCAAAGAAAGGGTTGATTTCCAGTACCACGGCACTTGTCCACCCCTGATTCTGTGATTCTACCCCTTCCAGTCACAGAGGAATTCCAGCTAAGAAGCTATTTCACCCAGCCTGGCTGTCTATGAAATGGTCCCAGAGATGGGAGGTGGGGGAAACTCTTGCCCATGGCCACATCTGGGCTTCTCTTCTGGTCCTGCAAGTGAGACTCAGGGTGATCTTGAAGACCTGAATCCTGCTTTCTCACATCAGGTGATGTTTGGGTCTTGCAGTGGACTTGAAGACTCTTGCCGAATTCTGTAGTTCCTGAATCACATACTTCTGTGCCTTCAACCAGGTCTCATAGGGAAGACCCATGAAATAAAGGAGGGACCAGGGACACTGGATCAGCCTCAGGGGCTTAATGGAAAGGCAGCTCGCCAGCTACAGGCTCCATGTTGCTCCAAAGAAGGGCTTGTTGCTGATGAGATCTTGTTTTCCTAAATTTCCAGGACGAAATTCATCCGCTAAGTTGTATTCCAAAAGCCTAGGGCTTCCTTCACGTATGGCAGAGGCTACAGTCGTCAGCTGTCTGATGACAGAGAGAGTGCTCAATGGGCTGCACTGAGCAGCTCATGCTGGGGCTGGAGCATCAGAGGCAGGAACTTTAGGACATGCCTCTCCTGGCAGCTATGACGTTTGGCAAGGAGCTGCAGGCTGGCAGTGGGGGAGTTAATCTCCTCTTTGTCACTGAGGCCATTGGAATTCACACTTGTGGCTGCTCTGTCTGACTGGAGGGTGGCCCATTCTATTCCTTGAAGTATTCTGCCTTGTGGAAGGGCCAACTTTGATATCCAACATCACAGGCTTCTCTACCATGTGGCTGATGAAATGGAGATTTCTTTCCTTTTCTTCAAGGCACAGTGAGGGGCAGGATTTGTTATTCTTAGATCTTTCCCTCTTCCTCAGGGATGATTTTATATAAACTCATCAAGGTCCAAATGTATATGTACACATGCAGACAGACACAATTCTCTCTAAGGCAGGACAGCACAGTGGCAGATTACATGGAAGCTGTCACATGATGTGATATCTTCCCCTCTCTGTGTCTTCTCTTGCTCATCTGTGTATTGGGGTTGCCAGTAAACAAACCTCACTGTGAAGATTGATAGTGTCAATATATGTAAAGTTTTTTAGAACACTATAGAACACTAGTAAGTTCTGTATGTTAGCTAGTACCATTTTACGGTTACTTATTTCTTCTCATCATGCACATGGGCTTTGGGCTATTTGCTTATTTGTGATGCTGGAAGAGCCTTGCAGATGCTAGCTAAGCGCTGTTCCTCTGAGTTACCTCTAGAGTCAACCCACACCTATGAGCTTCAATACAGGGGCTGTTGGTGGACATCAGAATTTCCCAGGAGTTGGGAGTGTGTGCTTTGACCCATTGATATCTTGGGTCAGGGTTCCCTGCTATGAAGAGATAAGATCTTATTTGAGGGTAGAAGTGTAGCTGATGTCTTCAGCCATACTCAATACTCTGTTCCTCACTTTAGGGAAGGAAACAGTCAACATAAGGCTGAGACCCTGTGTTAACTCTCTCTCCTTCTACTGTGACGGGGTGAGAAGGAAGTTGAATACAGAAATGATGGACTGATTCGATTTCTTTCCCTACTAAAAAGTTTGAATTCATATTATTCCTTCTCCTTATCCATGGCGGTGGGGGTTTTTAACTCCAAAACTCCAAGTGGATGCCAGAGACTGTAGTGAGTACTAAATTCTGTGTATGATCTCTTCTCCCATGCACATACCTATGATAACATATAATTCATAAGTTAGATACAATAAGATAAAATAATAACTAAATAGGATAATTATAACATTATGCTACAATTAATGTCATGTAAATGTGGCCTTGTTCAAAATACCTTATCACAGCAACTTCAACATGTTTGTTTCCTTTCCTGATTATGTTGAAAGTTTTCACCCTTTTATTTAAAGAGCTTCCATCTTCTCAGGCAGCATCACTATTCTTGTGATGTGTGAGGTCATCAACCAGTAAAATAAGGGCTACTGAACCCAAGCACTTTGGTATCCTGTCAATCTAATAACCAAGGAGAATACTAAGTGACAAACAGGAGGGCAGTGTGGATATGCTAGATAAAAGAAGGTTCCCATCCCAAGCAGGACAGCATGGAATCTCATCATACTACTCAGGTGGCATGCAGTTTTCTAAACCATGGTTAGAAAAACCACAAATAAAGGGGGACTACCATATAGATGTTTACTAGAGGTAGAATATAATTTTATTTACTTATATATGAATGTGTCAAGAGTACCTTGCTCCACAATGTAAATCTAGTATGATATTTATTTATGATATATATGTATATGCATGGTATATGTCAATCCAAAATATATTTCTCTGTATATATTGGTCTCTTTTTTATCTTTTTATGTGTGTGCATGTGGGCCTGTGTGTGCTTCTGTATGTGTGTGTATTCCTGTGTGTGTTCGTGTGTGTGTGTGTGTGTGTGTGTGTGTGTGTGTGTGTGTGTGTGTGTGTGTAGAAGTTAGAGGACAAGCTCAGGTGTCAGTCTTCACCTTTCACCTCATTTGAGACAGGGTCTTGTCACTGTTCATGCATCAGGTGACCTAGGCTGTGAGTTTCCAAGGATTTTCCTGTCCCTCACCTCACATTACCTCCAGGGTTACAGACCTGGGCAAGCTTACCTAGTTTCAAGAGGGTCCTGGGATCCAGACCATGGTCCTCATGCTTGATTAGCAAAGATTCTGACTACTGGTCATCCCCCAGACCCATAGTCCTCTTTTTAGTACTGTCTTTAGCAAACTTACTGTTATTTTGTGTAATTGTTAAAACAATCATGAAACAGTGAAGAATGAGACGAACATGATTTAAAGTGGATTTATTTACATTAGGGACGTTTCTAAATGGAGGCTTCCTTCCCTGTGTGTTCACAGTACATTTTAACGTGTATGTGCAGCACGGCTCTAAACAACAGGGCTCAGCTTTGCTGACCAGTGAAATTAGAAGTATCATGATGCAGTTAAACATGCTCAGGAGTTGATGGGGGAGGAGAGGCCTCCGACATTTGTGCCTTGCATAAGGACACTTCTTGGAAGAGGTGATGAAGAGTTGATGCTAGAGGATAGGTCTCCACACATTTGTGTTTTTCACAAGGACACTTTTCCAATGGGTTTTAAAAAATGGCCCTCATACTGAGTTCAAGACTTGGCAAATTACCAATAAACATTGTGAACTTGGTAAAACCAGACTTCTGGAAGGCCCTTTCTGATGTGTAGCTTATATTTCAGACATGTGAGAAATGACAAAAGATACATGCCAAACATGATGCACTGTGGATTCTCAATTGTGCATGAGCTGTGAGTGTGACGTGGAAGAAGTAAAAGTCTGTCTGATGGCTTCAGGACTTGTCTCCTTGATGACGTTGTGGTCATCTCTGACTCTCCCTATCTAAAACTGAATAGCTTCTTCCTCTGTGCCCTTCTGTATTTCCTGTCTCACTGACTGGCACCATATCTGCCAGATCACACAAATCAGGAGCTCAAGAGTCTCATTTATCCCCACATTAATCAATCCCCACATTAATCATCACTACCCATCACTTTTTCCCCCTTAATATTTATTTTATATGATTGTCACTGCCTTGGCAGTTTCTCATCTCATGATGATGATAAAGAGGACGATAATGGTGACATTGATTTATTTATACTACAAATGTTTATTGAACATCCATTAGGTGCCAACCAATGATTATGGTTAAAAGATAAACAAACAAAAGCTGGGAAGCAGGGTGTGGCCTAATTCCATCGTTTAGGAGACTGAGACAGGAAGATAACGGGTTTGAAGCCATCCTGGGCTATATGTCAAAACCCAACCTGGAAAATGTATGGTTAACACCATTTGTCACTAGGAAAATTGAAATGAAAACCAGAATGAGGTACAACTATATTTGATTACTTTGCCTAGAACAAGATCCAACAACAAACCCATAACTCCAAGTGCTGGCAAGGATATGGTGCAAATGGTATTCTCATACATTTTTGGTGAAAATGTAAAAGAGTAGAATCACTATAGAAATGAGTTTGGCAGTTTATATAAGATTAAATACACATTTACCATGCAACTCAGCAATCCTACTCATAGGTATTTGCCCAAGTTAAAAGAAAGTTATGTTCTCATAAAACCTGTATGTGAATATTTATAGCAGCTTTATTCATCATCTCCCCCAAACTGGAAACAACCCAAATGTCCTTCAGCCAGGCAATGAATAAATAAAGCGTGTGGCATCGAGACTATGGATGTAACAATAAAAAGGAACTGCAACAGTATGGATGAATCTCAAATGCCTTATCCTAAGTGAAAGAAGGCGGGGGGCGCGGGGGGGGGGGGGGGTGGGGGGAGAAAAAGAAAAAAGAAAAACCTGTGCTGTATACGTCCATTTGTAGAATGTTCTGAAAAAGGCAAGACTGTGGGGACAGGAAGCAGATAAGCAGGCTCCTAGGCCTGAGGTGGGGAGGAGTTGGTACAAAGGAGGTTGAGAATTAAGTCTTCTTGGAGCTGCATGGAGAGGGCCTGGTTTCTGCTTTCCTCCCATCTGGACTCCTACCTCCTCCCAAGTAAACACCTGGCCAGAGGACCCTGCTGTTGAGGACTCTTTCAGAGCTTGCTATTACTTGCAGTATCCAGGACCCTACTAGACACCTTGTGGGGGACAAGGACCACCCTAAGTATGTTCCAGAGTCTCCAACTTCCTTTTCCTCTCCTCTTCCACATACGATCTTTTCTTTACTCTTACATGACATTTGCTCCATTTAGCACTTCCGAGATAACACATGTCTTTCACTAGTTTGCATCTCTCATTCCTGAATTAAGAAACTCCTCTCTTTTCAAATGCCAGCAGCTGGCCAGAGGCCAGGGACTTCTCCACCCCGGAGATCACCTGATCTTTGCTGCCTCTACTTCCTTCTTTGAAGATGCCCACCACACTGATTTGTTGTTGGTGATCATGGATCCCTGCCCAGCAGGTAAGTTACCAAGAACAGTTCCTGTCTCAGTTTCTCTACCCCTGGCACAGTTATACATGCATGGTGTTCACTCAGTGTGTTCTGAAAGAAAAAAAAAAAAGATCCCTAATTATGAAGCACAGAGAGCTGAGGATGTGCTTAGAGGTACAATACTTAAGACCTAGCTTCACTAGAACTTGGGTTGTGGAAAAGACTTTATATAAACTGGAATTAACACCTTAGAGTTAAACTTCTCTTACCTCAGCATAGGAACACAGAAGTGATGTATCTCTTCCAAGGTATTTTGATTTGTCTTATATGCTGGTGGCCAGTGACTTAGGAATAAGAATTAAGGTGTGGGGTTAGCAGTTGACTGCAGCATAATGAGCTCACACACTTCTCTAAGGTGTGATTTAGTCCTGGTCCCAGTTGTACTCATTTTGGGCAGGAAAGATGAGTGCCAGTTTAAAAGATAAACAAGGAAAGCACTTGCTGTTTGGAAATTGGGGCTAGAAAAGCATGCTTCACTTGTTGCAGAATATGTGGCATGGACCTAAATGAGTAACAGGTGGATGGTTTGCCTAGGAAGTAATTAAGGGAGTTGGGCAGTCATCTGTATCCCGGTTGGGCCGGCTGGCAGCCAGAAGAACCGTTCTGTGGTTAACAAGGAGGAGGTCTGCAGCCCTGGGACCCACGATTTCAGCAGCAGTAATAACTATTAGGTGGACTTTGGCTCTGTGAATGTTTGGAAAGTCTGGAGGGACTCACCAGTGATTTCAAGCCGTGCTTTGTAATTCCCTTAACTGCCCTTTGCTGACCTAGTTATTAAGAACTCTTAATTCCCCAGCCTGGTTAGTGAAACAATTGCTCTCACTCCACATGTAAACATACGTATGTGCTTTCATCCTTGTCTCTCATGGTCCTAAGTTTTATTTAACAAGATCAGATCTTTAAACTTGGAGGGCGTTTTGATATTCTCAGAGTCAACATCCATTACTAATATTACAAGATACAACCACCAAGGGCACACATCTCTGGGAGGCGGGAGGAGCTGTGGAGCGGGAGGGCAGAGGGCACCGTTCCAACTTGTGAGTTCCTGCGAGTGAGAGGTTGCCCATCCCTGCTGCCCAGGTGCGGGTATGCGGCAGAAGCAGCCTCCACCTGAGTACCATGGAACTCCTGAGACAAGCTCTCCTGACTGCCATGTTTAAAATGTCAGCCCCAGATGGTCTGGTGGTTACATTTTCTCAAAACAGTTGGGAGCCTCTGCCAACTTTTCTAAGGGATGGGAGAGATAATTTTTTAAGATGCTGATTAACAGAGCAAAATGTACTTCAGCTGGTAACAGATTTTTTTTCCCTCCTCCATCCACCCCCCCCCCCCCCCGCAAAACAACCTATGGTGATTCAAACTTTGGAAAGAAGCTAATGGCTTTTCTGAGAGATAATACCTCAGAGGAAAGTGACAAACTGGTGACTAAGTGGGAGAAATAGATCAAGACTTCTATGGAATTAGAGGTTTCTTCCCTCAGTTTTCCCCAGGAGATGCTTGGTGATGAGCACCCTGCTTGCCAGCTCATGAGGTCCAGTGCCCATATGCCTGCTATAAGTCTCTTTCTGCATTGAGGGTATGATGAGGTGGGAGCTGGGGAACTGGAGGTACCTTTGTTCTTTCCATTCCAAGCCTCCAAGCTCCTCTTAGCTCTCCGACAAGCTTAAGGAAGTTGGACCAGCTTTCTTGTTTACCCTGATGGAATGCAGCAAGTATGTCTGTGTTTCTACCTGGAGGGCAAGAACTTGAACACTCAGTGGACGCAGGTTATTTTCTTTGCTCAGGTCTGGACACATTTCTCATGGTTCTTGGTGTCTGGATTCTAGACACAGTCCTGAGATTTGAAGACTTAACATCTACTATTTCATACTGTCTTTAGGCCTCTGAAGGTCTTTAAGTATAGACCAGGAAAGAGAGACAGTAAGAACCTTTAGCTCTGAAACAACTATATAATTTTAATTTTAATGAGGCATGTAGATAAGAAGGAAGAGAAAATGATGAAGGAGCAAGGAAGCAACTTTGGACAGACCCTTTAAACTCTTACTGGATTTTTTTTTCTGCATAGAAAAGCAACATGGCAGAATCAATGGTAGTTCATCTTTCCTCCCCCTGAAACCTTCTGAATTTGTTTGTCAGGGACAAAGATGCCCACCATCAACAAGGAGCAGGAGTTATGGGGGTCTGCAAATCTCTAGTTTTTCTTTTTGTTTTGGTTTTTTGAGGCAAGTCTCTAGTCTTTACTCCACTGTCACCACAAGATGCAGAGGTTGAATTCTGCCTGGAGGAGAGATTGGAGATGCACTTTTCCTTCCCAGTGACCTTGGTATGCTATGCTGGCTAGTTTTATGTCAGCTTGACACAAGCTAGTGTCATCTGAGAGGAGGGAACATAAATTGAGAAAATGCCTCCAGAAGATCCGGCTGTAGTTAGGCAAGCCTGTAGGGCATTTTCATAGTGTTTAATTAGGGGACAGCCCAGCCCATTGTGGATAGGGACACTCCTGGGCTGGTGATCCTAGATTCCATAAGAAAGCAGGCTGAGTAAGCCATGAGGAACAAGCCAGTAAGCAGCACTCCTCCTTGGCCTCTGCATCAGCTCCTGCCTCCAGGTTCCTGTCCAGTTTGAGTTCCTACCTTGACTTCCCTCAGTGGACTGTGATTCAGGATATGCAAGCTAAATAAACCCTTTTTCTCAACTTGGTCATGGTGTTTCATCAGAGCAATAGTAACCCTAACTAAGATAAAAACTGGTACCAGGACAGTGGAGGATTGCTGTGCTAGACCTGACCATGTTGCTTTGGGTGGTGGAAGGACTTTGGAACTCTGGGCTAGAAAAGTCGTTGAATGTCTGAAGTTTGGTGTGCTGTTCTGTGAGAGCCCAGTTGGAAGATAAGAATGTTGAGAGAAGCACAGATAATGGAGGTCTGTCTTGTCACGTTTAACGACTCAGCCAGAGGTTGTTTTATATTTTGAATTAAGAATCTGTGGTTCTGGTCAGCTAGGGTTGAAGAATTAGCTGTGATTAACAAGAGACCAGCATCACTGCAGAAGCTTTGCCTTATTGGGGGCAGTTGATGCTGGTTAGTTGGAGCTGAGAAATTGGCAGTGATTAAGAAGAGAGTTGGCTGTTTGAAACCTGGGGCCTATGCAGGATTGTTTGGCTCGGCCTGGGAGGAGGGGACTAGACCTACCTGGACTGAGTCTACCAGGTTGACCTCAGTCTGTGGGGAAGGCTTTGCCCTGGAGGAGATGGGAATGGGGGGGGGGGGGGGTTGGGGGGAAGGTGAGGGGGACGGGAGGGGGGAGAACAAGGGAATCCGTGGCTGATATGTAGAACTGAATTGTATTGCAAAATAAATTAATAAAAAAAAAAAAAAAGAAAAAAGAAAAAAAAATAAAAACAAACAAACAAAAAAAAAAAAAAAAAAAAAAAAGAAGAGATCGGCATGAGGCGAAATCTTCTGGGAAGTGTTTCCTCAGGGTCCACACACAGAAGTTGTGTTCCAGAGGTGGCCTAGGTCATGCCTCCTGCTGTCAGTCAAACTTGGTCATGTGCAAGAATCTCCTGGGTGGTATTTTGAAGGCATGAGGGGGTCATGGAAAGCAGCTGAGGCTTGGCACCAGGAGAGGCCATTGGTGAAGGTGCCTCCTCAGTAACAGTTGAAGGCCCAGGATTAAAGGCATCCTGCAGAGACGTTGAGGCTTGGCACCATGAAGAGAGCCAAAGAGAGGTTATAGCTGAAAATGCAGCCCAGTCACAGTAGGAGACCCTGGCATTTTGGAGATGTCAGTACCCTGGGATGACCACCAAGGACAGCAGCAGCCATGGAGTGGAGCCAGCCTCGGCCTAGAAGATAAGCTGTGTGTGCTGCAGATGGCTGTCCAAGCCCTTCGGAGGCGCTTAGATCGTGAGTGGACTCCAGACACTGGACATTGAGTTATTTACAATGTTGGAGTTTGGTTCTTCTTCGTTTGGATTGTGACTGTGCCCTGGTTCTTTTATCTTGAACTAGGAAATCATTTATCAACTGGGAGTCCACAGTTGAAAGACTTTAAACTTTTTTAAATGTAATTCCTTTATTGACTCTTTGGGAATTTCACATCATACACCCTAATTCGGTTCACCTCCTGGTGCCCCCATATTCTCCCCTCACCCCTCCCTGCAGTATCCCCCCCAAAAGAAAATAAAAAAAAATCAAACAAAAACAAAGCAAACAGACAAACAAAAACAAGAACAACAAAAAAAAAACAAACAGAAACCAAAACACTTCTTTATTTTTCCTTCTTTCCTGCCTCTTCAACATCTCTTCATTCATCCTGGTGGCATTGGGAGCAGTGTATTATATAGTAGACCCTTTTGTCATTCAGCTTTATTAGCAAATGTTCATTGCAATGAGTCACTGGTCTGGTTCAAGGCCTCTGGTTTCTGGTACACCATCATCACTGCATCCTTACTGGAACTCCTCTGGAATATCTGGCAGCTTCCCTGAGTCATGGAGATCCTGCTGGTGTTGTTCCATGGGACCAGTCCATTCACTAGCTCCAGCAGGTCCTAGATGGGGTAGATGTTAGGGTGGGTCAACCCAAGGCCCGGGTGTGGGCCTGGGTGGTAGCTGAGTTGGTCATTCTGGGTCAGGAAGGCTACCCACCTCAGGCGAGTGGGTGGAGCCAGCTTTTCTATGCCCATGCATTCAGGGTTGGTTCTCCCTTGCCTGTGGTGAGGGATGGGGCTATCTCTCTGGACAGCAGGGATTAGCTCTCCCTTGAGGGTCAGGGCCAGCTTTCTTGCTGCAGTGTTCAGTGAGAGGCAAGGCCACCTTTCCCTTGACCCACCAAGGGAAGGGCTGGTTCAGGATGGACTTCTGATTTCATTACATGTGGTTCCTATGGCCCTCTAAGGTGATACAGGTCACAGACATCAACATAGACCCCAGCTGCAGCTGGATCACAGACCCAGACAACATCCTGGCTCTGGGTGGAATCACTGGCCACTCAGGTTGGGATGATTCTGGTGGCAGCATGACCGCTGGACACCACCAAGTCCTCAGGTTGCAGTCCCAACTCTGGGGGTTCTATGCGACCTTTGATAGCAATACTGGACTTAGACTTCAACACAGACCCTGGCTGTGGGAGGACCACAGACCCAGACATGGTCCTCGGCCGGATCTGGATAAGACTTTAAACTTTTAAAGAGATTTTGGAGTTTTACAAAGACTTTGGATTTTAAAAGAGACTTTGGAATTTTTTTAGAGAGACTGAATTTTAAAGTGTTTGGATTTGTAAAGACTGTGGCATTTGAAAGTTTCTAATATGTTTTATATTGTGATGTTGATATTAATGTGTGATCTTGGGGATGAATAAGAAAGAAAAGGTTGTGGCTTTGAAGAACCAAAGACCCCCATTTCAAGCAAGCCCCTCACCCCAGCTTGAAACAGGCCTGAGTTTCAAAATTCTCAGAGCTGCTGACATAGGTCCCAGGAAAAAGTCAGGATATTTGAAGAGCCATCTGGTAGCAACTGATTAACCACAGAATGCCCCAATGCCAGAGGTAGTTTATAAAGTTTGACAAACAACTGGTTAAAACTACAAAGTAAGATAACACAGAAATTCTGGAAAGCCCCTAAAACCTGAGCCAATCAGAATTGTACCTGTACTAGCACGCCTAAATGATGTAAACTTGTGGTTTTTGCCTTTAAAAACTGAGCTTGCAGAGGGGCGGGCACCTCCTCTAGCCTCTGCTGTGTTGGGGTGCTTGACTGAGGTCCCTGACACAGCTTGAACTGCTTCAATAAACCTTGCTTTTACATTTCGGTGAGTTTGTGTCTCTGGTGGTCTCTTTGAGGGTCTCACACCCAGGGCACAACAGCTTAACCATGATGTGTTTCTGTATCAAGTTGACAAGGGGTAAATTGTCCTGCCTAGTTTTATGTCAACTTGACACAAGCTAGAGTCATCGGAGAGGAAAGAACCTCAATTGAGAAAATGCCTCCATCAAATTGGGCTATATGCAAGCCTATAAGGCATTTTCTTAATTAGTGATTGTGGGAGGGCCCAGTCCATTGTGGGTGGTGCTGTTGCTGGGCTGGTGGTCCTGAGTTCTATAAGAAAGCAGGTTGAGCAAGCTACAGAGATCAAGGCAGTAGGCAGCACTCTTGCATAGTCTCTGTATCAGCTGTTGCTTCTAGGTTCCTGTCCAGTTTGAGTTCCTGCCCTGACTTCCCTCAGTGGACTGTGATTTGGGATATGTAAGCCAAACAAACCTTTTCCTCCCTAAGTTGCTTAAAGTCATTTGGTTTTATCACATCAATAATAACCCTAAGACACAGATCATTCATGGGCCAGGCACGTTTATCATTTTCTTCTTTTTGTTGTACTTTATGTTATTGATACAATGGTCTGGGGTCTTTCCTGGGTTTCTTCTGAAATCCCTCACTCATCAAAGAGGAGAGGGTAAACTGTCTTGTTCACGTGTAGTTCTGCTTCCGACCTTGTTCTTTGGGTGTTCCCTCCTCTCTTCCCTTCAGAGCTCAGATGGACTCCCTGAAGTGGCCTGACACACACAGAGCCACTGCTGGTCTGCCAATCTTCAGTCTAAGTATTGTCAGAATGTATGTGATAACTGTCAGAACTCTGTGATAAATATGTAACCAGATCAGGTTTCCCCAAACCTCTTCTCTGACCTGCACAGACTGGGGCAGGTTGATGAACACATGTTTCACCAAGACACTGAGTCTGCAAGTCATCACAGGAGTGAGCTCAACGGAACCTTCCAGACACTGATCCATTGCAATCCCAAGTCCTCATTGGTCACAAGTGGTTTTTTCACATTTACTCACAGGTCACATTATACTAATTAGCATTTTAAAATGTTCCCTTATGCCTTCCTTTTATATTTTGGCTGAGCCTAACATATGTATGTGTAAGAAAGCATATTTGCAGGTACGTTCCTTCAGTCTTTGAACCTGCAGACTCTCAGACAGTACTGTTTTATATTCTTAGTGAAGACATGTCTAGCACATTTTGTTCAAAGACAGATGAATCAAAGCAGATATGATCTTTGCCTTTAAGAAACTTCCAAACGCCCAGCAATTCCATTCCAAGGTGTAGACCTGAGTGAAATACAAGCATATGTTCAAACAAAAAGTGTATAAGAGTTTTCATAGCAACATTATCCATTACCCCAACGTGGAAACAGCCCAAGTCTCCAACAACTGATGCATAAGTAAAGATAGCATATCCACTCCATGGAATATTATCCAGCCATCAAAACAAGTGATGCACTGATGCATGCAACCAGAGACAAATTTTGGAAACATTAAGGTAAGTGAAAGAGACCAGGTACAAAAAAGCCACATAGTTCTATAGTTCATTTATTTAAAATGTCTAAGATATGCAAACCTATAGGGCCAGGAAGCATTAGTAATTTCCCAGAGCTGGAGAAAGGAGGAATTGAACATACCTAGTAAGTAACTTTGTGAGTACTGGGTGTTTTCAGGAATGACAAACATCCTGAAATTGGTTGGTGATGGTTGAGCTACTCTGTAGTTGCCCTAAGAACAATTAAGCTGTATGTTTTAAAGGGGAGATTGTATGGTGTGTGGGTTGTAGCTCAATTTTGGGGAAAAACAGGAGGAGAAAAATGTTTAAAAAGAATCCAGTACAAATTTATTTTCCTATCTAGACTCCAAGATAAAGTCTGCAGGGTTATTTTTCTGGGTATCTTCCACACAAGGACTGGTCTCCTGAGGGCAGAGTCTGGTAAGTTAGCAGGAAGAGAAGTTCCTCCCATGCCAGTAGTGTGTTAGAGCAAGCCCAGGTGTCACGGCTTAACCAGAAACAAATTGGAGACCCTGGAGTTGGAGCAAACCCACCTCGTGACATTTACCACTTCTTACATAAGAAGCTGAGGGATTTTCATCTGCAGGTTTCATGGTGCAGAAATAGCAGTAATGCTGCAGTGTTCTGTCCTCTGGGTTGCCTTTGCTCCAGTTCTCTGATGAGCTCGGAAGAGATGGAGACAACATATTGGGGAAATGTGGAGGAGGACAAACAGCTCCCGCAAGAAAGCTGGGAATTAAATTTGATACTCCCTTCTCCCATCCTCTCCCGAGTCAATCAGGAGCCCAGTTCTCTGTCTACCACTTGACAATCTCTTTTCCCCCCCTCAAGCCTGAGCTTTGTCATCAGGAACGGTGCTTTGTCATCAGGAACATCTTCACTTATCTTGTTTTGAATTACTGCAGAACCTTCCTGAACTGTCTTCCTGTATCTCCCAGTTCTAACCCTTACCCCACTACCACCACCTCCACATCTGTTTTCCAAAGTGCAAATCCACACTTGAAAAACATGACTCTGACCTTGAACTTCTCCTATTCCAGACATACTCCTGTTTCTAAAGTCTATCTAGATAAAGTCAAATGTATTCTCACTCCCACCCATCATCAGTGCTCTGCAGACATGGTGATCTCTTCTAGACCATGAGCTAGCTTAAGCACAGAGTTCCTTGCAGGCTTAAGGCTTTGTGATAACAGGTCCTGCCATGTTCTCTCCCTCCCTCTCCTTCTGCTATTGAATTTCAACTTGCTCAGGCTCCAACTTGAAGGTCATTTTTTGCTGAGCAAAACCTCTGAGCTTCCCTTCAGCATCTCATCAGATAGTCTCCTCCTCCTTCCAGAACACCCCCCCCCATATAGTTTTGGAACACTGTTCCACTCACAATTAATTATTCATTAAGTGCCTGCCCCCATAACTGGACAGTAAGCTTCTAGGAAAGTGAAGCTGTGTTGGAATGATTCCCAAATGTGTCCTGTGCCCAACCCGGGCAGAACCAAATAGTTCATGCTCAATCTCTGTTAGAAACAGAAGGCAAGACAGAAATCCTAGCCAAAGGGACAGAGGCCAGAAAGGAGGGTGAGTGTCAATGCAGGGCAGGATGTTGAGTCTGCTGAGTATCTCCTCTGCTGAGGTAGGGACTGCTCTGAGCCAAGGCTGACCAAGATGAGCCAAGCCGGCCAGAGAAGACTGAGAGGAGTTGGAAAGCACTGACTCCGGGCCCTCTGGTAGGTGCAGGAGTTGCCAGAACTTGAAGTGTCTGGTGTAGCCTAGCAGTGTTGGGAGATGCGGGGGTAGAAAATGCTCTGAAGGAATCAAGAAGCAGGCAGGACCTAGGAAAGGAAGTTCAGATGGCCCTGTCACCAATAACATGCCTTCTGAACTGTGAGATCATGAAATCAGGAGGATGCCATTATTAGCTGCAGGAAGAAGATGCCCTTGGCTGCTGTTCTCTTCTGTGGAAAGCACCATCTGTACCTCCTTCAGATTCTGTGCTGGGGCTGTCACTGTGATAGAGGCCGACCTTCTCAGAACGGTGGATTTGTTTCAGAGCTGCCTTTGCTGCGATGGGGGCGTCAAGGTCTACACCTCAAGAAGGATCTCTTTCCAGATTTCCTTTCCCCTTTCGACTGCATGGACATGTATCTGCCCTGCCTTATGAAAACCAGGGCCTGCCCAGAGGCAGGAAGTGCCACACAGCTGCAGTTAGGCACACATTAAATTCTACTGCTGTCACTCACAGACTGTGTGACCTTGGGCGAGTTTTATTATCTTTCAGGACTTGGAAACTCATTTGCAAATTGGGCACAAGAATAATACCTACCCTATAAGGTTATCATAAGAATACAATGAAATATTCTATGTACTCAGAAGGAAAATTCCATAAATATTAGATATTTTATTAGAAATTTGTCCCAGTGCCCCACTACCCTTCTTGCAGAGGCTTGTCTTATTAATAATGCATGAGCTTGCTTCCTGTAAGCTCTACTGTAAGCCAATTTTTCTCATTGTGCTTCAGGTGAGTATGGGGAGCAGATGGTCACCATCCCCCTGACAGTGCCTTTGGGGACAGATGTTAACGAGGTCAAGGGCTTGCAGTTTGTCATGGAAGAGATCAGTTGACCTTCCCCTCCTGCCCCGGGTCATCTTATTCTAGCCAATTTCAGGCAGATAAGGACAATTTCTGTAAAGAAGTGTGCACTTGGACCGGGAATCTCAGCCCGGCAACTTCTCAGTGCCGGAACCTTGGGAGAGCCACTTCATTTCTCTGGCTCCCACTTTTCTCATTTATAAAATCAACATCCTAGTACCAACCCTTTTCTCTGTGGATTGTCCTGGAGATGAAAGGAAATAACACGTATATAAAGGCTTAGAACAGAGCCTGAGAAACAGCTCTCTAGTTAAGCAGTGTGGTGGTGAATTTTATAGCCATCATGGGTTAAGCAGTGCCCAGATAGCTGGGTGTGTCTTCCTGGGTGTTTCTAGAAGAGATCAGCACTGGAAACAGTAGACTAAGCGGAGCTCTGCTCTTGCCAGTGGGGACCGGCCATCTCCAGTCTATTAAGGGCCCAGACAGGACCCCAAAGAATAGAAAGGATGAGTTTTTTACCTCTTTTAAAACTGGGACAGCCATCTTCTCCTGACTTGGGACATGGAAGCTCTAAGTTCTGCTGCCCAGACTTATGCTAGCATTCCTTCCCAACCCACAATGTCAGGTTTCTTGGCTCTCTAGCTTGAGGAGAACACATTATGGGATTTCTACAGTTCACAGTTGTTTGAGCCATCCTCTAATATACTATCTTTGAATCTGTCTATCTACTATTGGCTCATTTATGTATTCATTTGTTCACCTGTCCATGTATCCACCCAGCTCCTTCCTTCTTACTGGGTCTTTTTCTCTGGAAAACTCCGTCCTTTCTTACATTTTAACCTAATTTTGGTTAATCAATATAAATCTATCTCCAAATTAGGAAAGGCTCTTTTAAGCCATATAATCTGCTGACTAGATGTTCGGCCATGCTGTCCTATACATGGGTAACTCTCTGGTCATCTCTCTATTGGTTGTAGTTCCTATAGTATCTTGGTAGGTGTCCTCTTTCTTTATCAAGGGACAATCATTTCAATGTGCTGTAGGTCAATACCATATTTTTTAAATCATGTCTCCAGTTTGTCGACTTCTACTCTTTTCATGTATTAATTCCACATAGTCTTTTCATATTGGCATTTTTCTAAAATATCCTTCTGATAATGCCCTTCCAGTTTAGAATTCTTGATTGTCCCCACCTCCATGCCCCCAGCCACTTTCAGACAATGATTCCTCAGGTCTCAGTTCTGGATTTGTCTACAGATGATTTAAGAACTCTCAAATAATAAGAAAACAAACAAACAGTAGAAAAATGGACACAAGATTTGAACACACATATGTCTCCTAAGAGTAGGCAAGTTAACACATTAAAAATATGTTCCGTGTCATCAGTAAACAGGAAAATATAAATTAATACCACTACGATATAACACTATTCATTTTCTAGAATTGCCAATATGAAAAAAGGTTTATCATATTGGGCATTGGCAAGGCTAGAGGGTAAGTAGAACTCTTGCTGCTGACTGAGAATATAAAGTCATACAATGAAGCTCACAAGTTTCTTAGGAAAATTATGTATATCCTATGACACAGCCATTCCATTCCTAGGCATTTATTCAAGAGAAATGAAAGCATAGATTTATGTAAAGATTATACATTAACATTCATATACCCTATGCCTTGTAGTAGTCAAGAACTAAAAGTGGTATCAATGTCTGTCTTCTGATACAGGAATGAACAAACAGATTCGTACAACATAGTGTGATTAGTGACGCAAAGAAGAAGCTGTTGATACTGGGCTACCTGGGAATCTCAAAAGAATTATGCTAGTGCATCAGTAGACAAAACTATGAGCCATGTAATTCCATTTAAATTAAATACAAAATCAAGGTAATGTATGTATAACAGGAACATGGTTTGCATGGAACATGAGGAAGGAGCGAAGGAGGGACACACATAGGGACACAAGAAACAGCGTTAGATGGATGTCCATTATTTTGATTGTGTTGATGATTTTATGGGTTTATAGCTAGGTTAAAATGTATCAAATTATACCCATTGAGTATGTGACGCTTAAGTCAGAAATACTGTAACAAACCTATCAAATTAAAAAAAAAATCCAAGAAAACACACATGAAAAGCTTAGCTTCAGTTTCCACTCTTTTAGCGTCCCTTTGCTGGCACTGCTCTGGGCACCTTATGTCTCACTTGAAGGATTATAAAAGAGTCAAAGGGAGGACCATAGAGTTCGCACCTGCACAACCTCATTTGTTCTCCCTCGCTGCCTATGAGTTAAATACAAATAATAGTTGATCTTCCCAGACAGCTTAAGCTAACAAGAATTTTCTAAATCATAGAAGCCATATCCCTTCAGCAAAATCCACTTCCTCAGTGAAATTACTTCACCCTGAAAAAGTAAAAAAAAAAAAAAAAGAAAGAAAACCCATATATATGTATTTAAGAAATTGAGAAAATAACAACTGTAAACTCAAAAGAGGCTCTTGGCTTCTGAAGGACAATAATTCAGATTGGAAAAAGTCAGGCTTTTGTGCAGGGGTGGAGTATGGCTCAGTAGGGGAGTTATCCAGGACCAGAGGGCATTCAAAAATACTTTATTCAGGAAGAAAGCACACCCAAGCCAAGTGGCACTTTCACAATGACCCATAGAGGGATTCATTTGTGAGGCTTATTAGTGAAAGTTTTTGAAGTGTAAATACAGCATGCCATTTTTTTTTTCAGATGCTGTAATGGATTGCATTGGCATGATCTAAATGTTGCAAGTGCGTAAGTTACTGGTGTTGCCTCTTCCATGATGACTTGTGAGATTCAGTCCAATGAGTTCTGCGGTTATACTGGCTGAGCAAGGGGCTGGGAGCCTCACACCTGCCAACCTGAAACCATCATTGGCTCATGGCTTTTTCTATGACAGGGTTGCCTCCAAAGAAACATTCTTTTGTAGGCCATTCATTTCACATTGCATGTGAGAATATCTACTCACTCTGTAGATCCTAACCTTTGGTGTCTATGCAACCAGAATAGTTAAATCATCAACAGACTGTGTCTGACCTCTGTTTGCAAGAGATTCAGTGCCACCCCCATGCCATACAGAATGAGGTTGTTTACATGTTTCTGCGTGCCTGGGAAAGATGCTGTCCCAAAGTTATTGTACAGAGCCAGGCTTATGGAATGGGTGTATTATAAAAAGACTAAACCTTGAACTCATGGGAGCATTCTGAATAAAGACAGCACAGTGTGTGGTTGATTTGCT
Organism: Peromyscus californicus insignis; assembly: GCF_007827085.1. Classification (NCBI taxonomy): domain Eukaryota; kingdom Metazoa; phylum Chordata; class Mammalia; order Rodentia; family Cricetidae; genus Peromyscus; species Peromyscus californicus. The sequence continues at coordinate 23,079,050 of NW_026294402.1, forward strand.
TGCTTGTTTTTGTTTCTCCCCTCCACTAGCATCCCCTCAAAAAGTAGTTTTGATGTTGCAGGTCCTTACAGTGTCCTATGATATTTCATGGGAAACCAATGGAATGAAGATAATGGGGGCAGAAATTGGCTGATGCTAAACTAACACAGGTGTTTAGGCCCCCGATGTCTTATGTTAATGACATTAAGATAGTAGAAACTTGATCTAACTATAATGGTTGGAGATAGGACTTGGGGGAGGTAGTTAGAAAGAGAAAAGTTATCAGAATGGAGCTCCCACAAATGAGTCACGGCATATACAGACATAGGGGTTCCCTGTTTCATGCCATGTGATGTTCTCTGTCACCCTGAGACTCTGCAGTCAAGGAGGCTGTCACCCGATATGGCTCTGGAACCTTCCATCTCCAAAGCTGCAAGTCAAAATTAAGCCTTGTTTCTGTAGAAAGGAGTCTGTCTCAGGTGTGTCATTACAGTCATGAAAAATGGGCTAGCAAACCAACCTAGTATATGGCAGCTTGTGAATATCTTCTTTGTGTACTCATGCGGGTAAAATCTACTTTTGAGAAGTTCTTGGATAATGTCTTGATTGTTATAACAAAGATGCCAGAAGGTATACATCTCTGCAATCTCCTTTGTAGATGACAGTCAAAAAGGAACAGATAAAGTTAATGGGAGTGGAAAGTTGATTTGGGGAAAGATATGAAAGCATTAGGCAACTACAAGTGTGGACAAGTGACTTTCAGTTTCCAGAACAGATTGGTGGAAAATGCTGAGATAATGTGGAAAATGCTGAGGTCATAGTACCAGAGTGCCCAAGTCTAACTGAGACTTAAGTACACAGCAGCTGTGGGTCTATAGGCAGACTATTTACCTCAGTCACCTTATCTACATAGTGGACATATTGTCTATCCTCAGTCTTGTAGCCTGCATCCATCGAATCAGGTAATGTGTGAGTATACTCAGACAGCAGTCAGTGCTTAGCTGGGATCAAGCAGGCATCAGCCTTTCTATCATCTTCCTATGTCTTTTCTGCTCAGCGAGTCTGACACTATCTGCTGGGCTTCCTCATCATCCTTCACAGTAGCATGAGCAATTCAGAATCCTGATCCATTTGACTTCTTTCTACTAGATGAAGTGTGTCGTACATATTTTAATGTGGGCTAAGAGGTGGTGGGATGCACAAACCCTCCATTCCTATGGCCCCTTCAGAGGAGCATCATCCCTTCCCTATATGACACTCTCCAGACCTCAGAGGATGAGGAGAGTCCTGACATCAATAAGAAAGTCCATTTTAATCAGCGTGCCCAGCCTTTGGAGGCTCTTTGACTCACTGTTATCCAGTGAAGTGTACAACACCCTCAAGTCTGTCTTTCATCCTTTGGAGTTTCCATCTCTATGGCAGATAAGTCACTCAGAATAACGAGGATACAAGTTAAGGAAGTTTAGAAGTTTGTTGGCATCTTTCTTATTAAATTCTCACTTCGTATTTTGTCCTGGACTAGACAAATGAGAAAACAGAGAGAAATGACCCCCAGTTCAAAGGAAGGCGAGGTTCATGATGGCAACTGGGCATTCTGTAAGAGGGTTGAGAAGGACGGCAATTGAATCCACAGCTGGAGGTACCATGGAGCTAGAAGAGACGTTTCAGGTTGGTTTGAAGAATAAGTAGAAAGAAAAGTGATGTATCAGGACTGCTTAAATAAAGCTTAAAACCTATAGGAACCTAGGGGAGTCACTCATTCTGGGTCAGAGTCACCCAAGATGTAAAACCCAGGCTGTAAACTGGTGGGTTGCCTTCACCTCTGGGGGCTTTCTTATTCTTTGATTCCAAATTTGGTCTAGAAAAGAACTTGTTCTTTCCTCTGATTTAAGCATCTGCATGGACTATTATTAGTCCTTCCTAGTCCTGCACCCCACCTCTCAGGCCTGTAGGCTGAGTCTCAGCTATCAGGACAGTTTGTGTTTCCCAACAGGTACATCGCCTGCCTGAATTTCATGTCTACCCATTGTGAAGACTTATGACAAAGGACTATCAATGTATTTCCTAGCAGCCTGGAAGTAACAGGTCTCTGAAGAGTGTTGACAGCAAGGGCAGGTTAGAAGTGGAGGTAAGGAGAGGAGAGCATGAAAATAGGATTGGTCTAGAGGGATGTCTCCCAGAAATCCCCCCTCCAGGGCTTTCAGATAAAGTATCTAACATTCTTTTTGCAGTCGCTTTTCCCCTAGAAACAAAACTCCATGTTTTACATCTCATTGCAGGCACCCAGCTGCTGATAAACCTGTCAGGAACAATTGTGTCCCCATGCAGATAGGCTGTCAAGCCTCCTGTCTGCTGGGGCTGCCGCTTTCAGGGTTGCTCCTTTGTCTGAGCAATTGAGATTCAAGGGAGTCTGTTTCCTTCCCTCTCCTTCCTTGACAGTTCCAAGAGCTTAGAACCTGGCTGAAGTGGCATGATAATGGATGTTGGGGCCTCATGGCCCTAAGGAATGAGTCAGGGAGCCCAGGAGGCTGGAATGAACCTGCAGAGGCTGATCTACATAGTGATGTTACAGGCAGAGAGACTAGGATGTTGTCATACAGACTGCACACACTAAGTATACTTTAGACACATTGTTTATTTCTCTAACGGTTGGCTTTTCTCCCCTGCTTCTGAAGTGGAGATTATAATGATCCCTGTGCTCTTTGGAGAATGAAATGAAATATGTGTGTAGCACAGTGTCTGACCTAATACTAACAAACCATCAATGTGACATTGTCGTTATATCCTCTTCCCCACTCTTGCCTCCAATCGCTTGAGAAGTTAGACTGGGAGCCCAGGATGAAACTCAGCAGGCTGGCCCGGAAGGAGGTCTTGAGGTAACCTATGACAGCACCAGCCTCTCTGCACACCCCTCCTTAAGGCAGGCACCAAAGGTCCAATTCTAAGAAAGACTTCTCCTACCTCTACAGTTCAGCAGCACAATGTCTGGCTTCAGCATTTGGCATCATCTTTGGAGTGGTAACAAGGCACAAGGCATCAGTGGAGTTCTTCTGAAACGGCTGGATGCCAGCATCCGACATCTCCATCTAGAATAGAAACCGCCCGCAGCATCATTATCTGTGTAACTTACCGAATTAACTAACTTCCTCTTGATCCCACTTCTTTTTAGAGTTGGGGCCAGGTGGAATGTTTTCTTTCTCAAGACGTTTCTCTCTTTCCTCTTTCAATTTCTTTTCTCTGAGCCCTTCCTCTGTAATCCTTTTACCCTTTCCTTGAATGACACTTTATATGACTAAGAGAGAGTTGGATATTTCTGGTTCTTGTTTTTGGAATTTCAACTCGTACAAAAGAGATGCTTAGGTCTTAGTGGAATGCCACGGATGCTTGGAATAGGAATATCGTATGTATTTGCTGCCACCACCCACATGCAACTTGGATCACAACCCACCCATTTTAGATGCTGCCATTTCTTGCCAGGTCTGCATGTTAACAGAGACCTGATGATCCTCCATCCTAGGGAAGACAATGATTTCCGTGTTAGAGAGATGGATCATTCTTCAACCAAAATAATAAGAAAGCAATGCTTGCTTATTGCCTCTTTATTCACAATAGCAAGGAAATAGAACCAAACTAGTTGCCCATCAATGATTCATGGATAATGAAAATCTGGTACATACATACATACATGCATATATACATACATGAATACTATTCTGCTCTAAAGAAAAATAAAATTACAAAATTTGCAGGAAAATGGATGGACTTAGAATATATAATATTAAGCAAGGTAATACAATCTCAGAAAAGAAAAAAAAAAAAAAAACACATTGCCGCTCATGTGAAGATCCTAGCCTGTATTGTATATATCACCGCTACAACCTCCATCCCCTAACCACCTCTATCCTCCAACCCCCCCCCCCAACCATATACATCCCCTACCACCTACCATCTTCCTCAATAATCTAGGAAGTTAGACTAGTGCTGAGGAAATAAGACAGCAGAAAAGAAGCCATATACACATGGATGCAGTATAATACGTAGAAAGGAGAACAAGAAAGGGTAAACAATAGGTGATGAGGAAGGACTGAACATAGGTAATGGACACGCGAGTCATGCATGATAAAACCAGATGTCTTTCTAGTTCTAACTCTTTCATGGATTCTTCAATTTTGGATGCTGGGTAAGTCCATCAAAATATGTTTACTAGTGAAAGTGTAAACTCCAATGCGAAGTCCCACAGCTTCAAAGTGGCTGTTCTAACTATATGGAACTTCATTGAAATGTATAGACTCTGAGTCTGGTTGGTTTCCATGTGTGATTGTTTTATAATAGAGTTTCAATAACTTAAAAAAAAGCGGGGTACTTCTGAGGGTTTGGGATAATTAGAGAGAGGCACTCTTTTTATGCCCCCCCCCCCCACAACTTTAGACAGGCCACTCATATGAGACATCTTGAATGACATCTACACATTTTCTTTTACCTTTTCCTGCTTGGGACAGAAACTGTTGGTGCTCACATTCTGATGAGAGTCTCTTGATTTCTCAGTCCCCTTTCTAATTTTGTTTAGGGCTGGTTGACGCGATGTAGAGGGAAGTGAGCATACTAGTTTTTTACCTTAGTGATCCTTGTGTTAGTTTATGTGATACGGCAACACAAATCCCAAAACTTGTCACATTATAAAGAAATGAAGCCTGATTAGCTCTGCGTTGGAGGCTGAAAGTCCAAGAAAAAATAGGCCCATCTGTTCGGCCCCTGGGTGATTGGCTGTGTCAAATACAAAGGAAAAGGGAGGGGCGGAGCTGTGTGTAGAAAGAGCCAACCTCAGGGAATAGCTTTGCTTTATAAAAACCGGCTTTGTAAGATGCATAACATCAGTTTTTTTCTGGAAGTTGTAACCCCCAATCCTCCAATGACTTACCTAGCCAACTTCCATCGGATGCCGTCTTCTAAGGCTTCACCCCAATAACACCACACTGGGGAACAAGCTTCAAGCAGATCCAAGCCATAGGGTGACTTTCTCTCTCTCTCTCTCTCTCTCTCTCTCTCTCTCTCTCTCTCTCTCTCTCTCTCTCTCTCTCTCTCCCTGTCTCTCTGTCTGGAACTTGAACTCACCACTTAGGTTGGGTTCTTCATTGTTATAGTGGGGGTTGGAAAGGTCCTTTGTTATAGCAGCTGGCAGACATTTCATGCATTTTCTTCACAACAACAAACTCAGTTACTGTTGGAATAGCATTAATGCCCACATTTCATTCTTCTCTACTAAAAGCTTTATGAGGGAGAAAGCTCTTTATTGTCTATCTCTTTACATAGTCTGCATTCACAAACACTGGGTCTATAAATGAGTTCCTCATCCTTCATTTTCTTCCTCAGGATCTGATGCTCTCTGTAAAGAGCTCATAGCCTGTGGCTGCTACTGGCATGACATGTCCTCAGATTATCTTTTATTTTCTTTGCTGCAAGCCAGCCTGCATTCTTTTAGGCTAAAAGTAGGTGTGATAGCCCTTGCAAAATCCTGTCCAGCAGGGATTCCTCCCTTCTCTTGCACATTCTCACTCTAGACACAAGGAGATGAAAGCTGAGAGCAGCCTTCAGCCTAGCATAAAAGGCCCTCATCATGGCTGGGACTCTGTCTGAGCTGTGCACAGAACTGCCGCCCAAACTCCACGTTCAGAGCAGAGTGACTGTGGGGGATGAACAAGAAAGGGAAGAGGGTGGGCGACACAGTTGGCTCACTTTGCCTTGTGGTCTGCCTCATTCTGCCTTTAAAAGTTATTGACATTAAAGAAAAAAGAATTGGGTTCGGAGATGATCCCACCTTGTGGTAAGATGAATGTGTGTCTCTGGTGGAAGCAGCTCCTTTAAACTCCTTCTCCTGCATCCTGTCTTTGAAATTGCACAATATTTATCCACTTGAGACCTGCCATTCATTGCCTCAGAGAGCGCTGTGACAATGTAGACCCCTAAGCCTTGTTCATTCGACTTCATAAGCGTTACTAGGGTGAGTCCCAGAAATCTGTCGTTTTGAGGGCTTGTCCATGCTAAGTAAGTCTCATCTCCAGTCTTTATTTTTATTGCTTTCTTTGAGACAGGGTCTCACTAAGTTGACCAGGCCAGCTTTGAACTTGATAGAATTAGAGGTTTGCTCTATGGAGACCTGTTATGTGGGCTCTGTAGATTCTGAGCACATCTCTGCATATTAAAGCTTCTTTATTGATTACTTGATAAGCACCAGGCTCTTCTGTGTGGACCCCACCCCCACCCCCTGCCTTTTAACCTTTAAAACATTTGTAATCAGAGCTGGGTGTGGTTGTGGACACCTGCAATTCCAGCGTTCAGAAAGCAAAGGCTGAAGGTGAGTGAGTTCGACACCAACTTGGGATACATTGTGAGAACCCCTTTCTCAAAAACAAAACAAATCAAACAAGCAAAAAATGCCACTTTACACTCCCCTTATAGTATTGGTATTATTAATAATTTGCACTTACTGAGAAGGGAAGAGAATTCGGGAGACATTTACCTAAGTCTTGGACACTCTTTGTCTTAAGAGCCCTCTCTCTCTCTTTACTTCCTTTAAAGCCGTGAAAAAAAAAAAAGCACAGGATTGGAAAGCAGAAGCCTCCAATTTTCTTATGGTTAGAATCCTTCCTGCATCATCTTGAGGCTCACTTTTCTTCTGAAATGGAAATGGGCGTGAGTAATGCTGCTGAAGTGCAGGGGGCTGCCTACAGTATATATGCTTATCCGTTGCCATGATTATTCTTTGGTTTGATCAACAGTTGCAAATTCTCTCAGGGAGATGCCTGACCCAGGATGACTTTGGCTCTGCTGGACAGCGATGGACTTTTCATTTCCCAAAGTGTTCTCTGGGGTCCGGACACTGGTATCCCAGCTAACATGCACTTAGCCGGCTGGGGAAGCAACTCTGCAGAGCTCAAGTTCCCGCTCTGAGGGTAACACCAGGTGAAATCTGAGTAGGCGTGGCCACAGAGATGAGGACTGGGTGGAAGAAATGAGAACGGTTGAGAGAAGAGGCTCCTGGGACAGGGTGATGCCTCCCTCCCTGGCTCCCACATGGAGAAACGCAGGGAGTCAGAATCGGGACAATGGTTTACCACCACCCCCTTAAAGAATTCCTTCCTGATTTGTCTTTTTGGTTGTGAGCCTAGCCTTTAGTGGCTGAGCCATTTCTCCTGCCCCCTTATTTGTCTTTTTAAAAATATATATATTTTGTTTATTCATTTTTTACATCCCAAAGTCACCCCCCTTCTCAGTCCCCATCTTACCCCCGCCCTAATCCACCCCTCCTCCACTGTTTCTCTTCAGATACAGGCAGGCATGGATATATCAAGTGCACTGAGACAAGGTACCTCCTCTTCTATTAAGGCTGGATGAGGCAATCTGGTAGGAGGAGGAATGGGTCCCAAAAGCAGACATCAGAGTCAGAGATAGCCCTGCTCTCACTGTTAGAAGTCTCACAAGAAGACCATGTCACACAACGGTAACATATATACAGAGGGCATAGGTCAGTCCCATGCACGCTCCCTGGTTCTCGGTTCAGTCTGTGTGAGCCCCTGTGAGCCCAGGTTAGTTGGTTCTGTGAGTTTTCTTGGGGTGCCCTTGTCACCACTGGGTCCTACAATCCTTCCTCACCCTCTTCCACAGGATTCCCTGAGCTCTGCCTAATGTTTAGCCATAGGTCTCCTTATCTGTTTCCAGCAGTTGCTGGTGATGACAGTTGGGCTAGGCATCAATCTCTGCGTATAGCAGAATATCATTAGGAATCATTAGATTGACTTTTTTTTTTTTTTTTTTTTTTTTTTTTTTTTTTTTTACATTTGTGTTTGGTTCTATCCTAGGTCTCTGGGATGTCTTGCCCTGGTCCTTAGGGGTGAGCTCCCTCTCAGAGTATGGGTCTCTAGATGTACCAGTCATTAGTTGGTCAGTCCCACAATTTCCGCATCACCTTTATGCCAGCACATCTTGTAGGTAGGACAAATTGTAGGTTGAAAAGTTTGTGTCTGTGTTGGTGTCCTAATCCCTCCTCTGGAAGTCTTGACTGATCACAGGAGATGGCCGGTTCAAGCTCTGCATTCCTTATTGCCAGGAGTCTCAGCTCAGTTCATCCTCATTGATTCCTGGGAGTTTCCATTGCTCTAGGTTTCTAGCTTATTCCAGAGATGCCCCCCATTCCAGTTGTCTCTCCTAGTACTCTCTTCCTCCATCCTCTCTTCACCTAGTCCCTCCTATTCCCATCCCCATTCCCTCATTCAGACCCCTCCCCCTTCCACTGACAATGTCTATTCTGTTTCCTTATTTGTTTCTTTTTGGTTGTGAGCCTAGCCTACAATGTTTGAGGCATTTCTCCAGTACCCTTACTTGTCTTTTAATGAAACCAACTTCCTATTCCTCTTGTCCAGTCAAAAGGGAGGACTACCTTGCTCCCAAACCACTGCTAACCACAAAAGAGAGAACATGGGCAGAGCCTTAAAAGCTCACCAGATAACTACTATATGATTTCCACGGGCACTCAGCTGCAGGGCAATGGTTAAAATGAGCATGTCCATGGCCTGGAAGATCTGTGTAGTGCATATGACCACTTCCCTACTGGGAACAGAATTGCATAACTCAAATGTCACCACCCAAGTGCAGATAGTTTTAATGCGTCCAATCCTCTTTCGCACCCAAGTGGTTCAGGTTACCTGTGTAGCTTCCTCTCCTAAATAAAACTTTAACTTGCTGGTTTGCTGTGCCCATCTACAAATTCTTCCATCTAGGATACCAAGAATCTGGACAAAAGGATGTCTGACCTCCCTAGTCCTCTTCTACGTCTACTCTAGAGTCCCTTCCTCGCCAAATGATAGGAGGTGATAAGGGTGCTTCAAGGACTCACATATTTTCTGTCCTTTCTTTTGATTGCTGTTTTTATTTCAGTCTATAGCATGCTGTCTCTTGCCTATTTAGTCATCTGACTGCTTTTCTCTGAACTGGAATGCAGCATCCATTAGAAGGTTTCTCTCATCCCCACACTTCTGCTTTCAGAAAAGGACACCTCTTACATAGTTACTAAATGGTCCCACTCACCTCTCTCTCTCTTGGATACTTCATGCCACACTTGGCACATAATAAACATTCAAATATTTTTTAAGCAGTTGGAAAGCTTCCCATTTTTTTAAGATTTCTGGTTGTAGAGCTAATTGACTCCAATTAGATGAGACAAAAGCCCTTCAAACTCAGCATTTTGCAAACTGACATCATCACTGCCTGTTCCCTACTTCTCTTTGTTCCCATCTAGAGGTATCATAGCTAAAATGCATTCAGGTGCAATGCACATCCATATTTTATCTGCCTATTCATCTCTGTTTCCAGGTGAGCCACATTCAGCAGTCCCTTAATCTTGCATTGTAGACCACCAAAATGCCTATCTAAATATGCCTTCTTCCTAGGTATCTATCCTCTGCTAAAATGTCACTGTTTTAGTCCTAGGAATACAAGTCTGATAGTGGACCTCTTACAGGTACTAGTCATGTCTCATAGGCCACAGGAGAAGATCCTGGTGTTTTAGTGAAGCTGATGTTATCTAGTTGGAGGACAGTCTCATCCCTCTTGGCACTGGGAGCTCCAGCATGCTGCTTTCTTCATGGTTTTCATGCCTTTCATGCTGTGCCCTGATTCTCAGACACCTCTGTTAACCTGTCACTGTGGACTCTACATTTCTCTAGATGTCACCTCAATGCACCATTCTCCCTGAGAGATCCTTCTCTTGGCAGCCCCTTACTAAACACGTATGACAGACACTTTCTCCAGTGCATCCACAGCTCTTTGATGACAGGGACAAAGAAATTTAATACTTTTTGCCCTCATGTGTCTCCTTTGGCTAGATTGCCGACTCCTCATGATCATGTACTTCAGTTTTTTCCCCTTTTTGGGTGCACAGGACATTACTTGGCACTTAGTAAATGCTGTCAAGTAGTAAACCTTAGACATACAAATGCAGAGGTTGGCTATTGAGACTTCAGCTAAAGAGGAGAGCCAGTCTCCTGCACTTGACTCTGTGTGGGGACTAGTGGTAGCATGGTAGTGGCCCTGGAAAGTCTCAGTGTTGAGCGAGAATGGTAAGTAATTGACAGTCTCAGCTACAGGACTTAGAGGCCCATGACTACTCTTGTCCCAGGTAACCCTTCCAATGGCTGCTCCCAGCCTATGAGAGAGTGTAGCATATAAACCAAGACAAGGCTGTCTTTAGAGGATGCCTTACTCCTCAGACATGTGACTTTGACTCAAGGTCACCTTGTTTGTCATGTTGCATTCTCTTAGGACTGCAAAATAGTCTGTACCTTTCCTTCCCTTCTGTTAGCTTTCTTCTCAAGGATCTGATCTTCATCCAGGTATGATACCTCTCCAGCACTTCCCTTTCCTCCTTGTCTTCCTTCACAACCTGTGCCTATGAACTTTATGACTTCCTCTTGGGGAACCCAAGTTAATACAAGTGATATTAAGAATAGGTTTCATACATTTATTAAGCTTATCTACGTTGAGCATTTTTTTTTTAGGGTTGGGGGAAATAACTTTTTGCTGAATCTGTGGGCCCACTGTGGTCCTCCCCAAACAAAGTTTTATGTATGACTCCAGCTGTTAGTTGGCTCTACACATTTCCACCCTGATCAGCATGCTCATGTTTCGAGTCTCTGAATTTCAGAATCAACTTGGACCATGTGACCATCAGTCCATATGTGAACATTTCTCTTTCATAAGTGCATAGATCCTTTGGGAAAGGATTTGGAGATCATTATGTCTCTATAGTACTGCAGTCAATTCATCACTCAGTGGGCTTGGGGCTGAAACTGGCCCAGGATGGACAGCTGAGCAGGATCTTGTGACTTGGTGTGCTCACACTCTGCACCTGCTCCTCCTTTCTTGCCTGGTTTCAAGTCTCTGAATGTTAAGTAGCATCCTGTTGTGGTTCATCAATTTTGTCCCTGGGCCTGCTATAATCCCTTAACCATCTTCATGATCCCTTGTGAGTGCAGGTTCCTTGGCTGGCTCTCTGACCTTTGAAGTCTTAATGAATTGTGGCAATTAAGGAGGACCACCTGGCCTCTGTAGTCTGAGCTCCACTATCCAATGGAAACTATCCAGCTCAGGTCTGTCACCAGGCCTCCTACCCTTGGCTTTGACCTGTTAAGGAAGGCATCTCTGAACTTTTCGGTGATGTGGATCCAGTGTCTTTCCAATGACCTTAGGAACATGTGTCCTCAGAGCCTCCTCTGGGTCTCCTGGCCTCCCTGAATGAAAATGTTTGCAATTTAGTAGGCCCACTTCTTTAAGCTTTTTTATTTCTTCTTTTATCAACTTCTAGTATCAAGTTGGGCATTTCCAGTGTGGACAGAGCAGTGTGCTGAGAACCAAGTTGGGTGTTCCCAGTGTAGAGGGAGCAGTGTGCATAGAACCAAGCTGGGTGTTCCCAGGGTAGAGAAGGCAGTGTGCTGAGAACAAGGTTGGGTATTTCCAGTGTAGAGGGCATTGAGCTGAGAACCAGGTTGGGTGTTTCCAGTGTAGCTAGAACAGTGTACTGAGAACCAGGTTGGGCATTTCCAGTGTAGAGAAAACAGTGTGCTGAGAACCAGGTTGGACATTCCTAATGTAGAGAGAGCATGTGCTGAGAACCAGGTTGGGTGTTTTTAGTATAGAGAGAGCTGTGTGCTGAGAACCAAGTTGGGTATTTCCAGTGTAGAGAGAGTAGTATACTGAGAACCAGGTCGAGTGTTTCCAGTGTAGAGAGGACAGTGTGCTGAGAACCAGGTTGGGTATTCCTAGTGTAGAGGGCAGCCTTCTATTTAAGGTGCTTCTGAGCAGTACTTCTCAGATACATGTTTCATTTCCTTCTTGGCCTGAGCACCTTCCCCAAGCCCATGAATTGTCACTACCAGACACTTTGGAGTATCACTGGCTTCCTGACAGCCCTGGGCTGCTTCCCTGTTATCTAAGTCTCCCTTCACTCCTTCCCCTGCCAGAGGGTCTCCACAGGATCCTTGGTTTTCCTCATGGGTGTTTCCTCCAACACCCATAATCTCTTTCATATCTAATTCCATCTTGGCATCTTTCCCCCTGATTTGGGAACTTAAATTGTACAGATTTCTGCTATCTCACTGAACTTGTTCAATGATTTTTTTCTTATATTTAGATTTTTTAAGCCTGTCTTTTTAAAAGCTTTATTATTAAAACCCTTGCAAATAAATAAAAATATCACACAACTAAACTAACCAGACCCACGTCTACCTAAAGGATGTCCACAGGTTTCCCCATACTCCAATATTTAGGGAGTGAGAACAGGATTGGAATCTTGACATCTTACTGCCATGAAGTTATCAGAGAAGGTTGTCTGGGGAGGGGTATTTGGAAGAGAACAGTGGGAAAGTGGAACAGAGGAGTAGAGACTGAAGCCGAGAGAGAGAGAGAGAGAGAGAGAGAGAGAGAGAGAGAGAGAGAGAGAGAGAGAGAGAGTTTGCTTCTGAACATAGGTGAGAACTTCCTGTGGGTATGCACGTGAAAGTTTGCATATCGGTGTCAGGATGATGTAATTAATGCAGACCCAGAATGTGTGTAGGCCATATGCAAAACAGGGACACCAAAATGGATGGGTAATTCAGCTTTGATAACCTCCAAAAACTGCAATTTACAAAAGCTAGAAAGAAAGCTATTTTAATTTTAATGTGCTTTCATTTTTTTTCTTTTGTTCAATATTATGTTTTTGTTCAATCTTAATTGGTGATAGGGCCATCTTATTTAGTTAATTATTTATAATTTAGTCCTTGAACCCTTTACAAGTCTCTGTCCTATCCTAAGAGGAGGAGAGAGAAGGATACTGGCCACTTAGTATTTTCCCTGTCAGCAAAGTCAGCTTTCACACAACCATTAAGCCAAAGGAAGGAAACAGACCTAACAACTGTAGGGGCCCTGAGCCCAGTGAAAATCTTCCAGTGCTGAGACCTCCTTCCCGCTCCTGCTGGCTAGGGGCTGTGTCTCTGGAGGATTCTAGGTGGAAGCAGAGATCACTGAGCAGTGAAAGCGAAATAATGAGGCCCCTTGTCTGTGACTGTTCCCTTCACATCCGACAGCGACCCTGCATGCTCTGGCGCAGAGCGAGCATCTCCCCCTGCTTGGCTCTGTCTCCTTCTCCAAGCGCTCTTGGTGTCCTCCCCTGCAAGGCTCTGATGCCTTGGCTGCACCGGCTCTTATGTGAGAGGGAGCTGGGGAAGCTGGCAGCTCCAGGAGCACGTGAGGGCTGGGAGTCGGGCTGAGCGAGGGGGAAGGTGTCTTCATTCCATATGCAAGTCACTTAATGAGAAAGCTGCATCTGTTATGCAGCCCCCACCCTGGGGAAGGCTGCCAGCTCTCCTTGTGGGTGGCCTGGCCTGCACACAAACTCCTCCAGCTATCCAAGCCGGCAGAGGCTTTGCAAGCGATTCCTGGGGGCAGAAGTACGTCCGTGGGCATGGGGGTGCTTCTCAAGCCTGTACATACTCTGTGGGCCAAGATGTGATTCCACTTGAACCTGAGCATCCTAGGGAGATCTGTTCCTCTGGGTCCCTTTCTTTCAAACACTGATAATGCCTTGTTCAGTCTTTGCCCCAGGTGTCCTATTTGCTTTTTGCGGCTGAGACAAATCACTGACCCAGACCAAATTTGGGAGGAAATGCTTTATTTACTTACAGGAAAGAGGAAAGTCAAGGTAGGAGCTCAAGGTGGGACTCTGAAGGCAGGAACGGAAGCAGAGACCATGAAGAAAGCTGCTTACTGCCTGCTCCCTGTGGTTTGCTAGGTTATCTGTCTTATATAGCTCTGGACCACCTGCCTAGAGATGATGCCGACCACAGTGCCCTGGGAACTCCTGTATCGATCAGCAATTTGAAACATGCCTCATGGGCCGGGAGGTGGTGGTGCACGCCTTTAATCCCAGCACTTGGGAGGCAGAGCCAGGAGGTTCTCTGAGTTCGAGGCCAGCCTGGTCGACAGAGTGAGATCCTGGACAGGCACCAAAACTACACAGAGAAACCCTGTCTCAAAACAAACAAACAAACATGCCTCATGGACATGGCCACAGGGCAGGCAGATCTAGGCAATTCTTCAGGTGGGGTTTCCTCTTTCCAGGTGACTCTAGGGTTATGTCAAGTTGACAGCTGAAGCTAACTGTGATACTTGGGTTCCAGCAAACAGGGGTTTGGAGATCTTCAACCAATGGCTCCTATCTTCCCCAGTAAGAAACTCTGGGCTCTTGGTAGGACAAGAAGGGATGGACAGAATGTCTACTTCGGTGAAGAGAGCCCCGGAGCTGAGTCCTCCAGGTGCCCTGGTGACTTCCCCCTTAAGTGTACTGTGGGAAAACCCAGTTCTTTGTCTTCTTTTTAGTGATTTTCTTCCATTTTCCTCTCCTTCATGAAATACGTTAGATGACACCCAGAACATCTGCTCTAGGAACACTTTAAAAAATTTTCAATTTTAAAAACACAGAACATTACCAAGAACAATACAACTCGAATGCATACCCCCCCGAAATCAACAATTATTAGCATCTTGTCATCTTTGTAGTATTCATTTTTCTTTTGAAAGATGAAAAGTTACAGAAAAAAGTTCCCTTCAACCCACATCCTCTTTACTGTTGCCTCCTTTGTGTCCCCCCAAGACAGACATTACAGTCATTGTCTATGATTCTAAGTGTGCTTGTGTCTACGAGTGACACACAGACCTCACAAGTGACCCACAGACTTCACAAGGGACACACAGACCTCACAAGTGACACACAGACCTCACAAGTGACACACAGACCTCACAAGTGACACACAGACCTCAAAAGTGACTCACAGACCTCAAAAATCACACACAGACCTCACAAGTCACACACAGACCTCACAAGTCACACACAGACCTCACGAGTCATACACAGACCTCACAAGTGACACACAGACCTCAAAAGTGACACACAGAACTCACAAGTGACACACAGACCTCACAAATGACACACAGACCTCACAAGTCACACATAGACCTCACAAGTCACACAGAGACCTCATATGTCACACACAGACCTCAAAAATGACCCACAGACCTCACAAGGGACACACAGACCTCACAAGTGACCCACAGACCTCACAAGTCACACATAGACCTTACAAGTCACACAGAGACCTCACAAGTCACACAAAGACCTAAAAAATGACCCACAGACCTCACAAGGGACACACAGACCTCACAAGTGACCCATAGACCTCACAAGTCACACCTAGACCTCACAAGTGATACACAGACCTCACAAGTGACACACAGACCTCACAAGTCACACACAGACCTCACATCATCCCCAGGGGTCATCTCTGGCCATACTTAGATCTCCTTAATTGTTAAACATTGGTGTATTGTTAATATATTATTAAATTTGTTAAGTTGTCTTTGTGATATGTTCACTTACTTATACATATTTTCATTTTTATCAATGTGTTACTAGTAATAACAATGAAATGTAGCCAGAGATGGCTCAGTAGTTAAGAGCACTTGCTGCTTGTTTAGAGGACCAGAGTTGAATTCTATTGCCAGCACCCATGCTAGTGGCCTATAACTACTTGTAAATCCAGCTTCGGGGGATTCAGTGGCCTTTTCTGGCTTTCAATGATACTTGTGCATGTGTGGCATACACATGCATACATTATATATATTATGTAGATATGGCTATATATTACATATATTTTAATAGATAATTATTTTTAATATCATTACATGAGTTTCCTTGTACACATATGCAGGAGTTTTCCCTGAGGTACACAGAGGTAAAGCTGCTGGGCCATAAAATACTCTACTTTCAATTTTGTAAGATACACCACTCTTTCCCAAAGTGGATATACCGATTTACATATCAATGATAATTTTTTTATAAGATTACCATTCCACCAAAATTCTTGTCAACACTTGATATAGTCATGCTTTAAATTTTCTGACAGTCTGTGAGTGAGAAATTATGTCTCATTGTTGCTTCCATTTGTTTTCCTGTTATTAATAATAGCCCAAGATTATGCAGCTCTTCCTCAGTGCCATCCACACTCTGAGCAGTGTACACAGATGGACTCATTCACCCCCAGTACAATCCTTTCATGGCACCTCTGGTGCTGTTATTTCCACTTTATGTATCATGGAAATGAGCTTAAATGACCAGGAACCAGGTCTCACAGGACCTTGCCAGGAGTGGCCCCCCAAATATACACCATGACAGTATCCTGGACCCCAGTCTAGGAGAGGCCCAGTATTCCTGCATGTGTTTATGAGTCATGCATATTTTCCTCTGTGACATTATTTATAGTCTTAGATAGTTTTTGAGTTGATAGTTTGTCTGTTTTCATTCTTTAAAAAATTATATAGCTTTGGCATCAATTCTGTTGCAATGATTTTACCCATGCATCACCAGCCACCCATCCTTACTTAATGGATTTTCTTGCTTTACTGGGTATCTCTCTGTCTCTCTGTGTGTCTATCTATCTATCTATCTATCTATCTATCTATCTATCTATCTATCTATCTATCTATCTGAGATATAGTCTACCTATGTTGCCTAGGCTGACTTTTAATTCCTATGGTCAAGAAATCTCCCTGTGACAGCCTCCTGAGTGATTGGGACTATAGTTTGCTTTATGTTTTTGCTGAATCCTTATTTTAATTGTTTCCCATTCCTGGATGGTTCTGCCACATTTCATTGTGCCCTTATCCTAGTGACTTCTCCCAGATGATGTCCATCTATCAACTTCTTTTTTAAAAAAAATATTTTATTTAATTAACAGTTTTCATTTACTTTACATACCAACCACAGTTTCCCCTCCTTCTTCTCCTCCTGTCTAACCTCCCCCACCAATTCCCATCTACCCCTCCTCCCAATCCATTCCTCCTCCATCTCTATTCAGAAAGGGGCAGGCCTGCCATGAGCTTGAACAAAGCATGGCATATCAAGTTGAGGGAGGACCAAGCTCCTCCCCCCTGCATCAAGGCTGGGCAAGGTAATCCAGCATGGGGAACATGTTCCCAGCAGCCAGCTAAGCACCAGGGACAGGTCCTGATCTCATTGCAAGGAGCCTAACAAACAGACCAAGCTATACAACTGTAACACACATGCAGAGGGCCTAGGGCAGTCCCATGCAGGCTCCCTAACTGTTGGTTCACAGTCCATGTGTTCACAAGATCTCAGGTCAGCTGTCTCTGTGGATTCCTCCCATCATGACCTTGACCCCCCTAGTTCGTACAATCCCTCCTCTGTTTCTTTAGGAGGATTCCTGGAGCTTAGCCCAGTGCTGGGGCTGTGGATCTCTGCATCTGCTTCCATCAGTTACTGGATAAAGGGTCTAATGACAATTAGGGTAGTCACAAATCTGATTACAGGAGAAGGCCAGTTCAGGCACCCTTTCCACTATTCTAGGAATCTTAGCTGGGGTCATCCTTATGGATTCCTGGGAGATTCCCTGATGCCAGGTTTCTCCCTAACCCTGAAATTCTGTGCCCCCCTGTATCAAGACATCTCTTTCATTACACTCCCCCTCTGTCCTGCTCCCAACCCACCTTCTGCATCTCGCCTGCCCAACCCACTCAAGTATCCATGTCACCATCCCTGCCACCCCCACTTTCATCTCTCCTTGGGCCCTCTTTGTTATCTGGGGCTGTGGACTGTAGGTTGGTTATCCTGTACTTTACTCCTAATATCCACTTATGAATGAGTACATATTATGTTTGTCTTTCTGGGTCTGAGTTACCTCACTTAGAATGACTTCTTCTAGTTCTATCAATTTTCCTGCAAATTTCATGAGGTCATATTTTTTTTTACAGTTGATTAATACTTCATTGCATAAAAGTTCATCATTTTTCTTATCTATTCTTTGGGTAAGAGGCATCTGGGTTGTTTCCAGGTTCTGGCTATTACGAACAATGCTGCTATGAATGTAGATGAACAAAAGTCTTTGTGGTATATGCCCAAGATTGGTATAGCTGACTCTTGAGGTAGATTGATTTCCATTTTTTCCCTAAGAAACTGCTATGTTTATTTCCAAAGTGGCTGTACAAGTTGGCACTCCCACCTGTAGTGGAGAAGTGTTCCCCTTACTCCATATCTTCTCCAACATAAGCTGTCATCAGTGTTTTTGATCTTAGCCATTCTGACAGGTGTAAGATGCCATCTCACAGTCATTTTGATTTGCATTTCCCTGATGACTAAGGATGTTGAACAATTCTTTAAGTGTATTTCAAACATTTGAGATTCTTCTGTTGAAAATTCCCTGTTTAGATATGAATCCCATTTTTAAATTGATTTATTTGGTATTTTGATGTCTAGTTTCTTGAGTTCTTTATCTATTTAGAGATCAGTCTGCTGTCAAATGTGGGGTTGGTGGAGATCTTTCCCATTCTATAGGCTGCTGTTTTGTCTTATTGACCATGTTCTTTGCCTTACAGAAGCTTTTCAGTTTCAAGAGGTCCCATTTATTAATAGTCAATCTCAGTATCTGTGCTACTGGTGTTATATTCAGGAAGTAGTCTCCTGTGTCAATGCATTCAAGGCTACTTCCCACTTTCTCTTCTATCAAGTTCAGTGTAACTGTATTTATGTTAAGGTCTTTGATCTACTTGGACTTGAGTTTTGTGCAGGGTGATAGACATGGATCTATTTGCATTCTTCTACATGCCAACATCCACTTGTGCCAGCACCATTTGTTGAAGATGCTTTCTTTTCCCCATTGTATAATTTTGGCTTCTTTATCAAAAATCAGTTGTTCATAGGTGTGTGGATTTATGTCAGGGTCTTTGTTTTGATTCCACTGATAAAGAAGAGCTAATACCAATACTCTTCAAATTGTTCCACACAATAGAAACAGAAGGAACATTGCCAACTTTTTTTTAAATGAGGCTACAGTTACCCTGATACCCAAACCACACAAAAATGCAACTAAGAAAAAGAATTACAGACCAATCTCCCTCATAAACATTGATGCAAGAAAACTCAATTAAGTACTGACAAACTGAATCCAAGAACACATTAAAAAAATTATCCACCATGATCAAGCAGCCTTCATCCCAGAGATGCAGGGATGGTTTAACATAGAAAAATCTGTCAATGTAATCCACCATATTGACAAACTGAAAGAAAAAAAAAACCCACATGATCATCTCATTAGATACTGAAAAGGCCTTTGACAAAATCCAACACCCCTTCATGATGAAGATCTTGGAGAAATCATGGATACAAGGAACATACCTAAACATAATAAAAGCAATATACATCAATCAATAGCCAACATCAAATTAAATGAAGAGAAACTCAAAGTGATTCCACTAAAATCAGGAACAAGACAAGGCTGTGCACTCTCTCCATATCTATTCAGTATAATACTGGAAGTTCTAGCTAGAACAATAAGACACCAAAAGGAGATTAAGGGGATACAAACTGGAAAGGAGGAAAGCAAACTTTTCCTGTTTGCAGATGATATGGTAGTATACATAAATGACCCCCTAATTTCTACCACGTAACTCCTACAGCTGATAAACACCTTCAGTAACATGGTGGGATACAAGATTAACTAAAAAAAATCAGTAGCCTTCTTATATACAAATGATAAACAGGCTGAGGAAAAAAATCAGAGAAATAACACCCTTTTCAATAGCACAAATAATATAAAATATCTTGGGGTAACTCTAACCAAACAAGTGAAAGATCTGTATGATAAGAACTTGAAGTCTTTGAAGAAAGAAATTGAAGAAGATATCAGAAAATAGAAATATCTCCCATGTTCATGGATAGATAGGATTACATAGTAAAAATGCCAATCTTCTCAAATGCAATCTACAGATTCAAAGCAATCTCCATAAAAATTTCAATGGAATTCTTCACAGACCTTGAAAGAAGAATATTCACCTTCATATGGAAAAACAACAACAACAACAAAAAACCAGGATAGCTAAAACAATCCTGTACAATTAAGGAACTTCTGGAGGCATCGCCATCCCTGACTTCAAGCTCTACTATAGAGCTATAGTAATAAAAACAGCTTAGTATTGGCATAAAAACATCTATTAACTTCTTGTACCAGCTCAAAACCTGCATCAGCACCTGCTTCCAAGGTACTTCCCCATCTACATGTTTTGCAGAGCTCTTAAGCCTTGGGCAGCTTACAGAACTCAGAACTTCATCATCCTTCTCAAGGATATCTCCCAGCGATTTTTAAATCATGTAGGCCTCTTCTGCTTTTCTTCCCTATATTCTACCAGGAACCAAACTGTCCAAAGGCCTTCAGTATATAGTCACTGTTCCTACAGCTGCTATTACAACCTTGATTGCTCAGGTCTGTGTCCTTGTAGTAAATTCCAATTGCCTCTGGAAAAAAGTCAGTCCCCTTGGTGAGAGTACCCATTTTCTCCTGGTACATTTTTTAAAGCTCCCTGGCTCTGACAGGGGTCCACTATCAACTTGCCTTTGCATGTGTTTAAAAACAAAACACAGCTTCCCTTTGCCAGCTTCTCTCTTTGTCAGCTTCAGCTTCTCCCTGACAAAGGGAGTTGCTTGCAATTCCCTTCAAGCTTGGTCTTAGGGCACTGCAGCCTCTGCTGAGCTTTCTTTGTCTCCTCTTCTACATTAGCCTCCACCTATCTCACCATTCCCCCTCTGAGGTGTTTTGTTCCATTTTCTACAATTGTGCTATTTTCCTGTATGTGTTGTGGGGACCACTCATACAGAACTTAATAAAATGTCGTCTTGAGTTGTTACCCAGTGGTTTCATTAAGCTCCATTGTCAGGTCCTGTGGGAAAGGGGCCACATTCTGCATTTTCTGGGTACCACTCAGAACCCCTTGCAGAGTACAACACACACACACACACACACACACACACACACACACACACACACACACACACACATTAGTAGCTGCTGTGTGAGAGAAGGCAAGCACCCAGGCACCTTTTAATCATAGGAAAACTGGCCCACCTCCTCTCCAACAAATGTGTTCTCCACTCTCAGCTCTCTACTTTAGTAGGAGTGGTTTCCAAGGCTTTGTGTGGGTGGACATATCTACTCCTCCTTTTCAAAGTATAGAGTTTAGCATCGTGTTCTTTAGCTGCTTTGCTCAGGGAAACAAAAGGCTGTATTTTCAGTTGCATCCATAGGATTGCTCTTATGCTCACTCTCCACCACCCAGATCTTCCCTCAATTATTGAATGAACCCATGTCTGAGATACTAGGAGAGAAGAGTGGAAGAGAAGCTGGGAAATCCTGATGAGGTGAGAGTCATCTTATAATACAGAATGCAAATGTAGTAGGGACTCTTTCAGTAGTTCGCAAAAATAAAGATCTCTCCTCCAAGGAGGGCTTTGTTAACACCTGTTGAGTAGGTGAAGACCACCCCCAGCAGACCCTTAGTTAACATCCACTGAGTGGGTGAAGACCACCCCCCTCCAGCAGGCCTTTATTAACCCCTCCTGAGTGGGTGAAGACCACCCCCTCCAGCAGGCCTTTGTTAGCACCTGCTGAGTGGGTCAAGACCACCTCCCCAGCAGGCTTTAGTTAACACCTGCTGAGTGGTGAAGACCACCCCCATTAGGCTTTAGTTAACACCTGTTGAGTGGGTGAAGACCACACTACCCTCAGCAGGCTTCAATTAACACCTGCTGAGTGGGTGAAGACAACCACCAGCAGGCTTTTGTTAACACCTGTTGAGTAGGTGAAGACCACCCCCAGGAGGCTTTAGTTAACACCTGCTGAGTGTATGAAGACCACACTACCCCCAGGAGGCTTTTGTTAACACCTGCTGAGTGGATGAAGACCACACTACCCCCAGAAGGCTTCAGTTAACACCTGTTGAGTGGGTGAAGACCACCCTCCTCCAGCAGGCCTTTGTTAACACCTGCTGAGTGGGTGAAGACCACACTACCCCCAGGAGGCTTCAGTTAACACCTGCTGAGTTGGTGAAGACCACACTACCCCCAGGAGGCTTCAGTTAACACCTGCTGAGTGGGTGAAGACCACACTATCCCCAGGAGGCTTCAGTTAACACCTGCTGAGTGGGTGAAGACCACACTACCCCCAGGAGGCTTCAGTTAACACCTGCTGAGTTGGTGAAGACCACACCACCCCCAGGAGGCTTCAGTTAACACCTGCTGAGTTGGTGAAGACCACACTATCCCCAGGAGGCTTCAGTTAACACCTGCTGAGTGGGTGAAGACCACACTATCCCCAGGAGGCTTCAGTTAACACCTGCTGAGTGGGCAGGTGAGTGTGGCTCCCGCAGAGGGCATGTCACCTTACTTTCTCCATATAGAAAAAACAAAGAAAACAAACAAACAAAAAACCTAAATCTCTGCCCCTTTCTTGACTCCAAAAGTAAATCTTATAGATAAGCTTTTTATTTATTTTCTTCTATTATTTTTTGTTGTGCTGAACCCAGGAAATTGCACAGGCTAAGCAAGTTGTCCTACCACTAAATTATAACCCATGAACCTAAAAGTTTCAAAAGAAAAAATTTTCTAGCCTTTCTAAATGGTTTGTGATGTTCCTACCCTTCCCATCCACTGGTTAAAGGGGCTAAGTCCTCTACTGAATCTATCCAGAATTGATATGAACTCTGCCTCCTGCTAGGCCTAGGCTGTATGCCACACCCCAGTGTTAGTTTCCTTCCTGAATGTTCCTCTGCCCATCCCTGGGTTCAGCCTCTTTTATGTGTCGTTTGCATGGCCAAACGTTGGGATCTCTTTTGAATATGGCAATCTGTGATTTATTCTGATGGTAGCATTTATTCTGAGAACCTCGTTGTTAGATGAGTTCCTCTTGTGTGAACATCACGGAGCTGTACAAACACGTGGTCTGGATGTCAGCCCCTCAACTTGGTTTCCTGAGGTTCCAAGACACACAGGAAAGACCAGCTGTGGAAAGCCACTGTTTGCTTTCTCACTATGCGGCCCTTTAACTGTGGAATCTGCCTTGTTAAAGAGACTGGCTTTGGATTTAGATATCCACCTGCCTCTGCCTCCACGAAGTCTTGAGACTTCACTCCAGTATCATGCAAGGGCCCACCCTCAAATGTGTGACCTGTCTTCTACCACATGTACTTATACACATGCTACTTCATCTTTAAGATTGTTTCTGCCATTTATTCTTCATGTGCCAGAATTATTCTAGCATCTAAGACCAGAATGCCTAGGGTGTAAATTCAAACAAGAATATCATTTATCACTTCACTTTGCATCCCCTCCAAATATGTACATATTTTTGCAGCCTTACAAATCCAGAAATGGGGCTCCTTTGGTATCTAACAGATAAGATACTGAAGCAATTGCCCCCATTTTATGCCTCTGTTCCTTGGTTCCAATGAAATCCACCAGCTCACCATTCCTTGAGGAATCCGAGTGAGTCCTGACTACAAAGGCAATGAGTAGGTTTATTCCTTCAAACATCTCTCCTCTTCCATCCTGCATTTTCTATAGATGCTCACTAGCACTTTATGAGCTCAGAGATAGATAACCAACAGTTCTGGAGGGGAAGGAGAAGAGGTCAGTAACTGAGGAGTGGCTGGTGACAGAACAGTTGATCTGATGGCTGTGCGTGGAATGCAGGTCTGGACTCCTAAAGCCAGGCCCAACCTTGAGCTGTGGAGCAGAGATGGGCTCTGGGTCAGGAGAGGGGTCTTTGCTCTGCTCTGTTGTCCTTTCTTAGAGGAGAAACTCTTATCTGGACAGGTTCTTGTTCTCAAACTCTTCATTATCTTTTGGTATGTATGTGACATGTACAGGGTGTTGTGTTTCAGTGGCTTATAGACATGGCAAGTTTATTCACATTGGCTAAAACTTTATAACAGAAAATTAGATAACCGAAGTGTAAACAGGCAGATTCCTATAACACAGGAAATAATATGGAGGTGGGAAGAAGCCAGAGGTGGCTCAACATGGACTTTGAGGTTGTGAGTGGGTATCGCTGCTTAGGGAACTCCTTTCCCTTGGTTGAGCCCCTACTCTCAACCGGAGGTCGGTCAGACGTGGCATGCCAGCTATGACAAGGTATGACTTGAGCACAGCCCACCTGACAGATCATCCCCTTTCCTAGGAAGAAGGAATGTTTTATCTTTCTTTCTCCCCAGAACACTGCTGTCTACCCCACAGCAGTTGAATAAATATTTAATGTTTTGATGAATGCACAAATGAATAAAACCATAGGGGAACTTTTGTTGTTGGCATATCAAAGATAGGTACTGGGAGCAATTCTAATTCTGCCTACCCAGTTTGCTCAACTGGGAAATTATTAAACCCCGGGAGGGTTATTCCAAGGTAGTGTAACATTTTTAGATGACAAATAATCTGGAAGAGCTGAATTAAATTCAGATTTCATCATTTTGAGGTAGAAGTGTCCTCCCTACCCCCTTGACCATCTGAGAAATAAAGGAAGGCAGATGTGGTGACAGGCTCTGGGGCTGTTGGTATCTTTCCAGGTAAGGCCATTTCTTTCCTTTCCTTTCAGCTGGGGCCAGATGGGTAGCTCTGTTCTGGGGAACAGAGTGTGGGGAACTTCTGCCACGTTCAGGTCACCTTCATTAATAAAATTGCACCTTTACGCCCATGCATTTGTTCTCTGTCTTGAAACAGATGAGGATGGTGACTTAGGAGTCATGGACAGGGACAGGAAGGAGCCATGCTGATGAGAACCTAGTTGTGCCCCTGCCTGAGCACTTCAGGAACAATCTTCTTGACCTGGATCATGTGCTTGCTGCTTCAGGTGGGTGAGCTAAAAGCTCTGTGTGCGACTAGGGCTTGCAAAGGAGCTGGTGCTGTTAGAATGGATGTGGGGTGTAACGGTGCCACACGATGGGGAGAGGTCCCTCCCTGCTACTGCAGGGCAAATTAAATGAAATTGCTCTCTGAGTGCTCTAGGCCTAATGACTTCATTACTGAAACTTTCAAAGTTGATTACTCAGAGGGTTTTTGTTTCTTTGTTTTTCCCTTCCTACTAAGCAAGTGTTGAAGGTTGAAGAAAGAGAACGAAGGATTGATGGGAACTTTATTCTCATGGGGCGCTCACCTACTTTGGTTTCTTCTGACTTTATTTGGTGGCCTGCCTCAGATACCCTCTAATATCTTGGGTATCTGAGCTCTCCTTGAAAACCAGACTCAGGGTTCTCCGGAACTTAGCTCGTTTTGGCTTAAGCCATTTCCTTCCCTTTGCTAGTCTATATTGTTTTCAGTCATACCTTGCTATCCTACCACAAGCTGGTATTTAGTTGAGTTCATTGTGAAGGCCCTGAATGCAGAATTGCCTTGATCCAGATTGGACCAGCCACAGTGATTACCCAGCAGAAGTCAGTTCTTTGGCAGTGAAACTTGAATTTGTCCCGGTTCCCTGAATAATGACAAGAAACCACCTACAGTGACGGAGACAGATGAGATGGTAAAGTCATAGCAAGCGTAGACTCCATCTCCAATCCCATCATGAGTTACGCAGGACAGACGTCCCCAGTCACATTACAGTTGTGACAGCATCTCCATTGCTAATGGGCTCCAGGTGCTTCTTCCACGCCTCATTAATAGGACATGCTTCACCATCTCAACGCCATAGTCCCAGGAGGAACCGAATCAGAGGAATCAGCTGCATGTCGACATCTGGATGGGATTGAAATGTTTACACTTGAATAATGTAGCGCACACACAGAGCCACTTATAGATATATCTCCTTAAGGACAAGAAATAGCACAGAGGAGGCTAGCTTAGGCTATTAAGCACCTATCAAAAACACCAACTTTGTGCGGAGCACTAAGTTATATGTGTCTGGAGAGCATGTGGAGAGAGTTAATAAGGTGGAGCGAGGCTCTGTCTATACTTTCAAGGGTCTCAATGTCTAGTGAGCAAAATGGTGTAGATACTTATAAGGTGGGAAGGAAAGACACCAGAGGCAGCTGGAGGTGGAAGCTTATGGGCTTTGAAGGATGAATAGAAGCTTGCTTGCCCGTCAAAGACTGAAGATTGGTTTGGCAGGGGACACATTACACAGCTTTGGAACACATGATTTACCGTCAGCAACGATGATACCATTTATTAACTGTGTACATACACATATGTATTTCAGATGCTGCATATTTATAGCCAATGATATTTTCAAAATCATTGTGGTTATGTGTGCAATCTAATTTTTGAAATTATATTCTTATAAAGTGATTAAATAAAGTAAATTTTACTGTGTTTTTCTATGATTTTACATGTTTATAGTGTTAATTAGAGAAAAAGAACAATGTTATATCAGTCTACACAGCTTAATTTGAATACAGATAATATTCGCACCACCATAACATTGCTTTGGGAACATTTTTAATGTACCAGATACCCCACATTTCATTATCACAGTAAGCTAATTAATAACATATTGTTATAGCCATTTTAGGGATTAGTACTCTGGGGCTGGAAAAGGTTAAGTGGATTGCAAGTAGTCATATAGTTTAGAGATTAAAGGAAAAAAAATGAAAAGTCCTCTAATAGATCTACACACACTTGGTAGTCATTTAATGAAGTCTTCACAGTCATGTGGTGGGGGAGAGGGTAGGTTTCAAAACAAATGGTGTGGCTCTGTTAGAATGCCTGAGGGAGGAACATTCAGCTCAAATCATGTGATATGGAAACACAGTAATTGGGGTTCCTGTCAGTTATTGCTTCTGTATGAGGCCTTGTCTGTGCAGAAGCCTTGGAGAAGTTAGACCTACCTTGGCTGTCTGTGGTAGTTCATGATAACTAAATCTGGAGTCTGTCTTCCTGCTAGAGAGTGTCTGTGTACCTAGGAAATGTCTAGGCAAAACTGGAACATAGAATGGAGACAACTCCTGACTGGAATGCCTCCCTTTGTGCAACAGATGCCCATGTAACATGCATCTCCCAGAATGCGCCTCCACAAATGCTGGGGTGACATAGACATCTGGAGAAGGGGGCACAAGATGCTACCAGAGACCATATTAACCACAACACATTGCTTGTATTATACTGTATATCTCTTGGTATTATCTCAAGTCTGTTTATTATATTAGTTTATATCTAATGTAATAGTTTATACAATTTGGTTTAAATAGATTGGTTTTTTTTCCCTACTTGTGTTTTTATTTGTCCATTCTGTTTTTGATGCTGCTATTCTGCCTTCTTTTGGGTAACTCAAATGTTGAATGTTATCTTAATTTATTTCCTCAATAAATTCATTAAAATAATACTTTTTATTCTTTTTAGTGTTTTTTCAAGAATAACAATATACCTTCTTAACGTCTAAGTTCCACATAAATAAAAACTTATGCTCACATAAAAATCTGCGCACAAATGTTCATAGTGGGTTTGTTTATTATATTCTCAAACTGAAAACAGCCAATATATATTTAAATGGATGAATTCTTAAATTGTGGTATATATATGCCATGGAATACTACTCAGCAAAGAAAAGGGGGCAGATTATTGACATATGCAATCATGTGATTCTTCAGTGGATATTCTGAGTAGAAAAGCCAAACTCAAAAGGTTGCATACTGTCTACTTGTGTTTACATAAACATTTAATGGCAGCATTTTAGAAGTAGAGATCCAACAGATGGTCACTAAAGATTAGAGAACAGGAAGAGAGTGTGAAGTGTGGCTTTAAATGGGCAGCACACACCATCCTAGTGTTTCTATATCTTGACAGTGGTAATTGAAGCACACAGTTACATGTGTGATAAAATTGTATAGACCTATACATACAAGTAAGGGAACCTGAGTAAAAATATCTGATTATAAGAATGTCACTATCCTGCTTCTGATATAAAGTTTTATAATCCATTACATGGGAAACTAATAAGTAAGGGAATCTATGAGATCTCTCCGTACTGTTCCTCACTGTGTGTAGAGACATGTTTTAGCTCAATGTTTCAAGATGTTCTGGTCTGTGCTTTGATTGCCTTGTGGCATTCAGGCCTGAGGGACATTTTGCAAGCTGAGGTAGGAAAAACACCTCATGGCTGGGTGTTGAGAGGGAGAGGAAAGAGGCCACTTTCCCATAATCCCCTTTAAGGACATGCCATCAATGAACCAAAGATGTCCCAGTCAGCACCACCTTTTCAAGTTTCTGTCACCTTCCAAGAGCACTGAGTTGTTACCAAGCCTTTGGATACCTGGGCCTTTGGAGGACATTTGGATCTAAAATGCAGCATTCATTTTTCAACAGTGTGATGTAGTATCTCTGTTACTGTTGGCAAGCAGCTGGCTGAAGAGTCTCTTTCTCTACCCGTATAGACATCTGGGTCGGCAAGCAGTTCTTCACGTCCCTTAGTGTTGGACGGCAGCGGAGGCAGCTGGAGGCAGCTGGAGGCAGCTGGAGGCAGCTGGAGGCAGGTGGAGGCAATGGCAAGTGGCGCCCTCTAGTGCTGCAATTCTGTGGCGGCCTGCATTTTGAGGAACATTGACTTGAAGCCTCAGAGCTCTCAGGAACTCATCTAGTGTCTTGAACCTGCAAGTCTCTTGTCTGTATTCCTTACAGCCTTGATCTGTCCTTCCACTCTCTTGTCCCCACTTCCTCAAACATCTCAGCTCCTCAGCTCCAGCTGCTTCTTGAGCTGTGAAACAGCTGGCGGCTCTCTCAACTCCGTGGCTGCTGCCAGGCTGACGCGGGAATTCCTGCTTCTGCTGGGACAGCACCTGGAAGTCAGGGTTGTGAACCTAAGCACCCACTGCTGCTCTGGAGCCGGAGAACACGGTAGGTCACTCAGGAACTGGGCCCCAGGCACAGCTGGCATCACTCAGGTGTGGGTAGGGAGCAGGTGGGACGGCTAGAGGATTCGCCTCAGCCTTGCGTCTGTAGTTGTCAAGCCATCGTGGCGGTTGCTAACACTGCCAGGGCTCACTCAGGGGCTGGGGCCTGCAGCTTGGAAACTGGGTGACAGGTGCAAGGAGAACATGGACAGGAACCGTCACCTTTTTGCCACCTCCCCATTACTGCTCCCTGCTGTCTCTGCAAGGCCTCTCTCTTCCTGGTGCCAGCTCGCCTTTCGTTACTGACAGGAAGCAAAAAAAAAAACCCACTCCAGCAAGACCTTTTGTTGGACTTACTGCTGTGGTGCTGGGCAGGAGGGTGGGGACGAGGCACAGGAGGATGCCTCCAAGGAGCTGCAGCCTGCTTATGTAGCCCAAGAAGGGATGTTTAGATTCATCACAGCCATTTGTTTGGATCACCCACAGATGGCCTCTGATCACCAGTCACTGTCACTGCGACCTGTTTTGGAAGATCATGGTCCTGTCTCTCAGAGACAGTAACAGTGATCCCTCTACCAGGGCCAGTGCTCTCCCTCTGGCCAAGGTGGAAACAGTTGCAGCGTCATTTAGAGTTCCTTAAGACTCGCAATAGTAAAATGACTATCACAATATGGTTCAAACAGCCCTGGCTGAGGCGGCAACCTTCAGGAACCCAGGCAATCCCAGCTAGTCTTGGCCTAGCTTTCTCCTCACATCTGTGGCGTGTTCCAGAAGGCTGGTGCTGATATAAGGGCTTCCTGGCTGACATTAGACAAATAGTCCTTTTACTCAAGGCAGTCAGGGCAGCAAAGACAAGCAAAATAGCTGCTGTTTAGGGAGTCAAACTGCCCCACCCCCAATATCTCTTCTTATTTACAGCAAAATTAACAGCAGGAGTGCTTACAATACAAACTGAAATAACTCATCACTAACACTAAATAGTGATTACTAAACAGATTTGAAGAGTGTTTTAACGGTGCTTAACACATGCCCAGGGCCCTAGGGAGAGGTGGGCCTGCTCATCTGCCTCATTCCTACAGAGGATTTATCCATGGTGAGTAACTGTACAAGATACAAAGTTTCTGGTCGTTTGTCCACAGATCACAACATAAACGACACGTGCAGCACATCCCAACCTGTGGCAATCATGCCGCCTCCCTTCAAGGTTCGTAGTCCTGTGCTTTGCATGTCTTATCTAGTGAATGCACAGACACCAAGGCTTGTTGTTACGTTCTTGTTTTCTATGGACAAATTCACATTTCACCCTTTACAAAAATAGTTCATGACAAAAGGGAAGTAAGAAAGGAAAAGACATAATGGTGGAAGACTCGGAAGAACCTCAGTGGAACTACAGAAGGAACACCACTGCAGGAATGTTGTGGAACATTATTTTAACTAGATAAAGATGTGCTACAATTTTTTCTGCTGCACTTGTTTAAGCATGTAAAGATGTGTTGCATTTGTTTCACCTTACCTGCCTGATTGGTCTACTAAAAAGCTGAACAGCCAATAGCTAGGCAGGAGAGGGATAGGCAGGACTGGTGAGCAGAGACAATAAGTAGGAGGAGAAATCTTGCCTTGAGAGAGAAGAAGGAAGAGAGAACAAGGGAGAAAGAGAGGGAGATTTCAGGGGCCAGCCAGTCAGGCAGCAACCAGCCAGCTAGACACAAGCAGGAAAATAGGACATACAGATGCAAAGAAAGGCAAAAAGTCCTGAGGCAAAATGTCAATGAAGAGAAACAGGTTAAATTAAGTTATAAGTGTGGTGATATTGTGTTCCCCAAAATATTGTGCACCCTAATAAACTTATTTGGGGTCAGAGAACAGAACAGCCACTAGATAGACATAGAGGCCAGAAAATGGTGGCACACATGCCTTTAATCCTATCACTTGGGAGGCAGAGATCCATCCGGATCTCTGTGAGTTTAAAGCCACACTGGAAATAGCCAGGCATGGTGACTAACACCTTTAATCCCAGGAAATGAGCCTTTAATCCCAGGAAGTTATGGCAAAAACAGAAAGGTATTTAAGGCATGAGGACGAGGAACTAGGCCTGGATAAGCTTTTAGGTTTTTAGAAGCAGCAGTTCAGCTGAGATTCATTCTGGATGAGGATTCAGAAGTTTCCAGTCTGAGGAAACAGGATCAACTGAGGAATTGGCCAGGTGAGGAAGCTGTGGCTTGTTCTGCTTCTCTGATCTTCTAGCATTCATCCCAATACCTGGCTTCAGGTTTTTTTTCATTAATAAGAACTTCTAAGACTCATGCTACATATAAGACCTAGTCGACAAGCATAAGATAAGGTCAAACATTCATAATTAATAAGTCTCCGTGTCATGATTTGGGAGCTGGTTGTTGGCCCAAAAGAAAGCCTGGAACATGGGAATGTTGACATTACTATCTTAGATACCTTCCCACATGACCAAAGAACTCTCAAATAGTTCTTTGCATTGAACACACAGAGGATCAGATACAAAAACCAGTCAGTGCTTAGGAAAGAGAATATACATTTTCTAAGGATAGATAATATGCCTTAGAATGTATGTCAAAAACCATGAAAAAAGGCAAACACCTGTAAAGTTATGCCCAATAATTTGACTTTCATAGTATGAGAACTTGCATTCCCAACGTTTCTAACACCTTAAATTAAAGTAAATAAAATAAATGTTAATTTTATCATTCATTTTCTTATATATTCATGTAATCAATAAGAAGAGTTGACATTTA
This sequence comes from Peromyscus californicus insignis, assembly GCF_007827085.1. Lineage (NCBI taxonomy): Eukaryota > Metazoa > Chordata > Mammalia > Rodentia > Cricetidae > Peromyscus > Peromyscus californicus. The sequence goes on from NW_026294402.1 coordinate 23,110,534, forward strand.
GAGAAAAAACGTTAGAGAACAGAACAGCCACCATTTGACACAGAATATTTAGTTCCCTCTGTGGCTTCATGTGTCCAGTTTCCTGATCTCACATAACGGCTGCAGTGAGGACTACTAATAGTCTGAAAGATTTGTTCTTTGAATAAGTAATTAGAGGGGGGAGAAGGCCAATACATTTCTTTGGTGGTTTGACTGAGCTAGCCCCTCTACTCTCTCATATTTGAACACTTGGTCCTCAGTTGATGCCTATTTGGTTATGCCAGAGGAAGTATGTCTCCAGGGTGGGGGTCGGGGGAGGCAGGCATTTGTGTCATTTCTGGCTCACTCTCTCTGTATCCTGTTCACAGTTCCAGATGTGAGCACTCAGCTGTTCTTGCTGTGAGTCCCAATAAACCCTTCCTTCTATAAGCTGCCTTGGTCACGGTGTGATATCACATGGGTAGAAGAGTGTCCCTCTACAGTTTGCTGTCAGTCATCAGCACCATGGACTAAACATCTACTGGTGAAAAATTCATTCCCGTTTAGTTCTTTCAAATGTGCCTTGTTTCTGAAGGGTATGTATATATCTGGATACAGCACTCTAGATTGAGAGCTATTTTTTTTCTAGCATCTTTAAAGATGCTACATTGTTTTCTGGCCTCTCTTATTTCCGACAAATTAGAAATAATTTCAATAATCCTCCTTGCTGTGTCCCTGTATGCGACATGTCCCTTCCCTCCTCCACTGCCCAGAGCTGTGTCAGGATGTTGTCTTTGACTTCGGTTTCTAGCGGTTTCCATCTAACTGCTCACCGAGGCCTTTGTTCTATTTGTCTTGCTTGGGCTTAGGAAACTTTGCATCTGAAAGCATTTTTTCCCCCATCAAATTCTGCAAAGCCTTCAGCTACTGCATTTCTATGCACGGACTATTCTCCATGCCCCTGCCCCCTCTTTTCTTTCCTAATATCTGTTCTATGTATGTTAGAAGGTTTGACATTGTCCCAAGAGTCCCTGTGGGTTTGCTTATCTCCTTTCCTTCATTTTTTGCTCTGTTTTAAATGCATGCTTCTATTTATGTAAAATTTTGAGATGATAAGATTTTAGGAATGAATTTAGGAATTTGGTCACTGCCAGTGTCTAGGAACATGCCTAGGGAAAGGGAGAAGTGGGGGAAAAGCAATGTACCATGGTGACGTGAGAGATTGTTTAGAGGGGTGTAAGGAATCTGAATCCCGACTGTGGTGATAGAGCCAAGAACCTACCCAGCTGGTGAAATTTTACAGACAAGTTGTTTATATTTTTCTGGTTTAATCTTGGCAGATCACATGGATCTGAAGACGTATCCATTGTTTCTAGATTTTCCAGTTTTGTGGAATGTAAGTCTCTAAAGTACTCCCTCAGTGATTCTCTGTATTTCATTGGAATCTATGGTAACCTTTTATTCATTTTGAATTTTCTTGATTTTGGTTTTCTTTTTCTTTTGATTGGTTTTCATAGGGGATTGTCAATCTTATTTTTCTAAAGAACCAACTTTTTGATCAATTCTGTGCATTGCTCTTTTAATCTGCATTTTATTAATCTCTCTCCTGACATTTATCATTTCTTATTGTCTACCATTTCAGGTTTGGGTTGTTCCTGTTTGTCTAGGATGCTGAGATTCTTTATTATACTATTTATTAGAAATATTTCTGAATTTTTAATGGAAGCACTTATATCTATAAACTCCTCTCTTAGGATTACTTTAACTGTATCCTAAAGGTTCTGGGAAGTTTTTATTTCATCTTCATTTATTCTAAGAACTTCTAAATTTCTTCCTAATTTTCTTTTTTCAATAACCCACTGTCATTCAAGAGTATGCTGTTCACTCTATGTGTTTGTGTAGATACTGATTTTATTACATAGTGATCTGATAAGATACAAGAGGTTATCTCAATTCTTTTGTATTTTGTAAGACTTTATTTGTGGTCTAGAAAATGAATTATTTTAGAGATGGTTCCATAGGCTGCTGAGATGAATGTATAAGTCTGTATTAGTTAGAAGGTATGTTCTGGGTATATCTGTAGAATGCATTTGATATAGGATGTAGTTTAAGTCTGAGGTTTCTTTGTTGACTTTTAGTTTGTGTGACCTATCTAAACATGAGTGGGGTATTGAATCACCCATTATTGTTGTATCAAGACCCATAAGATGTTTATGTTGATTAATATTGTATTTTTATAAAATTGGGACCTCAGTTTTGTTACTTGTATATTTATTTACAAATTGGGACCTAGACTTTGTTACCTGTGTATTTACAGTCATTTCTAGGTGATTTTTTCTTTATTCATGCATTTAGTGGCCCTCTTCTCTCTTTGGACTAATTTTGGCTTGAAGTTCCTTTATATGGTATTAGAATAGCTATACCAGGTTGCTTTTTGTTTCCATTCACTTTCTAAGTGTCTGTGAGTTTCTGTGTGTTTTTTTGTGATGATAGATAGTTGCATCTAGTTTTTTAAATCTAGTAAGTCAGTCTGCTTTCTTATTGGAAGTTGAAGCTATTTCTAATGTAGATTATTATCGAGAGCTATTTCCTTATTCCTATAATTTTTATGATCATCTTCACACTTGGCTGGGTTATTATTCTTATTCCTCTATTGTTATTAAAGACTTGCCTGTTTACTTTTTGGACATAATAGATTTCTTTCTAGTTATCCTTTGTTTAGCTAGTCCTCTCAAGGAATGTATTCTTTACCATATCACCATGATTAAGACTGTATTTCTTCTTCCTCTGTATATACTATTCCTTTAAAAATCTTCCACAGTGCCAGCTTCATGGTTTAATCTATGTCCTTATTTCTCTATCACTTTTATAAGATAAATTTTCTAGATATAGCAGTCTTGGTTCACAGTTATTTTTGGTATTTGGACTATTATATGTTGTGGAAAGGGTCTTCTCTGGTCATGTTGATTTGGAGTCCTGAATGTCTCTTGTATTTGTATGTCTGTTTCTTTCTCTGGACCTGGGTAGGTGTCTGCTGTAATTTTCTTGACAGTTTCCTTCAGCTTCTTTTTTAGCTCATGGATTCATAAGTCTCTCTTCATTGTGTGCTGCAGGAGGCTGTGGTCATACTCATTCATCTGATTTTCCTGTGTTTGTGTTTGATGTAAATTCCTCAACATTTCCCTGATGTTCTTCTCTCTGCTTCTCATGTCTGTTGGTGACACTTTCTTCTGACTTTTTATTTGATTGAGTTTTAATTCTCAACATTTCTGAAATTCCCTATTCAAAATTTCAATTTTCTTGCTGATCTTTTTTTCCATGTCATTGACTTTCTAATTCATATTGCTGATTTTCTCATTGATTTGTTGATTTCCCTCTCCAGTCCTAGATTCAAATCATCTTCTTGTTTATATTATCAGGTCATTGATAATTTTTACTAGACAACTTCTGAAGCCTTCATCTGGCATGCTACCTCTTTCAATGTCTTTGGGTTCAGTAGTTGGGGAACAACGGTCATTTGGAACAGCTATACTATCTTACTTTCTCCTGGTTCTTCTTAGGTTTCTCTGCTGTCACTGTGCATCCATTATTTGTATATTTTTTCTCATTTTTGGGGATAGGTGTTCTTATCGAGTAACCTATGCTTAAAAGCTTGATCTCCAATATCACATAGTGAGGAGAAAACAAAAGTAACATCCCACAATATAAAGCATAGAAAAATACTTAAAAATCAGTTAGTAGCCCAGTAGTGCATCATCAGTGACACCACGGAAAATGGCAAAGCTAACATTGGTTATGAGAGGAAGTTGACAGTTATTTAGGGTAAGTGTAGAAAGAATGAGTAAGTGAGATAAGTTAAGGAGATGAGGAAAGGGAGAAACATGAGAATAAATGTTCAATAAAAGAAAGAAGAAGAATGTTATGGAAAGGAGAGAGAGAGAGAGAGAGAGAGAGAGAGAGAGAGAGAGAGAGAAGAGAAGAGAGAAGAGAGAGAGAGAGAGAGAGAGAGAGAGAGAGAGAGAGAGAGAGAGAGAGAGATTAGGGAAAAAGTCAAAACCAAAAATTCCAAATGATGTAAAAGCTCAAAACCAAAAATTAAATAAACTTAAGAAGAGGGACAAAAAAGAAAAGAATAAAAGTATTCCGAACTAAGGAATGCTGAGAGTGGGAGAAATGGTCCCCCCCAGGGAAGAGCACACCAATGGTTATCCAATGACAAATGGTCAGTCCTGAAAACACACATGTCAGTAACATTGTTTAGAGCAGGCTGGTTGCATTTAATTATCTAGGAAAACACACACACACACACACACACACACACACACACACACACACACACATACACACACGAGCATTTTCAAAAAAAAGTTGGTCATGAATTTAAAAGAGAGAAAGGGGGTTGGAGAAAGGAAAAGAAAGGAGAAAAAGATGTAATTTATTAAAATCTCCAAAAAGTTTTAAAGATTAGAAAAGAAATAAGGTAAAATTAAAAATACCTGATGTAGAGAAGAGGGAAGAAGGAGATAACGGTTAAAAGGGAAAGAAGGCATTAAGAGAAAGAAAAGTTCCCCTAAGTGAAATAAAAGTGTAAATAAAAACCCACAAACATGACAAGCACTGACAAGGAAGAGCACAGGGTGCTTTGGAAGGACAACAAAGCACATCCCGCTTCTTGGAAACAACTTGCATTCCCGATGCAAACCACTGCACATTCTGCTTTGAACTGATCAGTGTCTAGAAGTCAGAGGCCTAGTGCCAGCAAAGGAGAGCTAATTTGATATAATTTTCGCCCCTGGCAAGGCCTCTACCAGAGAGCTCCTGAGATCTGGTCATTTTTTTGCTTACTCTAAACTTTTCTCTTTCCATAAAAGACAAAGACTGACAGCATCTTTTGATAAATGAAATGCAAGTACTGAAGGAATGAACATGGTTTTCATACACTGTATTGTCATGGCACAGATGGTTTCATGACACTATTAGCATGACAAGACAATGAAGTGAACATAAATAAAACTGTATTTTCTTGGTTCTATGATCAGCATCCTCGTTTTGTTTCCTGTTGCTGTGATTAAATACCCTGACAAAAGCAAGGGAGGAAAGGGTCTGTTCAGCTTACAATTCCAGGTTGCCGTCTATCATTGTGGTGAAAGGCAAGGCAGGTGTCTGATGCAGTTAGCCACATCCACCGTTGAGGACCGAGAGAGAATGGATGCACCATTCTTACTTCTCATCTTACTTCCTCTACCTTTCTCCAGTTCAGAATCCAAGCCCAGGGAATGGTACTGCCAATCCCAGGGCTGGGTCTTCCTGCATCAGCTAACATAATCAAGATAGCCCCTAACAGGTTTTCCCACAGGCTAATCCAGTATAGACCATTCTTCATTGAGACTCTCTTCCTAGGGAATTCTAGATTGTGTCAAGTTGACAGTTACAACTAACCACTGGAGTGGGTGGAAAAAGTGCTCCCAACCTTCCAAAAAAAGCTGGTTTTTACTTGGGCTAATCTGAGTTAAACCAGGAGATATCTGGCAATAAGATCATAAATTTGGGAGTAGAACTAGAATTTTGAAATAAGTGTTGAGGTCTTCACATCTCTAGAGTCTCCAAATTAATTTACTGAGTCTCAGGCACCTGTTACCATCTTCCTATCTTCATTTTAAGAGCCATGAAAGGCAAATATGTCAAAACTGCAGCTTAAATTTTCATCTGCCTCCATAAAAACTTGATGTAATATAAACCCAATATAGTATTGATAAATTGTGTTAAAGCCAATAGAGTTTATCAAGAAAATTTCAAGCATCCAGTAATTTTCTTCTCTCTCTCTCTCTCTCTCTCTCTCTCTCTCTCTCTCTCTCTCTGTCTCTCAGACACACACACACACACACACACACACACACACACACACACACACACACACGCTCTCACACCATTTTAGTATATAATTCAAGCTAATCTCAATCTGCAATTCTACTGACCCAACTCCAGAGTGCTGAGATTATAGTTATGTGCCACCAGTTTCTTTTCTTCTGTTTTCAAATAATTTCCACTGTAATATCATTATAAATTGCCCCATTTATTCACAGAACGTAAAACAATAAGGAGTTGAATTTTTTTAACCTTTTGGCAGTAGTAATAACTTAAAGGAAGCCATCAGGAGAAATAGCTTGATGTCAAACTCTCTCTGAGATATTAAAATTCATCTCTATTTAAAACCTGAGATGATCTTTCCTAAACCTCATCAAGTGTAGGATAAAACACAATGGTAAAGATGATGCCAACACATGGTGGTAGGATAAGGAACGTCTTTGCTAAGACTCAAGAGTACTCATCTATAAACCCTTAAGGCCTGAAGAACCAAACATTTATTTTAAAAGTCAGAATTGCACTTACAAATTCATGAGTCTATCAGAGGTATCTCTCAGGCCAATGTATATGAGCTCAAATTAAGAGTCAGTTTATTATGGAATATTGATTATGGCTGTGCTGTTCATCCACCACGGAAGAACAAGTCCCATCACGTTGCCATTCTTCTTAAAGGAAAGAAGTGTTTCTCCTATTCTATCTTGATGTGTTTGTCATTGTATGACTGAGATGACTATTTCTGAGCTCCGTGCAGCTTCTCAAATGGATAGGTTATTAAAATGTCCTCCAGAAAACATGCATGCCATACGTGTGCAGCCTTGTGCTATGAGAAAAACGTTGTTCGAAGTCTTCATCTGCATTTAGCTACTTCAGTGCATGACAGCATGTGTTCATATTACATGTACAATGGTCATACATATATGTATAATTATTTGTAACACATATTTATATTGAGCTTGTTTTATACACACACACACACACACACACACACACACACACAATACACTTGAGCTTGCTATTTATGTAGCCTATGGTTGCTGATGATTTCATCAACTTGATCTCTTAGCTTTGATTTAAGATGTTCTATTTCTCATCTGTTTATCTCTAATTTTTTTCTGTGTCAGCTTCAAAATTTAATAACTCTTGTCTCCTTCTGTCTGTGTCTTCTGATCTAAACCCTTAAGGCATCTTAGCAGCTAACTGGAGAGATAAGCAGCGTTCTTCCTGTAATTGGCAAAGTTAGGCACTCCATTTTTATTACAACTTTAAATCTGCCCAAACTGCCCTGCTGGCACAGAAATGCGGGACAAAACCTTATCTGGTAGGATTTCATCTGAGTTGTTGGCTTCGTCCTGACTAGCCATTCAGAGCCAGGGCAGGAGCTCTCAGCTGGAAAGTGAAAGGTCTGGCAGGAGGACTCACCTTTCCCACAGATACTCCTGGGTCCCCAGGTCCTCTGGGTCTCGCTTCTTTTTATTTGTCCTCAAGAATTATGGGGAGAGCTGGCTTCAGGGAGCTGGTGGATGACTGACAGTAATTTAAGGTTGGTGTGTAAGGACAAAAGGAACGGGGGGACAAAACATGTGGTAAATGACTGTACTGAATGCGACTTTAGCTCACTGCTCTTAAAAGTGCTACCAAACACCCCCAAATGTAAGGTGCTCATTTTTTTTAATGCTATGCAATCTTTGTGGTATAAGAAGGATTGCTTGAATAAAGAAGGAGGCTACACAGGAGGCCTGGGAGACCGACTCCAACCCAGTCCTAATATTCTGTTGCTTAGATTCCAAGTCCTGTGTGTGATATTTTTCAGTCAGAGAGACCTTTAAATCCCCATGGTTCCTACTCAGTTATAAGCAGTGTGTTCTCTTAATTCCCATGGCAGACATTTTCTCACAAATTTGTAGGTTAAAAAGAAAGGGAGAGAAAAAAAAAAACCTTTCCAAAATATAAACCCCACACTAAAAAACAAAAGCAGGAAATGTTGAAGCTGGGAGCCTGGTTACCGTGACAACTAGGGTTTACCAAACTCCCATCTCAGAGATCTGGACCTTTGCTTGAAATGGTTGCTTCTCAGATGGGCTTTGACCACCAGATTTGTGGCTCCAGCCAGATGTTTTGAAAGGGAAAAGTGGATTTGGCAATGTCCCACCTCCTGGGAGCATCATCTACATGACAGCTCCCAGTTCCTTTGTGTGACTCCCATCTCCTACCCACAAATGTTCTGTGAAGAAGGCAGAGAAGGCCAGAGCCTCTTGGCGATGGCCACAGAGAAGAGCATGAGGGACAGAGGAAGAACTATCTGACTGTTACAAAGGAAAGGTGCTACGGCTGTGTATGGGAGTTTCCTGCCCTTCCTTCTTGACAAACACTCCTGCTATTTCCTCCTCCGGGAACAGTTAACCATACTAAATGTATCTATTTCTTAATTGAAATAAAACTAAAAAAAGGCAGGTTTTTGTCTTTAAGGTTCTTATTGTCTCATTCAGATACCAGAGATTAGATCACTTGATCATCAGGCATCACTGGAGGATAACAGGCAATATATTATGAGCTTCTAGGAAATTCTGAAGATGGGTGGCTGGAGCAGGTACCACTAAAGCTGAAGAACTGGGGCTGGTGTGCAAGGCAGATGACATAGAGCTATAGCTGCTCTCTCAGGTGAGCTATAAATAAAGGTTGGAAGTGGTAAGACCTAAGGGTTGAAGATTTGTGTGGGGTCATAAATAAGCAAGAGGCATCTGTTGGGTCCAATGCTAGGTGTTTTTAAAGTAAGGCTGAAAACTCCATGGGCCATTGAAGGGGTGTGAGCAACGACAAGGACACACAGTAGGTTGGAGGAAATTTAATCCAGATGGCAGAGCACTGCAAAGAGAGGTATCAGTAGGCAGACCCAAACATAAAGCTCACATGATGCTGTACTCCTTTGATGTATTTACTGTCTTGGAAGGCTGTTGATTACAAGATGCTTAATGGAGCAGAGGCATTGCAGAGCCTCAGTTTCCCCACATTTTTGCAAGAATCTGATGTTTTGTGGTTCGAACTGTGGTCCACCAGATGCACTTTTGGTTTGCATGTCCCAAGAGCCATTTTCTGATTAAGTCTAATATGTACACATCCATGAGCATCACTTGCTTCAGGAAACGGAGGTTTGGCATTTTCCCTAGCAGGGGATAAGTCTTTTGGGCTGTCCATCCTCAGTGACTACATTGAGGCCCACTTCTCACCAGGTGGCAGAATCCTGTGCTTTCCACTGGAGAGATCCCCTTGGAACAGAGGACAGCTGGTGCCTGCTTTCAGCATTCAACACAGACAATCTGAGTTCTCTAACAAAAGCCTGTCACAGATTTTATGCAAAAAGTATAGTATCATTCTTTTTAAAAGCACCTGTTACTACTAGTGCACATCTTCAATTTTACAGTTTTTTTTTAATTTCCTGAGTACTTCTAAATAAATAATAGAACTCCCTAAATATCTTGCAACTGTGGTAAAGATCACTGAATTCCAGTGCGAATTAATGGATCATGTAAAGTCTCTATTATATCAAAAACAAAACCAGAAATTTCAGAGCTGGAGAGATGGCTCAGTGGTTAAGAACACTTGTTGCTCTTACAGAAGATCTGGGTTTGGTTCTTAGACATATATCTTGGCTAACAACTACCTTTCTTCCAGTTCCAGGGACCTATTGTTCTCTTCTGACCTGTAGGCACTAGATATACATGTAATGTGCATAAATACATGCATTGGAAAATATTCATACACATGAAATAATAAACAAAAAGAAATCCAGAAATGACATTAAAAAATTGAAGCAATATTTTTTTGGGGGGAATGCTACCTGCTGTTACAAAAGAAGCAATATTTTTAATTTTCACCATTACCATTGGCAGGGCCAGCTAAGCCCATTCCAGTGGTGGACTAACCACCCTGTGACACATTGCCATTGAGCAATGTCAGGGAGACCACTGGGGCCATCTCACTTTCCTTCTCCCTCAACAGTTTCATCTATCTAATGACTGCCATTCTGCATGGTGTGAATCTGTGTTAGATGTTATAATGAAAGGGAAACAGACTTATGAAGGGTTGGAATATCCTAATAGAGGCTAAGCAGTCTTTCATTGTTCAGCCAGGAATCCACACTCCTGTCTCTTTTCTTTTTCTCCATGTTGGTTGTTTTCATGTACGTATGGGCTACATCTCTCCTTGTAAGAATCTTTAGGAGACCAAAGGTACCAAAGGGATAATATAATTTAAATATCTCCTGTTTTAGTTAATCGTATGACCCCATTGCAGTTTCTAGCATTATTTCCCAATATCCCATATGAAGGAATGGATTCTCAAAGATGCAAAGTAATTTTTTGAGCTCATGCAGCTATGGGGATGAAAAGAAGGTTTAAAATGCATATCTGACTGAATGAGTGTGGCTGCCTGTTCATTGATCGTGTCCCTAAGGAAGAATTTGTAATTAACATGTAAAATGCTCTGAACCTAATGCTTCTAAAGGGCCTGGTGAGGCAGGGATGTGTTACATTTTTCTAAGAAGTAAAACACAGTCTAGGAGACCCCTTATATGAGGAATTGCAAATTCAAATTCCACAGTATCCAGCATTGGGAAGGTTTTTTTGGCTTTTATTTTATTTTGTGTTTCCAACTGGAGTGACCTGGGAAGAAGGAGCCTCAGTTGAGGATTTGCTTTCATCGGATTGGATGTCTTTGGGCAAATCATCCACGCAGAAGGGCCCAGTCCACTGAAGGTGGCCCATCTCTGGGCAGGTGATCCTAGGATGTATAAGAACACAAACTGAGTGAGCCACGGGGAGCAAGATAGTATGCAGCATTCTTCCATGATCTGTTTCATTTCCTGTCCTGCTTGAGTTCCTGCCTTGACTTTCCTTGCTGTGGATATCGTTCTGTATAAATAAAACACTGATTGGTCAGTGGCCAGGCAGGAAGCATAGGCAGGACAAGGAGAGAGGAGAATCCTGGGAAGTGGAAGGCTGAGTGGGAGAGAGACTGCCAGCCGCTGCCACGACAAGCAGCATGTGAAGATGCCGGTAAGCCACGAGCCACGTGGCAAGGTATAGATTTATAGAAATGGGTTAATTTAAGATATAAGAACAGTTAGCAAGAAGCCTGCCACGGCCATACAGTTTGTAAGCAATATAAATCTCTGTGTTTACTTGGTTGGGTCTGAGCGGTTGTGGGACTGGCGGGTGAGAGAGATTTGTCCTGACTGTGGGCCAGGCAGGAAAACTCCAGCTACATTTCCTCAATGATGTTTAGGGTCATGACATAAAGGCAAATAGGTCCTTTTCTCCCAAGCTGCTTTTGATCATGGTCTTTTTCACAACAATGGAAAACCAGGAACTTTAAGGTGTGAATTGAGCAGAGTGAATGGTAATGGAGAGCTGTAGGGCTTAGAGAGAACTAGAGCAGCCTGTCCTATTAGATACTGCAGAATCAATGCCTTTAATGCCACTTCATGGCCCTTTGAAACATGTCTGTAAGCAATGTTCTCTTATTATTAAAAACCCTAACTTTCCCAGTAAGGAATGTGTAAATTGCCATATGCATCTTATCCAGCATATATGGTAAAAGCTAAACTACAAACCAGAGTCTTAGATATGGATGAACTAGTTGAGACCAAATTAGAGACGCCATTTCTTCTTTTATTGTAACCCAGAAGAGTGACATTAGTTAGGTATGATAGCAATGGACTGTGAGAGTCCCAGTTTGGTGTTGGCTGGCTTAGAGAAGAGGCACATCATACCAGGGTGCATATTGAGTCATGGAGTATGCAGCAAAGCTCAGAGTGGAAAGAATGAGATTGGACAAAGTAGCTCCCAATATTCATACAACCAGAGTCAAAATGTTTGTCTCAGTGTAAAGATGCCAGCTGCATGAGCAGCAAAATAGTCACACAAGACTAGATGCATTAGTGTAGCAATGTATACAGTTTCCTGGAAAATGAAAAAACAATCCAAAAGAGACTCAAATTCTTGCAAGTGCAAGGAAATGCTCATATCTTTACAGGATCAAAGAGACATTAGCCTTGTGGAATTGTAACCTGTGCCACCCCTATGGAAAATGGTCTAGTGGTTGCTCAAAAGTTAGATGTAGAGTGCCCATAAGACCTGGAAATTCTACTCTTAGGTTTGCACTTAAAAGAAGTAAAAAATGTGTTTGAACATAAGATTGTACACAAAAGTTGATAACATTGTTATTCATAATATCAAAATGGTATGGACAGGTATGTTCATCACATGTGTACTCATATAGTGGGCATCATGGAAAGGGACATCATTTGGCCCCCTCAAAGATACAAAGCACCAGCTGTATGCTGGCATATGCCTGTCATACTGCAACAGGAGGTTCAGGAGTCCAAGCCAGCCTCCCTTACATTGTGAGACCCTGTCTCAGAATATTAATGACAAAAAGACAGGAAAAGGCTATGCACACCTGTGTTCCCTGCAACAGGAGTCAACCTGGCAAATGTTAGCTAAGTGAACAGAGCACAGGAGGCAAGACAACATCCTGTCCTAGTTCTGCTTCCTGTTGCTGTGGTAAACACTGTAGTCAAAAGCAACTTGAGAAGGACAGGGTTTATTTGGCTTCCGTGACTGGTTGGTCCATCCTCGGTGGAAGTCAGGGAAAGGAACTCAAGCAGTAGAGAGATGGGAACCAACAGAGAGAGCTGCCTTGTACCTTTGGTCTGTGCTTAAACACCTTTCTCATATCTCTCAGGGCCACCTGCCCAGGGTGAAACCATGCACAGTGAGCTGGGCCCTCCTACATCAATCAATCATGAAAATGCCCCACAGACTTGCCCACAGGTCAGTGTAATGGAGGCTCTTCCTTAATTGATGTTCCCTCTTCCCAAGTAACCCCAGTTTATGTCAAATGGATTTAAAAAAAGAAGCCAGCAAATGTATGATCTCATTTATATGAACAACCTAGACTTGCTCCCAATCTAGGAAGATGGGAAGTAGAAAGTGTTTAAGCTGGGAAGACAGAGGACAGAGAGGGCAACAGTGGGAAAGGTATGCATTCTTTTCAAGGTGATAAAAATGCTCTAAAATTGACTATAGCAATGGCCACACGCACTTGTGTATATACCAAGCCTCATTGGACTTGTACATTTTAAATGAGTATATTGATGGCCATTGAATTCTGTCTCAATAAATCTGTCCCTTGGGCCTCTTCACAGTCCATTCCATCTTGAGTGTCTCTGTCTGTCTTCCTTGTTGCAGGCCTGTGTGCCACCAGCTGATTATGATAATGGCCTGTGCTTGGGTAGCACCTTTCTTTCAAGGATGTCAAGTAGTTTGCAAACACTAATTAAGCCTGTGCTGCCAGCAGAGGGGTAAACATTGTTTTACCGTTCACAAACATTCAAGCAATCTTTTTTAACTGCAACTGATTCAACCCATTTCCTCTGGCTGGTTGGCTCTCGAACAGTTTTTTAACAGTTCAGGAATTCAAACACATAGCAGTTCGCTATGTGTCTCCCCCAATTGCTGAAGGGCCTCATCTGAATACTTCATGTCACTTAACTCTCCACCACCTCAGGAGGTCGAATTATTGATTCTGACTGTGCTGAGAAGTTGAGATCCAGAAAGATTGCGTGTCATGGAAGCTAACTCTGGGAACTCCCACCGAGACACGTGCGGCACAGTGTCAATAGGAAGGTGAACACACAAAGTAGACACTAAGGGGATGAATAAGGATGGTGGGACCACTTTAGGCTATAGCACGGGGACTCCCCAACTGTGCACATTGGGATTTGTCGTAACTGGACTGTTGTTCTGTTCCTGTGTGGCTAATCTCTGTCTCTGTATATTATTTCACTTTGTAAGGTCTGAGGCTCAAACCCAGGGCTTTGCCTGTCCTAGGCAGGCATTCTCCACTGAGTTATAACCTCAGCTTTGCTTCCCTCCTTTAATGGTTAAAGTTCCAAGCGTATGTATCCAATTATACAGTCGTGTGTGTGTGTGTGTGTGTGTGTGTGTGTGTGTGTGTGTATACACATGGCATGCACAGAGGCTAGAGAAAGATACTGAGTGTCCTCTATTGCTCTTTCACTTGTTCTTTTGGGGAAGTCTCCAGTAAACCTGGAGTTTGCAGTTTTTATAGCCATCAAGCCCGTTACCTTCCTGTCTCCCGGCTCACACACCCCTCATCCAGTGTTGGATAACAGGTTCTTGACTATGCACAGTTTTTTATATGGGTACCGGGGATCCAAATTCAGGCTTTCATGCCTGTACAGCAAGCATTCTTACCCACTGAGCCATTTCCCTAGGCCTGAGTTTGCCAGCCTGAAGTCATGCCATCACACCTGGAAGTAAAGGTACAGGAATAGGAAATGCACTCTAATTTACCTTATCAGAGAAGAAGACCTCCCAGCATTCCCTGGAGCAAGTGAAGCAAGCTGGAAGATTGAGCATACATCTGTTCAGCTGGATATTCTTTCTATTGCATCAACTTTAACTCAAGCTTCAGAGTTTTCCAATTCAGTGCATTTCTCAGTCACCAACAGCTGGCTAGCAATGAAAAGGAAAGAGCCATCCCCTCTACCCAATTGGGAATGGTGAAGGAAGGACATGGAGGAAATACCACATTCTATAGAGATATTTCCATGAGGCTGTGCAGGCTTCCAGAAGGACTTCATAATTCAGGCCAACAGGACTGATGAGAGACTTCTGAATGTTGATGTGTATCATTTGTGTGTTGGCTGAGGATCAAAGCTTAGCTTTTTATTGTCATTTTGATTTTTTTTCTGAGACAGGGCTCCACTCTGTAGCCCAGGCTGGCCTGAAACTCACTGCCATTCATGTCATCTTCAAACTCATGATAATTCTCTTGCTTCGGTCTCTTAGGTACTAGGATTATGAGTGTGAACCATTATGCCTTGTTCAGTGAACTGACTCTCTCCTCTGCAGATCATGAGGCTTTCTCTTTCCTGTTAAATATTTACAGAAAGTACAAATAACCATCCCAACCACATATCATTTAAATTAGTTAAGTGGAAGATGTATTATTTTTAATGAAAAGGAGTCTTTTTATAGTGAGAATACCATACACACTGGCAGAGATGATTTCTGTAGAATACCTCCATCAAATTGTCAGTGCCTCACCTTGTGCTCATGTCAACTGATTAATTCAGCAACGGTTCTTGGGTATCTTCTATGGATAGAAGATGCTCCATGCAGAAGGGAAATTGTCCTAGTGGGGAAGCCACACAGTCAGAAGGAAAACATATGATGTGAGATACTAATAAACACCATGAAGAAAAGTAAAACCTAATGAAGGGCTGGAGAGTAATAAAGCTGCAATGCCTACTGTTTTAAATAGCTTGGTCAGGACTAAAAGATACAAGCTTAGAAGGTACTGTTCAGCTGAGTCAGGAGGTAGAGTCTATTCCTTGGATGGGTGTGAAGACAGTCATCACAGTTCTGTGGATTGGATTAGGTCAAAGTTTCTGAAAAAAAAAAAAGTGGAAAGCAGTCCCTAAAAGGAGAAATTATAGGGGCTGGAGAAATGGCTCAATGGTTAAAAGTACTTGCTGGGTTTTTTTGCAGTGGACCTGAGTTTAGTTGCAGCACCTTTATGGTGTCTTACAACTGTCTGCAACTTGAGTTTTAGGGACTCTTATGCCCTCTTCTGGACTCAATGGGCACTGCATGCATGCAGTGCTCCGACATACATGCAGGCAAACACCACGTTCTATAGAGGTATATAAAATACACATAAAATAAAAGTACATAAGTCTTTTTAAAAAGAAAGATATTACACATTGGTTACTCCAAGTCTGGGAAGCAACTGTGATGCCCATTCTAAGCAAACACAACAGGACAGTTAGGGATTGACTTGAGAACAGGTGCAAAAAAAGCTCAAGATTGGTTGACATCATCTATCACATATGAGACCAAAAGGTTATAAGCAGGATGAAAAACAAAAACAAAAACAATAACAAAAGATAATTGGGTTGAAGACCAGTGTAATTTTCTTGTCTCCAATTCAGGATGAGTACAATGTACTAGGCATTTGGAAGAACCTAAGAAAAGTGACATACTTGTCCTTTTTTGAGCAGGTGACTCTGTGTGCACATGAAAATTTTAAACCCAGTCTCTAAGATTAAGAAGTGTGAATGTGGTAGAGAAAGATGCCAGGCAGACATATTTCAGGTAAAGTAACAGCATGTGTAGAGGCTCAAGGGCAGCAGATGATTTGTGAGAGTGTAAGTAGTTTGGCTTGACAGGAATGCATAAAGCAATGTAGGTAAGAATTGGGAGGTCACGTAGAAGAGACAGGCAAGGGCCAAAGATCCTAAACTAAAGAATGTGGGCATTTGCTCTTAATGTCTAGCATGCACTAGGTGTAAATGTTTGTTGGCTCTATGAATGCCAGGCTCTGGGCAACAGTGAATATTTATTTATTTATTTTTACTCTTTTATTTAATTTTTTTTCTTTTCTTTACATACCAACCCCTGTTCCACTTCCCTCCCCTTTTCCTGCTCCCCCTACCTAACCCCATCCCACTCCCATCCCCTCCCTCCTCATAGAGTTTAAGGCCTCCCTTGGATAGTCAGCATAGGCTGGCATACCAAGTCGGGGCTGGAACTAACCCCTCCTCCTTGCATCAAGGATGAGTAAGGCATCCTACCATAGGGAATGGGCTCTAAAAAGCCAGTTCATGAACCTGAGATAAGTCCTGGTCCCATTGCTAGGGGATCCACAAACACATCAAGCCATGCAACTTTCACCCACATTCAGAGGGCCTAGGTCGGTCCCATGCAGGCTCCCCAGCTGTCAGTTCAGGGTCCAGGAGCTCTCACTAGCTTGGGTCAGCTCTCTCTGTGGTTTTTCCCATCATGATTCTGACCCCTCCTTGCTCTTATAATTCTTCCTCCCTCTCTTCAACTGAACTCCAGGATCTTGGCCAAGTGCTTGGCTGTGGGTCTCTGCATCTGCTTCCATCAGTCACTGGATGTAGGTTCTATGATGACAATTAGGGTAGACATCAATCTGAGTGCAGGGGAAGGCTAGTGATGGGCAGTGGGAACATGAGGGTTCGAGATGGCTAAGTTGGGAGAGAGATGGGGAGGGAGAGCAATCGAAGAGATGTCTTGACAGAGTGTACCATTAAGGGGGATGGGGAAAAATCTGCAGAAAAGGAAAACCCCAGGAACTCACAAGATTGTCCCCAGCTAAGACTCATAGCAATGGTGGAGAGGGTGCTTGAACAGTGAATAGTTTTAAGTGGGAAGTTGAAAATATAATCAGACTGATGTCTTACGGATGTTTAATCTAACGGTAAGATGAAGACCTTGTTTGCAGTGGCACAGTGTTGGAAACAAGAATAGAAGTCAGGCTGCAGGCTACAGAAATCCAACTGAGAAGCTTAAGCTGGAGCAGGTAGGATCCGTGGGGGAAAGTTTCTTCTTTCTCCTCAATGTTACTCTTGGGTTTGAACAAAAATAATATGTCGAGAGTATGGCCAAGTTTACCCTATTTATCAAAACTCTTATAGGAGAATATTTTTATTCTTTAAAAATTTTAGATTTATTTATTTTATGTACATGAGTGGTGGTTTGCCTTCACGTATGCATGTGTACCCCAAGTGCAAGTCTAGTGCCCTTGGAAGTCATAAGAAGACATGGAATCCCCTGGAAATGGAATTATGGATGGTTGTAAGTCAGCACGTGGGAACCAAATCCAGGTCCTCTGCAAGAGCAGCAAGTGCTTTTCAAGCCGTCTCCCCTGTCTGTCTTCATTTTTATTCTTGATATAGTTTGTGAAGTCTTAAATGTATCCGTATACTGAATAACCGGATGCTTTAAAATATGTATTAATAGATTACATTTAGTGTCTCCCCCTGGCTATAAGAGTCAAGGGTATGAAGACTCTCAGTTTACTCTCTCACTGCTTGCTAGATTCCCATGGGAGATCAGTGGGCGTTCAGGGACTTTCCAAGAACATTTTTATTCTTGCCTCCTGGGGCTACTTCATGGCAGCAGCATGGAGTGTCCAGTCACCTCTCTCAACCCATGTCATCCTCAGGGTTCATGTACTCAGGGTTATTTCACTCAGAGCTGTTTCTTTCTTACTGAGACCAAGTCAGAATCTGACAGGTGGTGATTAGTAGAGAAGCTGCTGTCTACACATCAAACCAGAGGCTGGGGTTTGCTTCCAGGTAGGCATTTGTCTGCCTTCCATGGTTGTCATAAGTATCAGCCAAGCTTATTGGTGGGAGAGAGAGTCATGTCTCAATTGTGGGGCAACAGGGTATGTACTGTCCTGTGTTGGAGAGCTTAGAGAATCAGGAGAACCCAGACTGTGGGTGTGGAAGCTTCAGACGACCCATGTCCCTTAGAACCACTGACTTTGATGACTCTTCTTTCCCTTCTTCCAGAGAGCATGGTCTACTGGGTACCAATATTGCCATCTACACTGGTGTTCAAAGAGAAATGAACGCGTCTCCTGCTACAAAATACCAACAGCTTGTTGGTAAAGAGTGATAAGTAAACAGAGGAGTAAAGCATGGTAAAATAAAGGCGTGTAAATTTCACTTTAATTTCCTGCTAGAGCATTTCTAGGTATATTGTAATACTTTACCAAACCTGTAACAAGAAAAAGTTTTCTTCATTTATTTTCCTATGCTTCTCCATAAGAGTTAATTGCTTATTTTAGGAAGTCACAAATACAAGAGCCTATGGGCTGGGCGGCTGACATGAGTGAGTGGGGGGCATGTAGGAGGGGTGGAGAGTGGGTAAACGGAGGAACGCTGTGTTCCAAAGGGGGCAGCTGCTACTCAGAGCAGGCAGATTGCTGCTGGGCATAAATACACAGCCCGTGATGCCAGCTCTTACGGTTTTTCAAGAGAAACTGGGTTTTATGTGAAATCTCTGATTTTTAAATTCTTACAACTAACTTAAATAATTAAAAAAAATGCAGTGCCGGTGAAACTCTTACTGGCCAGATTGTCTGGGTAGTAGAAGGATGCTCTAAGAGGTAGATCTGTGCGAGTCCTAAGGAAGAGTGTAAAGACAGGAGCGGAAGTACCTGGAGTTACCCAACAGCTCCCATCACTGAATAATGCCTTTGTTTTGCAGAGACAAAAAGAGAATCTCAAATACTTGTCATTTGCTTTCTTCTCTTTGCTATTGCAAAGCACTTTGCAGCATTTTGAAGAAAACAACACTCAAGTAAACAACACTATTTTCTTTGAAGATGAAATCAATCCCAGAACACACCCTTTGAGGCTCTGAGTACATCTGACCATTTTCTCCACACCCCTTGACACACAAACTAAATGAGCCATTATGCTGTAAATTTGTCTTCAAAGAAACAAGGAGAGAGTCCAAGGACTTGGGCATGATGGTTCCTTGGACAGGGATTGCTTCCATCCAGCCTGCTGGTCCTTATGTATGAAGTCCCTGCCATCATTCTACTGTGTTTCTCTTCCACAGCACAGCAGGGATACATGCCTTCTGTGCCTGTTTCTGGACTCAGTGTCATCGACTATGTCTGTGTCCAGTAACTACAGCCTAAGGGAAAAAGACACATTTGACCTTGTAGCATTTGAAGTATGGCGTATTTGGCTTTGCTTGGGAAGTACATATGGACCTGGGCCGTGTGAGCATCAGAGAGTCCCTAGGGGATGTGGTATAGAGAGGTGAACTTCCCAGGCCCAGCCCTACTCCTTTGGCAGACTATGTTCTCCAGAATCTTCGTGGTGCCAGCTGCCCTTTGCTTCCCACCAGCCAATGGCTATAAATACAGTCACATTTCCCACATACTGTATTTATGTTTCAGAAAATGT
This sequence comes from Peromyscus californicus insignis, assembly GCF_007827085.1. Lineage (NCBI taxonomy): Eukaryota > Metazoa > Chordata > Mammalia > Rodentia > Cricetidae > Peromyscus > Peromyscus californicus. The sequence continues at coordinate 23,130,176 of NW_026294402.1, forward strand.
CTGCGTTGCATACGTAATAGAGGAGATATAATTATAATATTTCAAAACTGGCCAAATTTCATGAAATATAAAATAACAGATGGCACCACACAATATTGGTGCGGTGTGCTTCGTTTAAATCATAACTGGGGCCTGAAAATGTTCCCATTTGGTGCAGGCTGGTGATGAGAGTGTAAGTGTTAAGGGATAGGTTTGGAGTGTCTCTGTTTCTTTATCCTCTTGAAGCTTATTTTGGGGAAAATGGAGCTGAGAAGCTGCCCATGCCTTAGGAGCCTCAAGTCCAGCCTTGCTGATTCACTGATTGCATGCACCCCAGTGTCTCCATTAGCTGGATAGTAGAGATATGACCTATGTACCCACGTTATGGCTTAGACACTGCCTGCCTGTCTGCATGTACATTTATCTCCCATGTGATCATCTGTTCACTGAGAGCTCAGCTAAGTTTTTAAGCCTTCAGATAGAGCACAGCAGTTATGCTGGATGTTTCTAGACAGATGTGAGTTATGTTTTGACCCCACATTTGACAGCTGTTTTCTTTCCTTCATCCAAAGCCAACGCGATTTGTGATATCACTGGTCCTCAGCAGTTCCTTGGGAACTGGAGTTTAATGTGAAATCAGACCAGGTGACTCACATGCTACTCTAGAGCTCAACTCCTCTCACACTGAGCAAAACGATTCACTAATTTGGACAGGCCAACATTTGCGTAAGTGCTCACACAACCCACATTCTACAAGTGGCTGTATTCTCCTCACTCCAGTTGCCCTTTCCATATTCCTGAAGACACTATAATATTCAGTCATATGTTTTCAGACCCTCTATATATGTAGAACAATATAGGCCAACACATGCCTGTTGGAGACTCTCTTTGCCTGAAGGTGAAGTCTTTCATGATTCAGCCTTTCCTGAGTCAAATGCCTGAAGAAGCAGTCCCAGCTGGTGGAAATAACTGGTGAGTGTTTGTATTTAACCTTCTGATAAGAAATGATTTCCCTAACTCCTGTCCAACACAGGCACTTGAGAATTTGACTATAAGGAAACCATTGATCTTTGGGCAGAACAATTTTAATGGGAGGAGATAATACCTTTGCTTGGTATGAGGAGGATATTCTAGTGATAGAAATAGTTCAGAGAATGAAAAGCTCCCTCAGGAGGTAGTAGTGCCCATGAGCGGAGGAACCCATAGGGCTATATCCAAGTGTGCTACACTTGGTGACAGTAGAAGGACACTAGGGACTTGCTTTGCCAAGTGCAGCCAACCACCTGCAGTAGAAGTCCTTGGAGGCTTGTTCGAAATGTGATTCTCGGGCTCCACTGAGATCTAAGGAATCAGTTTGAATTTGGGCAAGATCTCCAAGTGCGGTGTGTACTTTATAATCTGGGAATCCCCGTTCTCCAGGACTCCCTCTAGTGGGCATGTCTGTCTGAGTGAATTGGGGTTACTAAGTGCATATGACTACTTGTGGCCCTCAACTCTCTCAACTCTGAGGTAGAGAAACTGAATACAAGTAGGGTGAGAGGACTCTTCCAGGCTCCTCTACTCAGACGTGTTCGTAACACAACAGGACTGGAATGCTTTTGCCTTCTGTCCCACTGATGCCCACTCTCTTGTAATCTAGAAAGCGTGCTGAAAACCACACAAAGTTGTTTCTTTGAACTTTACCACTGAATGGCTCCGTGAAAATGATAACATCGTAACTAGATGGGGTAAAGCTTTAAGCCATCATTAGCAATTAAGCTATTAATGTTAATTAGTGCATCAATTTACTATAAGAGAGCAGGGCTTATCATCTTTGTATCCCCACTATTTAGCATGTTGCCTGACAAATATGATTATATAATTTTTTCTATGTCTATATGGCTTTTTTTGCAAATAAGGATTTGGAGTGACATTACTAGTCAAGTAAGTTTTTCTGGAATCAGAATGCCTCAGATTCGGGATAATTCAAGAAACATGTGGGTAGCAAGATTCTACCCAGAAGAATTTTTGAGGATTCTGGAGGCCCAGGGATCTGGATTTGGTCAGGAAGGGAGGTGGGGTGTGATGGAGCAGCATTGAGCATTCACACTGTTATAGGTTGCCACCTCCTCCACAACACGCATATGGTGAGCTACGTGAACCACACAGAGGGTGTCTTAGTTACTGTTCTTCTGTTTCCATTAGACACCCTGACCAAGGCAACTTACAGAAGAAAGTTTATTGGGGGTTTCAGAGGGTGAGTCCTTGACCATTATGGCTAGGAATGTGGTGTTAGCAGGCAGGCAGGCATGGTGCTGGAGTGGTAGCTGAGAACCTGCTTACATCTTGATCCATAAGTACAAGGCAGAGAAAACTAGCAGGGAGTGGCATGAACTTTTGAAACCCCAAAGTCCACTTCCAGTAATATCCCTCCTCCAAGAAGTCCATATCTCCAAATCCATGCCAAACAGTTCAAACAACTAGGGACCGAGTATTCACACACACGAGGCTGTGGGCCATTCTAGTTCAGATCACCACAAAGGGTGACTCCTGCTGTGTGGCTGCTCCTTGTGCTCTCCAGAACTTGTATTGGTGAAATTACTGAGGCCACTCCACGTAGTTAAAAGGGAGGTTTATTAGTGGCATAACTTACAAATGAAGAGATAGGTAGGTCGCAGGTTCTGGGGAAGATGTAGCGCAGTCCGGCAGTGTTCTCTGGAGAACTCTGCTCGGTCTACCTCTAGCGTCCAGGGTCCAGGAATTAAGAGAGGGCGGTGCATCTGGATCTCAGGTCTTCAGGGCCCTTTCTTGGCCCCGCCTTGTAGGCGTGATAGTTACCGAAGCCTCAATGGGGGTTGGAACTTCCAGACCAAAGCTGGAATGGCTACCCACTACAAACTTGGATTATGCACCTGGCTGGCTTTACAATCTTAGGTGTAATATGACAAAATTCCCAAGATTGTGCATTCTAGCCAGATTGGTATTCAAATCTAAGCGTGTTTCTTCTTAGCCACTTAATATTCTTGAACAAATTACTCAATCTCTTTAATCCTCTTTGTCCTCACCTTTAAAATGATGATAATACCAGCACCAACCCACAGGGCCACAGTTAGGTTGCAATGATAGAACACAGTATGTTTTACTCAGTATCAAATGATGAGCAAATACTGTACATTAAAATTGCCACTGCCATTGTGTTCCTATTGTGAGCTTTGTAAGCTACTGAAACCTGCACTTGGACATGAGCATATATTTATTATCAGAATTTAACAGGATCTTCTATGACTTTCTAGCACCACCTAAGGATGTCTTCTGGGCCGCTTCCCTCTCTGCCATGTGTTCTTGCTCCAGGATTCACCTGCACCCTTCTTTCATCCATGCAAATAGTTTCCTGGGAGACTTTCATTTGTACACAGGCATGGTAGATACATATGCTTATAACAAAGGTTATTTCACTGAAGGTATTTCACGTAACCTTCTCTGCCATACTGATGAATAAATTCTTCACGACAACGCTGAGAAATGAGAAGAAAATTCTAAACAGGAGGCCAAGCTCAAACCTTCTCATGTTTAAATAACCTCCTATGAAGGAAAACTAGTTAGGAATCCTAGAGATGAGGGGGACTCTTCCTAAGTGTTATTTTTTCAAGTGATTGGCTTGTTTCACTGGGAGATAATAAAGGAGTTGTCTCCTTTCATGCTGTTGTCCTGGAGTGCCTTAAAGGAGAGGATTGTAGATCTTGACCTTTCCTAGAAAATAAGAGCTCAGACTCATACGAGCAGAAGTCAGCACTTCTGGGTGGGTCACCTGAGTGCATTCATCACTTTTCTCCGAGTCTCTCCTGGTCCAGGCAACCACCACGGATATCATGGGAATTTCATTAACACACTTCCATAGTGTTCCCTGGACTGATCTCAAGCATAAGTACAGTTCTGTAAATAAGTATCACCCTGAACATGAGTGAGGACGTTGTCCTGTTAGTCACTATTGTCAATCATTTACTGAGTCCCTACTGTGAGATAAGTGCAAATGACTAAATTTCCTGCTCTGGAGAAGTTTACGAGCTGAGAGTGTATACAGAAACATAAAGAAATACAACTTTTTTTTTTTTTTTTTTTTTTTTTTTTTAGTATGTGCTCTAACAGGAAATACAGCAGGTGAAGGAACATCCCACATCCAGGAAAAGAAGTAGACAACTCTTAATGATCCTTACCAGAAAAACACAACAGCCCAATTCACACTGTATGGTAGAAGTTCAATGGGATGGGCCCCGTGGTCAAATGTGTCCATTGAATTGGGATGTCCGATTATGTAGGAGGTTGTGTTTCAACAGTTCCGTGAATACCATTCCTAGGAATCAGTGATTAGAAGGGAGTGTGGGAGTAGGAGAAAGGCATTCTCAGGACTCAGCTTTTCCAATCCAGCTGCAATGAAGGCATGGAGGCTCCCAGAGACAGAGATCTGGCTTGTTGTCTGGAGAGAATAGATACCACCCTGTCTCTTCATAGGTGAGTCTCTTTCTGTACTTCCTCCTTCTTTACTTTACGTTTATGTCCCAAGACACAGAAATCTGGCTTTGACACCCTGATTTTGACTATAGCCTGTAATGCCCTCCCACTGACAGTCATCTCCTGGAAAAATGTTAATATATGTTTTCCTTGGGTTTTGGTGGCTGCCTGTGTTGTCATCCTCTTGGGGACCTTTTCCATATCGATTTGGTGACAAAGCAGTGTCTTTATCACCCTCCCTCCATCCTTGGTTTCTTCAGAGAGTTCTTTCAGGTTCACTTCTCCGTTCTCTTAGTCCTGGGTTCACTTTTCGGGAACTTGTTTCATGAACATTAGTGATAGCTCCCATGACCATGTGATTTAATGGGCATGATTACAGTTTCTCTCCCCAACAAGTCCTGAAGCAGTTGAGAAAAACCAAGTCAAATGGATGTATAACTATGAAGTTTATGAAGGGGAACAGTGGTTCATGTCCAGTGTACCCACCAAGAATGTTTTATTTCATGTCCTTCTTTCTCCCAAATGGCCATCTTCACTCAGCCACAGGCCAGCTGACCTGTCAGCTGTCAGTGTTGTCTTCCTCAAGAGATTGGACCGTCCAGGGAAGCAATCACACATGGACCACTGGCAGTTTTTCTTTTACAAGGTAACATGACAGAGAAGAAGAGGGAAAGGAAGAGGAAACAAGGGAGGGAGGGAGAAAACAAGTGAATAAACACATATGACTATAGATGATCAAAAACTGCACGAATCCTGCCTAATAGAGAGACAAGAGCTTCGGCACACCAGACTTTTATCATTTCTCCAGTCAAATGAATCTGTCTTCTTCCTCTCTCTGGAGAGAGTAGGCACCACCTTTTCTTTTCATGACATCTATTATACAGCATCATCCCCTTTCTTTTCCCCTTTCCATCCCCCTCCCCCCTTTCTCTGTGTGTTTCGGTGGTGCTTAGGATAGTGAGGCAAGCAGGACAAAGTTTTTATTTCAAAACGTTTTCTGAGAAGGGACAGATGTTATTACACAAAGGTAGAGAAATCTGGAGCGAGGTGAAGGCAACTCCCCCAGTTACTACCTACACTGACAACGGTATCCTTAGTTAAAACTCTTTTCTGAGCCATAGTTTTATAGATGGAACTTCTTGATTGGATGTCTCAAGTGTAATCACAAGCCAGCTTGTCCTGAAGGCACAGCCTAGCACTGAGTTTGTCCTGTATGTCAGAGACTGTACAGCAGCCCCATGTGAGCTCTAACATCAGACCTTCCTGTTGGCTCTTTGAGGTCGATGATGAGGGTCGTGGGTGAAATCAAGTGGTAAAATGAGGATATGTGGCTAGTCAGCAGCCTGACTCCACAACTGTTAGCTACAATACTGTGCTGACTTCTCAGCCTAGACCACAGCTGTTCTCTCCAGCTGGGTTGGAACTGAGTGCATTCTTCCTCAGTCACTAACATCATTAGCATCCAGGAATATAACAAGCGCTCGTGGTGTCAGTTTTTCAAACCCCTCATTGCCACTGAATCCTGAAGACGGTATTAACTGAACCCCTCCAAGCCTATCACCGTCATTGAAATCTATAGACTGAGCTCCTCTCTTTTACCTGGATGGCTACAGTGTTCCTCCAGATCCAGGTCAGCTACCTTCCACACTAAACCGCATCCAGTATCTAGAGTGGTCCTGTGTACCCACAGAGCATCCCAGAGAGAGATGAGCTACTCAGCAGAACCTGCAGTGTCTGAAGATCAGGTACCCTTCAACTCCTCTACTGTGTCTGCGGGGCTGGCATGGTTTGTCTTTGGACTGGGTGACCTTATTTCACTTCCTGAAATGGATCGTGATCATTTTCTACTAGTGCCATGACCCTTCAGCACTGGCTCATTCTTTGGCTCTCAGATGGAATCATTCCTTCCCAGAGAAGCCTTCTTTATCCCATCAAACCAGGCCAAGCCTCCCATTTCTCCTTTCTTATCACAATGCATCTTTATATCCAGGCAGTTGTTACCTTTATGACTTTGGTTGTTTGTTTGAATGGTTGCTTAATAGTTCTTTACCTTCCCTAAGACCATAAATTCTGGAAGCCAGAGGCCTCATCTGGTGCTAATCTCTGTTTTATCTCAAGGGCCAAGTTTAGTTCTAGAGAGGTTTAGTAGATGCTAATTGGACATTTAGGAAGGAGGACAATTCCTCCTTCCCCCTCCATGACACCCCCCCCCCCACCGTGTGTATTCATGACATAGGATAAGGGTGAGGTTGGGAACAACTTGCCATAGGTTTCCCCTCCCACCATGTGGCTCTTTGTAGCCTGAGCTCAGGTCAATGGGTTTGATGGAACACACCTTTACCTACTGACGGAGCCATCTTCTCAGCCCTGGATACTATTCCAATGATGGTAGAGGCTTACACCAGTTGGGCCTTTCTAGGAAGCAGATACTGTTCAGTAGTAAACACAAATTGTCATTGCATTCTAACAACCACAGGAGATAATGACCTTGCTTATCCCAGTCATACAGTGAAGCAACTGAAAAGGAGAGAAGCAAGAACCATACCCAGAGGGGCTAAATATCAGAGCTTGATTTTAGATCCAGTTCTGTTTGGGTGTCTCTGATGAGACCCTACCACTTCTGCAGCACCAACAGCCAGCCTATCTGTCCAAAATGGCCTAACTTCTGTGGTGATATTTGGAATGTAATTCTCACTTATTAACATAAAAGTTTATCTCTGACTGCAGTAGATGCATGTTGTCATACTTACTTTTTTTTTTTTTGCTTTGTTTTGTTTTGTTTTCATGCATGGGAGAAGACAAAGAGACAATCCAGATAACATGAGGTCAACAATCCAGAGCCCTGTTTGAACAATAAAGACCAAGATGCAGATCTGGAGCTCAGAAAAAAAAGAAAGAAAAAAAAAAGGCCATCTGAAGTTAGATGGGAGGGCGAGGGGAGCCCTTCTTGCTCCTTCCTCCAAGCCCATGAGGTAGATGGGAAGCTTCTCATGGACATCAGAAGCTAGAGAAATGTGGTAGTTTCTGGAAATGAAACCCAAAGAAGCAATCTTGAGGTTAACATGTTTATATAAAGGTATTGTTTCCATCTGAAATGTAGACCTGGAAGTTCCATGATGGGTATTTGTGGGGTCAGCTCAAGACTGACTTGTTGGAACGCAATCAACCAGGGTGTCACTGGACCAGTCTTTAGACACCTTCAAGCTCCTGGTTAAATGATTCCTAGATTTTCACTCACTCCTTGTGGCTGCTCAGTTGGATGAATACTCTGCATAATTCACCAGGTAGGAAAACAGAGACCTAGAGGAGAGGATACCTATCTAAGACCATAAGAGCATATTACATTCTGGCTTTTCTGTCTAGAAAGTCACCTTATCATCTGCACTTGGCCATTGTAAAGATCATTTATGACTCCAGGTTGTAGAAAGACGGGATGTTCTTTAGTTCATTTATGCCTGTGCACATTTATTCTGTGGTTACTAAATATTTCTGGAAACTGAGGAATAGAGACAGAAGAACAAGGAAGGCTCCTACTTTAGAATACAGAAATGCAATCAGTGACCATGGAACTAACACAGGCTTCCTGTTTTCTAATATTCCCAGTAGAAGCATCACCATATCCTAAGTTGTAACCTTTTCCCACAGCAATGTGGTGTGGAGTAAGAAAGCTCAAGGTAAGGGGTCTGCAAAAGGCAGGAGGCCTGACAGAATGAGGAATCTACACAAGATGAGAAGTCTGAAGCTTGAGGACTTGCACAGAGCAAGGGCCATGCATGAGTAAAAAGACTGCACCAGGTAAAGGAACTGTTGTGCATGGTAAGAGATCTTCATGTGTCAAGGGGTCTGCAGAGGGCCAGATGCTCCTGTATTGCCCTTCAATGCTGTGATGCTCAGAAAACAAATGCCTGGCACATAACTCCGAGCTGATGTTTCCCTATCTGCATCTCATAGAAGCTCAAGGATCTTTCACAAAGATGGGTCTTGTTGACCAATGTAGAGGACTACACTTGTTGCATGTCTGTCTGATTGCAGTGCCGCCTTCTTCTGAAGCTAACGTCTGTACCCTGGCCTTCTGGCCTGCCTTCTTTCCCTCTCATTTCTCTGTGTCCTTGTGAGCAGCAGGGACTTTCCTTCAAACCATCATTTCTATTTTAGATCCTCTCCCACAAAATCTGTACTTAAGAGATAGCTGATGAAACACCATGGAGAATAAGTAGAAGGTGCTCTGTAGAGTTTACCAGCTCAGCTCTTTGTACAAGGGTTTGAATACGCCATTGAAGAATCTTATTATTTCATTTTTTGTCTGCATTCTAGAGCATGGTGTTAGTGTCTGCGCACAGACCATACTGCTTCCTTGCCCTGGCTACTACTGAAACTCATTGGCTTGCCCTGAAAGAGGCATAGAAATTATGTCTTCCAGCTGGGCCCTCTATGGACAGATGCCTTTATAGGTCACAGGGGACTTTTGACCTATCCATGTGTCTTTTTACAAGTTATGGGGAACATGAATTAACCTCTAGGGAGGCCAGTATTATCTAAAAATGTGTGTAGAATTTCAATGAAAGCTTTATGATGAGTGTACTTTGATATTTGGATGGATAAACTCAAGTTCTTGCAAAACAAGCTTACTTAGGATGGCAGAAAGCTGGGTGGCCATGTTAGTAGAGCCAACATCATAGAATCTTTATGACATGAGCCCAACGGATGAATAGTTAGATCATTGAAGGTAATGACCTGGGGAAAGAATAGTATGGTACTCATGGGACTCCTGTTAGCTCACTTGAAGATGGATATCATAAAAACCCAAGCTGGGCACTTCCTTCCCCCTCAAAGCATCCCCATTAAGTAGGTGCTGCCCATGTGTGCTGATCTAGGCAAATCCATCTGGGGTATCATCATCACCAAGAGATACAGATTTGGCTTAATAATACATGTTGTAAAAACAAAGTCTGAGAATTCAGCCACCATGGAGACTACCTAAGTGAATGGCAGCCTGAAAACCAAATGCAGGTCGACCAAATACAGTCTGCCATCTACCATCTATGGAGAAGTGGACCTACAACACTCTAGGCACCAAGACCAATATGGAAGACCTGCTTGAGCAAAGACTGAATCTGACCTTTGATTCATCTGCTCTAACACTGGGTGGTGGAGATGGGGGTGGGGGAATGATGCTAAAATCAAGACAGGATACAAGAGAGAGAACATATCTGGTTGTAACATGGACCTTTACAGCTCTGGGCTCTCTGTCTGGTGCTAGACTATGATAGCTGGTTGGCTGGCTACCAGATGGGTTTTGAGACCAGAATTACCCAGAGCAACAACATTGCAGTTGACTACAGATGAATGGCAGAATAGAGTTTGGTGACTCCATTTACCAGCAGTAAAAACAAGGCTGGACACTGTTGTCAGCCTCACCTGGATAACATGGAAAAAAAATGACACTCCTTTGTAATAACAACCAACTGACCTTGTGTCTGCCTTTCAGGCCAAGTGAATGACTCCACCCTGATTGACTGAGGTCGCATCCAGACCCTAAAGCCAAGAATCAAAGTGACACTGCCAACTCGGCTGGACAGCAAGAGCCGCACTCCAGAGGACCACAAACTTGTTCTAGACTAGAATTTCAAGCATAATTTAATATAGTACAATAGCTAATTTTAAGCTATTTTGCCTCACACCTACCTTCAGAATTTAGTGTACCTTTTAATGTTGTGTTTCAAGTATGGAGGAATTGCTAAGCAATGTTAGGCCTCCAGGTTAAGGATAACTTAGCTCTAAGGCATTAAATTTTCAAAGGTACAGAAGAAATCCAATTCCCAAAATTGTCTTCTCACCTATACAGCTGGTGGGGGATGGGAGTGCTTCAAGAGATGCCAGGTATCTTTCATTCTTTTTTATTGGTTGTTTTTAAATGGCTTCAAGAGGAAGCTAATAGTATGTAAGCCCTTCATAAATCTGCACTGTGTCCATGTGAATGAAACTGTGAGCATCAAACATTGGTGACCTAACTCTAATTGCTAAGAAGCTCTAAGCTTAGTAGTTTGTACCACCCATCTGAAAGGGATGTTTTAGAAGGATTGCCATGCTGTATTTCTCTCTGACCTCATTAGCACCAGTTTTGCACCAAAAAACAGTCTGGAGGGCGTGGTTAGCTGTTTCTGCGCACAGTTTTTGGTGGGAGTGGATGGTGTGACGATGCCAATAGTTTAGGACTTAGTTCCTTTTCATGATGTAATGGGTATTTTCCTTCTTTCCTTTTCTTCCTGCATCTTACACTTCCTTCAGAGTGTAAGACAGCTTCCAGGGTCTATGGCTCCAAGCTGGTGTCCACGTGGTGGCAGCACTAGGGATCAGAATGGGACTTCTGTTATTTTCTTGCCACTGATTGTTAGCAATCCAATGGGTACATTTTAGAGCCCTCCATTTTGTGTGGAATTAGGTCTCCCCTTTAAATGCTGTAATTAACATAATTTAAAATAAGACTTGAATAGAATATTGAAAACTAAAAAACCCCAAAACAAAACGCTTAAGCCTGGCTCCTGAATCAGTCCAGCCCCCAGACTCACCGATGATCCCTCAGTTTCCCCCATCCTCCTGCCACAATGCTGTACACCATGTTGTAACCCAGTTAATAGATCCAGTTCTTCCTAGGTGCAACATATGGGACTACCCGATTTGGATTTTCAGCCCCCCATACTGTCAACTAACTAAACCTCTTATCTTTACAAGGCCCCCGGTCTCAGGTATTTTGGTATAGCAACTGAAAACAGACAAACACAAATACTCCAGTAGTGTTTTCTTGGATCAAGAAGGCAGAGCCAATGACAGGTCCAGGGAAGGACAACTATGTATATGAATGAAAGTATATGAATGAAGTGGGTCTGATGGGGCTACAAGTAGAGATCACGTGGTTTTTATTCACATAGAGGGAAGAACCAGCTGAAACAGATCTTCTGCTTTTTTTCTTTTTTTTTTTAAGAGAAATTAAAAATCTGGATGAGCAGATGTTTAAATACTGGCAGGATACTCCATCTATAAAATGCTTGTGGACAAAAACCACATGACACAGGGGCAAATCCATCACTCAGGCTGCCTATTGGCAGCCCCTGGTGCACACGCTATAGAAAGACAGGCCCCAGAAGCTGTAGACCTTGATTGAAGGCCTCTTAAAAGGGGAGGTGACTGAAGAGGTTACTCAAGGTACCTGTGGAGACTCCAGTGGTTAAAAAAAAAAAAATCCATGTTACTGCTGCTGTGAGACCTCAGAATGTAGGCACCACGTGGCACTCATATTCCAAATTTTGGGTCAAAAGTTGCAGCCAGGGAGAGGCAGGGGCATGGGGACCCCAAAGCACAGCTATACCCTCTGCTCTAGTGTGTCTATCTCTGTATTCCTCATTGCTGACACCATGGGTCCTGACGAAATACTTCATGACCTGAGATCCATCTTAACATGATGCTATGTTGGTGGTGGGAAAGGATAGTAGGGAGGAAGCAGGCCACAAGAGTCCTAATTCAGGACTAGTGTTGTTAGGGGGTTCAGATTGGACTGTGACAGCAAATAATTATCAAGGGACATGCAGCAGTGACATCTTGAGGTGTCCTGGGTGTGTTGGTGGCAAGAGATGCTTGCAGGGGCTGTTTGTGTGCATATGTGAGTGTGTGTGAGTATGTGTGTGTGTTTGTGTGTATACTTAGCTACAAGCTCCCCCTGATTGCCTATTTTGGTATTGTGCCACAGTATTAACCATGCTGTTTTCTCCACCCACACATCTCAGTAAGAATATATGCAGTTTGGAATTATTGGTGCCAGGCAACAAGAGCTTCATCTGGAAAGGGTATGAGGGTCAATAAACTGATTGGCTTAATAATCTTCCTTGTTCCACAGTTGCCAGGGCCTCAGGCCCAACATTCTTGGCCCATTTGAAACCTTTGTTGGTAGTAGAAATAGGGAGCTCCTCAGATTTCATGTTGAAGACTTAAAGAAATGAGCAGAAGTCCACTCAAAGCTGCTCTGAGATCTACCGGCTCAAAGTGCAGGCAACCTACTTGAACTATTCTTTTTCATTTTGCATCAGTATCTGTGTTCTTGGGGGAGACCCTTTCATTCCCGGGAGCAAAAAGCGTAACCCCCAAATTTAAAAAAAATCAAGATAGAGGAATTAAGTCCTGAAGAAAAAGCAAACAGTCACTTTATTTCTGAGATTTCAGTTTAATGGTTGGAGTCTTTGGGTTAACAGCCCAGCTTGTGCGTCTTTAGTTGAACTGGACTTTGGAGGCCTTGGAGGCTCTTACATCCTTCAAGGAAACATCAAAAGCAAAAGCGAGTGTGTCAAACACGGGTACCTAGTGAAGCTTGAAGAATCTAATTTTGCAGGAGGGCATCTTCATGTAAGTGCAGCCTCCACGGTGTAGCAAGGCAACCCTCTCTTCGCTGAGGAGGGAAATCAGTTTCATTTCAATCTGCAGCTTCCCACGATTTCAGTCCAAATAGATACAGCTTGAGTTTGTTTTCCCCCATCATTATTGCCCGATCCAGTGTTTCCATTTTAAAAAGTGTGCATGTGGACTGAACCAGAGCATGGATTATTTAAAAGACAGTCCTAGTTGATTTCATTTAAATGGCCCCAGTATCTTTGCCTAATAGTCAGTGTATTCTCAGTAAATACTCAGATATGATTGGGCTGGGGGTTTTCTTTGCAGCTCTCACAACAGAGAAGTGGGGATTTGCATGGCCCCTGGCACTGACCCAAGAGCTCTTGGCTTTCTCCTTCCTTTCCCTGACGACCTGGACACAGTATCCGGACCACTGTCTACCTTCTTAAGCTTTCATTCTGTCTACTCGCACTGAATGAAATGTTATTCTGAGCATAATGGGTACTCAGGCACAGATACACTGCTCAGCAAACATTGCTTGAAAATAAGGTAAGTGGCCCAAGGACAGGTGCTGACTTAATTTTCCATGTACAAAGATACATACTGAGTTGGAGTGAGACCCTCTAAAACTACTCAGCCCCTTCCAATAACACTGAAGATTACTCTAGTCCCAGCAATGCTAGGGACCAGGCAGAATCCCTCCTGCTTCTATGGAGCTTGGGGACAGATGCTGACATAATTCTTTGAGGAACATGTGACTCCCTGCTGCTCTTGGCAATGGAGCTAGAGAATAGCAGAACTTAAACAAAAACATAGGTGTGTGGTCTTCACTGCAGGTTTCTTGAATCATTTAAGCTTTCTTTTACAATTGGCAAAAGCAGTCAGTATACTAAAGTCATTGTCACTCAGCCTCTAGGGACAGCTCTTGCCAACAGCAAGGTCTCCTGCATCTCCTGTCGTTCTGCTCTGCTATAGTGGTCCAGTGCCTTGCACAAAGGGTCACTGTCCATGGGGATGTGCCAGCCACGAAGACAGAGAGGGGTAAGCGAGGGGTAGGCAAAGCGCTTTGGTTCTATGGAGGACTTGGGCCTGGGTTGATAAAGCCCTGGCAGCAGCTGGTATCCTGCAGGGGCGGAATGGGATTGGGAAGAAAGGAAGGGACTCAGTTGAAATTTTCTGCTACTGATTGAACATGCCCCCTGGGGAGACATGAAGTCAGGCAGTGAGTGACTGTGTAGGCTTCTTTTTCTTCTCCCTTCCCCCTCCCTTTCCTTTTTCTGCAGCCTAATGCAAATCAATAGACATGTATTCACTGTCTAACAAGACAGTCAAGGAGAGAAGAGTAGCCTTTTCATTCCAGAAGGGGGAGAAGGGTAGAGAGAGGCAGCTCCACACAGGGAGGGGAGGAGGGCAGGAAACATGAGGGCAGTTGAAGAGGCTGAGAAGGAGTGGGAGGAGCAAGCCAATCAGGAAGCAACAGAAGCACCAGGGGCAGGAGCTTGGGCTGGGCCTTGCCTGCTCCCTCACTGCCAGCTGTATGTGTTCCTTCACACACAACAACCCCCGCCCCCCTTCATCATGGGAAATGGGGAGTGGCCATCTCTCTACTTGATAAAATACTTTAAATTTTCTTAAGAACTATTGGCAGTGGGGATTCACACAAAGATGAAAATCTAGTGTGATTTTTTTTTTTTTAAATTCAGTTGCCCCTTAGTATCCACTGGGCTGGGTTTCAGGACCCTGGTAGATGTTAAGATCCCAGATGCTCAGGTCGCTGATACAGAATGGAAGAGCATTTGCATATGTTATCTACCTACTGTAGATTTCAAATCATCTCTAGATTACTTAAAACACTTAATACAATGTAAATGTTATGCAAATAGTTGTTATGCTGTGCTGCTTAGGGAACAAGAACAAGAAAAAAGAAAGTCTGCACGTGTTCACAGAGTCGTAGTTTTTTTTTTTTTTTTTTCTCCTGAAGTTTTCTGTTCTGGGGAAGTGAAGCCTTGGATCTGGAGGGCTGATTGTATTTATCTAAACTTGCATAAGGCACACATATCAAGTGAAAGGTCGTATGAAGGTGTAAGCTTAGTTATAATGTTTGCTAGAGCAAGTCTACCTGGTTTCTGGACCATCCATGAACTGGGATACTACTAATGTGGTCAGAAACCTCTGTAGCAATAATGGGGTAGTGAGTAGAGGAGGCTGTTGGAATTCAGCCTTTGGTCTTCACTTGAATCTTTGACTTGTTGGCTTTTGGGGTGTACTTTTCTCTTTGCTTTGTTTGCTTTGCTTTGCCTTTTGGGAAGGGGGCCTCATTAACCCTTCCTCTGTGTTGCTTCATGTGGGGGAAGCAGATAGATGAGACCCTTGCCGTTCACATCTTTGCTGCACACCTCAGCAGCTATAGCTCGCTCATGTGCCGGCGACACCTGTCGGTCAGACTGTCACTGTACACCTGGAAACCTGGTGTTCCAGGTATTCAGACAATTGTGTTTGCCATCTGTTCTGCTTAATGACAACTAGGAATGTGACCAATACGCAGTTCACATGGAGGCCTGACCTCTAGTGTTTTCAGAAACCTCTTAGGAAGGACAGTAAAGGGTTTGAAAGACATAAGCTTCAAGGATTTGAAATCTGTTAAGAGGAAATAGAAGTGGGCAGGAGGTGGGCCTTTCTTTGGAAAAGGAGCAAGAGCAGGTGACAGTTTAGTAAAGATTGCTGTGATTAAGTGTCTGCAGAAGGACATGACAGCCAGAGCTGAATAGATTTATCCCCACAACACTTACCATAGTTGTGTTACCATAGGGTGATCCCAGGAAAGAGAGGTACAGGGTATCTTGGAGGACAGAAATCAGGAGTACTGAAAGTGATGGATTGGGGGGAATTCTCTGTTAGACATTTCTGACCCCAGAACCCTCCATTTCTGCCACTTTGGCATGAAGGAGAGATTCAGTATTTGAAAGAATTGAAAAGAGGCTCTCAGGATCCACCAAAGGAGAGAGTTGACATAGTGATTGAAAACAGAAAGGTGAAGCCCAAAGGTGATGCTCGCAGGGCCTTCTCCAGAACTGTGGCAACCAAGATTGGAGCCTCCTGGCAAGAGAAGGAAGGACTCCTGCCTGGAGAAACTTGCCTGGCTCAAGATAAAAAGACCTCTAGCAACAGCTCCTGGTCATTCAGGCAAAGAGCCGAAGGGCAGCTCCTTGCCTGCTCATCTTTCAAGGGCCCAGCAGTAGATGGGTTCCAAGGAAGAACAGAGATTCCAGTCAGCCTTTCACTGCCTTTCTTGAAATATAACCGGAAGGCCAAAGATCACCAGAGAGTTGAGGCAGCCTTCCTGCATAAAACACAAAGACTAACACAGATGAGCTGAAAAAGGGGGCCTGAGAGAGGCGGGGACTGTGCTGGCAGCCAAAGGAAACTTAGAAAGCCTAATTAACATCTTCAGAAAGATAGGAGAAGATACTGTAGCCAGGAACAAGAATAGGACACTATGAAGATCAGGCAACAGGGAAGACTGTTTGAAATTAATAATCTGAAAGTATAATTTTTAAGTCAGTAAGAAGTGTAAGTCAAGGAAATCTTGATGGAAAGGAAAGCAGAAAATATATGAAAATCAAACCACATGACTGCCTCCATTTTAACAGGAATCCCACAAAGAACTAGTAAATATAGAAAGGAGAAGATTTCAAAGACAATACAGAAATTGAATAAAAATCCCCAGAGTTGAAGGACATAAATTGTGCATGTTGAAAAGTTTATTGAGGGCTCAGTGGCCAAACATTTGCCTGGTGGTGAGAAGTTCTGGGTTCTATCCATAGACTCACAGAAAAAGAAATAAAGGGAAAGGGTTTATTGAGTGTCCAACATAATAAAAGAAATAGTGTCCATGTTTAAAAATATATCTAAATTTAAGGAAGTCATGTATAAAGCAAATACCCGAAATGTGTGCTGAGAGAAAATGATATCATTTTCATATAAAAGAAGAGTAGCATTCATCAAGTGTTGATTAAATTTAGACAAAAATTAAAGAATTGGGTTCAAAATTTGGAAGAAGGTGGCCCATGAGATGATCCAGCAAATAAAAGTCCTTGCTGCCCATGGAAGACTGGTAATCTGGTTTTGGTCTCTGGAACCCATGATAGAAGGATAGAATCCATTCCCAAATGTTGTCTTCTGAGCTCCACCCATGCCTTATGGCATTCATGTACCTGTACTACCTGTACAAACACACACACACACACACACACACACACACACACACACACAGAGAGAGAGAGAGAGAGAAACAAAGCTTGAATCTCTTTACAAATATTTCAAAGGGATAGTCATTGTCAATCCATTATTCTATTTGTAGCAGAGCCAACTATGTCTCAGTTAAGTCAGGTAAGAGAATGACCACATTCAAACATGCAAAGTCCCCTCAAAGGCTATCTGAACTATGCCTTCTCAGAATCTATAGAGTGGTGCCTTGTATTAAAACAAATAAGAGCATGAAGCTAGGAAGAAAAAAATCAAAAACAAAAAACCTTGATCCAGAAAGGATGGGAGAAACACAGTCCATTCAGAAAAAGGAAAGCTTGGGCCATAGCTGCCTCTGAGGGCAATGGGAGGCTCCAGAGAAAGCCTTTAAGATGTTGCTCATAGAAGTTACTCATTTAGTCCGTTACTAAGATATACTTTAGAGTTCTGCAGGGAGCTTGGGAAGATTTAATGGTAAGTTGTGGTAGTACTGTGTTCCCCAAAATACTGTGTACCCCAATAAACTTATCTGGGGTCAGGGAACAGAAAAGCCACTAGATACTTAGGATAGGCAGTGGTAGCACACGCCTTTAATCCTAGCATTCCAGAGGCAGAAATCCATCTGTTCAAGGATACAGCCAAGCATGGTGACTCACGCCTTTAATCCCAGAAAGCGAGCCTTTAATCCCAGGGCGTGGTGGTAGAAAGCAGAAAGGTATATAAGGTGTGAGGACCAGAAACTAGAAGCTTTTAGCTGGTTAAGCTTCAGGCTTTTGAGCAGCAGTTCAGCTGAGAACCATTGGGATGAGGATACAAAAGCTTCCAGTCTGAGGAAACAAGACCAGCTGAGAAGTTGGCCAGGTGAGGTTAGCTGTGGCTTGTTCTGCTTCTCTGACCTTCCAGCATTCACCCCAATAACTGGTCACACGTTTGATTTTATTAATAAGACTCTTTAAGATTCCTGCTACAGTAAGTTCATTAAAAAATTGAGCAAATGAAACAAAAAGGCATGTAAGTTATCAACTCCAGAAAAAGCAAAATAGTTTATTAGAAGGACAATGGTTGATACTCATTACACTGTCAATCAAAGATTGACTCATTCAAACTTTTTGACAGATTTATCTTATGGGGGAGGAGAGCAGCGGGGCTAGTGGTGGGCTCAGTATGGGCTAAGCCCACATTTTCTGTGGTAGGGAACCAGCAGATCATTTTCAAATCATTACATTAAGCAATGGGTGAGGAACTAAAAATGGTGATACATAGTGGAAAGAAATAAGGAAACCAATCTGAGCAGAAACACACAACTAAAAGGCATAGAACTAATGACTTCTGGCCAGGCGGTGGTGGCACACGCCTTCAATTCCAACACTCGGGAGGCAGAGCCAGGCTGATCTCTGTTGAGTTCCAGGCCAGCCTGGTCTACAAAACGAGATCCAGGACAGGCTCCAAAACTGTCTCAAAACAAACAAACAAACAAAAACTAGTGGCTTCTGAGTGGTGGTGTTTGGGATACTGTTTTCATTTACTCCGAGTATTAAGTCCTGGAAACCAGATAAAACAAGCATAAATTACTTTAATTAAAGTATTTTCTATTTTAAAAATGTGTGGTGCTGACATCCATGTCATGGCTCCATGTATTACAGATTCTAGAGTTCACATGGAAAGAATTTGGTCTTTGCAGACAGACAGCTCTGAATTATCTCAGCTTGGTTGTTGGCTTTGGGGATCTCCTACCTCATATGTCCATAACGTTTGTGGGAGAGAAGGGTAAAGCTAATGCATGCTAGCCAGCTCTCAGACAAACTGGCATGTTGTGCATCTGTCCTACGTGATATTTATTGTTGAGATTATCTTCACTGACAACAAGATATTTTGTGAACACATTAACAGTTTTGGGAAGCATCATAAAGAGATTAAGACCCGATTCACAAAGACACGGATTGTAAGCAAGCCCCAGGGACGGTGGAAGACAGGCTTGCTATTCCAGTCCTAAAGTAGTCATTTAATAAATTATTGTTTCTGTGAATGAAGTGGGACCTTTGTAATTTAAAAGAGCTAATGCACATTCTGGAGTCAGTAGGATGTTCTCTGGGAATCACTTACAGTCTGGGAGACCCCAGTGCATTTTGGAATGTGTAGAACTGAGATAGCAGGGTCAGCTTTAAATCAGCAGTGGTTGTTTTCCGTCCTCTTCTTATTTCCTACAAGCAAAACCAAACCAAGATCCCAAATGTTACCGTGTCTGCAATCCATCCTCCCTAGCATGTATCAGATTCCACGTGTGCTGTCCATTGCCTAACACTGCTCAGAGCAGTGCTGGTCTCAGAGCAGAGGTTGCATGAAAGTGGACAGCACTGAGAGCTTTAGTGTTATCCAAGTTCAGGCCCTGACTGGGGATTTTGAATGAGCTGTTCTTGCTGCAGTGGACATTTTTGTCTGTCTGGCCCCCATGGCAACTCCTGTCAGGATCCCAGGGACGTTATTTCAGCTGGGCGGCTTTCTCACACCGGCCACACCTCCTTCTCCTGAGCTGAACTGCTTTCTGCTTTTCTAGGAGCCAATGTTTGTACAAGCACTTGTCACAAATATAATCAATGGTTTAATTGGTGGTTTGATGTTTGTCTTCACACTACTGTGAGGATTTTGGATAAAGGAGAAGAGTTTCAGAAATTTATTTTATTTCCTACACATCACACATATACCCAGGCCATAGTAGGCTTATACTATGTATTTCATGAGTGAATGAGTGAACAATTGCATGAAGCACCAAAAGGGAGTTTCTTCATTCATATTGTTCTTTGTATAAAAAAATAGATGCTGGACTACCTGGTTCACAGTTATTCTAGCATGAGTATGCTGAGACAGGAGCATCTAGGGGTCTAGGGCAGGCTGAGTTACATAGTAAGTTCAAGGCAAGGCTGGAATGTGTAAGAATACTCTCAAAAAACTTCCTTCATAAAATGACATAAAAGGGAAAAACAGATCAGAAGAAGGCTAGGTATCCTTGCTTAAGGCTAGTGAGCTTGCAAAGAGGTGGGGCAAATAGGAAACTCCTTAGCGAAAGGGTGAAGGCCCCACCCCTACCCATTTGCCTTTCTTCTGAAGCTCTCAAAGCCAGCCTTGCACATGAGCAAGTCTACTTGACCTCTTCACTGGTTCAAAGCGCAGAAGCCTCCCAAGGGATGACTCTTGTCTTCCCACACAAACTTCCCACTTCCAGTTGGCTTGTTGCTATACTTTATTGTTATTTAAACACAATTTTGATGATTCTGTTTGCTTTGGAAGAAGAAAAAAAATCACAGAAGGTATAAAATTGCTTATTATTTACCCCAGAGAAGAGAACAGTTCCCCTAGTAAATATGCACTGAAGCATTTTTATTTTTTATTTGTACTTTTTAAGAATGCTAAAATGGACCCAGTAGACCATAATATCTCTTTTCAGAGTTGGTGCCATCTATTGATTAAATATGCATTTATACATTTCTACTTTTTAAAAAAATAAAGGAGACATATGTTTTAGTCATATAATAGACCTAGAAGAATTGATCAGTAAAAATACATATTTATGTGGTCTTTACAAAAGACTTTGTCAAGCACGGAAATTAAAAAAAACCATAAATTATTTCCTGATCTTCACTGATGTTTGTTAAGTGTGAATTTAATTAAGAAGTAACTCTCACAGATTAGGAGGGAGATTGTTAGAATATGCAGATGCTCTTGTTTTCTTTCAGTTTTGTGGTGCTGAGGACTGAAGTCAGGGTATTGTGCATACTAGGTAAAAAGCTCTACCACTGAGCCATATCTGCTTTTACAAGCAAAAATATTCTGGCCAGGCATGGTAGCTTACCCCTGTGTGTTCTTTAATTCCCCACCAACATCCATGTGTTGAAAGCACGGTCCTCTGTGCTTGCGGTTGGAAAGTGCTAGAACCTTAGAGGTAGACTTGATGGGAGGTCAGCTATCACTGGAGTGTACCCTTAAAGGAGACAGTGGACCTCTAGCCTCTTCTTCCTCCTGGTTTTCAATTCTTCGGCATGATCAGGGTGTTTGTACTCTATCACAGCTACCACTTAGCTTTGATGTTTTAAGCACCAAATCTGAAAGCTTTGTATGTACTCAGTCATGGATACAGCATCCCAAGATGTGAGCCTAAAAACCAGCACTTACTAAGGCGATGCTCTCAGGAGTTTGTATGGTGATGGGAAGCAGAGGAATACAGCCTGTACTCTGACTGCTGTCAGGAGGGAGGCTGTGTTGAGTGCTCCTCACAGTTCTAATGTGCTTAAGGAGAAACTGGTGTTACAGTCCCTGTGAGAATCAGGAAGGGCTTGTGCCCAGTGCTCATCAGAGTCCTCAGGTGCTCAGTGCACAGTTGAGGCTACAGGGACTGTTGATCATTGCAGAAATTACTCAGTGCTGTGAAGAAGCTCAGTGGTACCTAGGTTATTTTCCACCACCAGCTATTGTAAGAGGTGAAAGCTGGTTGCCTCCAACCCCAGATGAGTAGTCCACAAACTTCAGGATGCTGTTAAAACCTTTTGAGCTCTATCATCTATGCTGTCAGGACAGTATACCTCTATCACTATCTTTTGAGAAGATTAAAAAAAGGGACATATAAGGCCAATAACAGAGTTCCTTATACATAGATGACCAATGCCGTGATAATGCTTAATACTATAATTTCTTTGATTAGAGAAAACAGAAGAACACAGGTTTGAATTTGGGCTGTGTTACTTACTAGTTCTGTGACCTTGGATAAATTACTTGATCTCTATAAATCTCAGTTGCTTCATCTTTCAAATTGGCTAAGAATTAAATGTGATGCCATATCTGAAGTCTTTAGTGAACAGGCGGTTAATGAGTCACCCCGAAAGACTAATCCTTCAGCACCATATCCGGACCACCTCTTTCCTCTTCCAATGCCATCAGAGTCTATCATCAGATCTGGTCTATGTCTACTAAGATGAAGACAGTTTATATTTTCCCCAGCACATTTCCACAAGTGAATGGCCCTCATTCATAGTCTTCCTTTTCTCAAAAGGAAATTAACTCTTTCCCAGCATAATAGGGAATCTCTAAATTATAGGTCTCTCTCACTGTTTCTCATGAACTCATCCCTCAGTGCTTCCCTTGGTTTTCCTAAAGACCTCTTGTGTGTATCTGCCAGGCCCCCTCCTTGTGCTGTCTGCTTCCTTTCTGTGGTCTGTCTGATCTCTTCCTGCCCTTCAGGCCTCTGTGTGCATCAGAGGACTCAGCAACTGGCAATGATTCCTTAGAACTTCAGTCTGATACTGTCCTTGTTCAGAGGATCCATAGATAGGTCTGCTTAGGTGTGACATCTTTTCCAACTGCTGACTCAATAGGAAGCAACTTTACTATGGAAAGTATATGTATTCTATTATCTTCTATATATATCACTAATACACTATTCCTTTTTTCCTAGAGGAATCTTCTGATGTATTATATGGCTTTTGCAGATAAGAACAAACAACATTCTTCCTAGATCCAGCCTTAGAAAGTGAGAACTTCCTAAGTGTTGGTGATGATGCTATTAATTATTGTGTTTGTAAGGAGGGAAATGATCAATTGTTCTATTTGTTTAAAGACTAACATCTTATTTTCTAGAAAGAGTGAAGTTCTGTTAGATGCAAATGAGTTGTGTGCATCCTCCTATTTCACTGAAACTGGTTTTATGGTAGTATAGACCCAGGTTTGAATCTGAACTCATTAGCTATAGAATGTTTCACAAGTCACTTGCTGAACTGAAATCCTAGGGTAATGGTGTCTATGGGGCAGGACCTTGGCGGGAACAGCTGAAATAACACTTGTACATCCCTGTCTCATAGGAGGTATTGGGAATACATCACAGCAGCAGCCAGGAAGGAAGGAAGGAAGAAAGAAAGGAGGAAGGGAGGGAGGGAGGGAGGGAGGGAGGGAGGAAGGAAGGAAGGAAGGAAGGAAGGAAGGAAGGAAGGAAGGAAGGAAGGAAGGGGGATTGTCACCCAGAAAGCCACTCACATATCAGAAGTGGAGCATGTGCACAAACCTGGGGAAGAATCCCAGTCGACATGGCAGTCTTTGGAGAGCACCTAGTAACAAAAGTACTCTTCCCAGAACCTCTGTAATAATCCAGTTCTGTTCTCATTGCCCATCCTCAAAGTGCAGGCAGCATGCCAGCAGTGCACCACTCACACTCTGGGGAGTGTGGATGGAGCAAGTGTTTTGCCTGTATTCTGAGATGCAGAATTATGGTTCCTATAAACTGTCATTGCATGGAGGCAAACTGGACCATGGTGAAGGAAAAAAAAGAAAAGAGGAAGGCCAAAGGCATCACTGTGAGCCTTCCCCTTCTGAGGACTTCTGCAAGTTTCTTTTTCCTTGAGATTTAATCTGGATATGTCTCTGACTAAGGATGCTAGGATCAAGGCAATTGTTTGGGGTTTTTGTCTTGGTAGAATTCCCGAATGCTCTAATTATGGGGATCTGGCCAATTCCCTGTTATCTTTGGTGAGAAAAAAAACCCCAAACATGCCCATTTTCCATTTGGGGAGCCAGGTTGCTTTCCAAGAGCTCATTCTGGTAGGGTGGGGACATGGTGCGTTTGAACAACATCTGGGCTCTTTGTGGCTTGCAGTTCTGGGTGTATCCTGGCCTGGAGACCTGGAAGGGGGAACGAGAAGGCCTTGGCATGGGCATTAGTCAATTTTTGCCAGAAAGCAGCCTTTTCCTCTTCCTTGTGTCCTGAACCCCGCTGGGGTAAGATCTAGGAAGGGAAAGGGTATCAGATCCCTCCCGTTGCCCACCCAGGAGCGGATGTGCCCATGTGAGGCACACTGGCATACTCACACAGATTCCAGCAGTACTGCTGCGCGGTGAGAGGGTGCGCAAGGGGCAGGCTTCAACTCCCCTGGGAGTGGAGCCTTCCCAAAAGGAAAGTCTCCCATTGTCGCTCAGGAGAGTGGAGCCAATGCGTGGCTTGGAGGTGGTCTGCTGTGTGCCCAGTGAAGATTGGTGCTGATGATTCTTACCAGTTGTGTGTATGTGCAAGAAAAAAAAAAATCAGAGACGCTGTCTGCTGCTCCCATCTCGCGCGCGCTCTCTCTCTTCTGCTCTCTCCCTCCCTTTGCAAACATTGGATTTAAACCTGCTCAGAATTCAGCACAGAGGAAGCAGCCTCGGTAGCAGCAGCAGCAGCAGCAGCAGCAGCAGCAGCAGCAGCAGCAACAGCGGGAGCTAGCCGGGCCACCGCGCGCCACAGCCTCGAGATGTACCATCCCGCCTACTGGATCGTCTTCTCGGCCACCACTGCCCTGCTCTTCATCCCAGGTACCCGGGAAAGAAGGGTGTTTTCTCTCTCCCAGCATTGGTGCGGTGCACGCTGCTAGGGCAGAAGGGGAAGGGGGAAGAGGGAGAGGCAAGGAGGAAAAGAGGGAGTGCGAGAGGCATGTGAGTGAAGGTAGGCTTGTGGCGTGCACGCACCCAAGCACACACACACACTCACTGGCTAGCTGGCTCACACGCACACAGATGCCCACAGCACGCGATTTGCTCCCTTCCCGAGAGCTGGGTTCGAGATCTGCACCGTGCTGCAAAGAATTGCTGGTTCTGTGAAAGGCACAACTGGCATTGGCTAGTTGTGGTCCCAGGGGTGATAGAAGAGGTGCTTAAACTCCGGGGTGCAAAAGCCTTCTTGCGCTTCTGTTGGGACCTGCAACACGGACTGGCATCCCGTACTGGTCTCCGTTTTTCCGAATCTCTGCGTCTCTGTTTCCTGTGCTTTTTTCTCCCCCGCTTTCTGTCTTTTCTCTCTTCCCAAATGCTCTCTTCTCTCCTCCCTTCCTCCCTTCCGAACCCTCTCCTCTATTCCCTCTTCAATCTCTACCTCTCTGCATCCCTTCTCACCCTTTTATGAATTCGCTACTGTATTTTTTGGTTGTTGTTTTAACATAATCTTTCCACCACCTCTTGCTTTCTTTATCCTTCCACCAAATGGGCAGGTTGTGCCTTTGAAATACATAAATCTCCCACTTTCTCCTTCCTACTTCTGACATCACAGCAGAGACATGAATTTTCCCTAACAGATTTGATCGGTCCAAGCCCAGGAAAGGTTGGGGAATCTAGTGGAGTCTAGGACTGTGACAGTCTCTACCTTG
Source organism: Peromyscus californicus insignis (assembly GCF_007827085.1). Taxonomy (NCBI): domain Eukaryota; kingdom Metazoa; phylum Chordata; class Mammalia; order Rodentia; family Cricetidae; genus Peromyscus; species Peromyscus californicus. The sequence goes on from NW_026294402.1 coordinate 23,155,420, forward strand.
GGAAGGGCTGTTAATGCTGTGCTCTTTTGCAAGCACTTGCTTGTTTGGGGAAAACAAATCTGCAGTGACCAGGTAAGATGCCGCAACCCTCCCCAGTCAGCCTGCTAGACTCCGTGCAGAATCCAGCACGTCTTAATAGGGTTGGTAATTGCATTGGAGTCCTCTGCAAGCAGAGGACCATGCCTGCAGGCATCTTTCACACAATGCTGAAGGGACTGGGAAGGCTTGCCAACATTTTAGGCAGTATCAAAGGGTCTCTGAGTCTTCAGCACTAAATCTCATCTGTAGGGGCATTTCTTTCTTTTTCTAAAATCTTTTTCTCTTGTTGCAAATTGAGATGCATGTTTTTCGTTAAACATTAGCTTAAACCTAAATTCCCTTACATATGTACAGACATACCGACTGAGATTCTTAATTCTCATATATCTAGTCTTAGGTAAAACACATAATTTTTCATTTTATATTCAGAATCCCTTAGTCTGGGTTTCCTCCCCTTTTCTTTTAAACATAATTTTCTAAAGTACTTCTAAGCTACCAGAGAAAATTAGAAAATAAATTGAAGCTTATAGGGAAGAAAGAAGAGAAGATTGAATTTAAAAAAGAAAGATATCCAATACATAATGTTGTGTCACTTTAAATATTAAATAACAATTTTAATTAATTTGAAAATTTTATGCAACCCTCCTAAGTTTTGAATTACATTTTTCCGAGAAGAGATGGGTTCTGAAAACCAAGTTCCCAGATGTCATTTGAGTCTGGCAAGTCCAGAGTTGGGAAGGTGTCCTTTTCCTATTCTGAGGTCTCCAGTATACCAGGGGAGTAGGGAAGGTCACAGGCAGAGCCCAGTGCTCAGTACCTGCTTGAGCCTGGTAGAGGGAGCCAGGTGGGTGCCTCTGATCCTCTGAAAAAACGTTAAACTTTCCTGAGAGTCCAGGAAGATCTCCATAGACTGATTACTCCTTCCACCTTGCTTCTGGAGGCTGGATTAGGATTTTCTCAAGGAAGGAGTTGGGGGGAATGGGTGAAGGACATACTCTGGGTCGGAGTTAACAATGTCTCTGCATCCCTCATAGTTTCTCCAAGGACAGGGAAGGAGTGAACCCAGTGGGCTGAGGCTACAACACAGGGCACCTCAAAGGAACCCGGGAACTGGGGCAAAACTTTCCTCTACGAATAGCCTAGCACCATAAAGTATAACTCACCTGCACTTGTAGGGAGCAGGCAGTCCTGGCTTACAGAAACATCTTCCCTAAAACTGGCTACATGAAAGGGGTCCGCACCTTAGTTCTTGAACCCTGAGAGTGAGGGCGAGGTGACAGACAAGCTGCAGTTATTTGGGAGAGCAGGACAGATATCAGCCCACAGTTGCCTTTGCGCCAGTAGGCGGGTTCTGCTCCCTACCCTGAGGGATGCCCTTTCCTGAAAGATCCAGAGTAAGAATGAAGAGAAGCTTAAGTGGAATGAAGGGAGTATACCCAAGGCCTCCAGCAGGATCCGGACCTGGAACCCATCTGCATCCAGAAGTCCTGGGGCTCCTCATTTCTCACTTCTTTTACTCACTTCAATGTCTGAAGACTTCTTATTTTTTTTCTTTATTTGAAATCCTGCTTTTCTTCCCATGAGGTTAACACCAGCTCCTTAGCCATGTACTCTCCCAGAATGTAAAAACAGGCTAATGTCATCACAAAACCTTGACCTGGTTAGGCATCCATACCATTGCATTCTGTAGCTTTTCATTTCTTTACAAAAGCACCTTTTCAACTCACAATCATTTTCAGGTTAATGCTGTTGTTGCCTGGTACCTCTCAGGGGGAGACTGATGCTCATAAATTGTTTTGCTAGGCAGAATCTCTAGGGTGGGAAGACAACTTTAAGGGCAGACTATTGAGCTCACACTCAAGACAGGACAGGTGGGATGTAGTTGGCAATGTGTCATGCTAAGAAGCACTGTCCTAAGACCCTGGGTGTCCAGAGTGGGAATGATGGGGCTGAGTTTGGTGTGTGTGTGTGTGTGTGTGTGTGTGTGTGCATTGTTGAAACATAGGCCCTTGGTAGGCAAATGTTTTCCCACTGAGCCACATCCTCAGTCCTAGGAGCCTTTTATGACCTTGAATCTGGGGGTTGGTAGAAAGATAAGTAGGTTGGGGAAGCAGGAAGTTAAGACTGCTGTATAGTTGCATCAGAACCATGTGGAGAGAGAAGCTCAGATAGACATGTGAAGTTCATCTTAGACGGGAATATTGATAAGTACGGAGCACCTCAGGTCCTTCTGATGACTTCTGGACCATTTGTCTGTAGTTCAAGCCCAATGTCCATGGAATGCAGTGCTTGGGTGAAAACTCATCTTCCACCCACCTATCTTAGCTCTGAGAAGGGCACCATGGCTACGAGGCAGGGTGGGGTAGGCTCTAAAAACTGAAGTGTCTTGGGGAGTGGAAAGACTGGATTTTATAGCTGGAAGCCTACTTTTCTACTCTCTAGACCTTTACTATTGTGTGTCCTTTTACCACTACCTCATCATGGGTCTTCTCTCCCATGTAGTGAGCTGGGGCTTGCTGTAAGGATGGCGGTGTGCACAGATCTGTGAACCTGGGTTCGTGACTTTGCCATGTCTTAAACACCTTTCCCATCTTTGACTATCGGAAGACCTTGGGCTTGGCTGGAAAATTCCCCTAGGCTTAAGATGTCTTCTCTTCTCAGGCCCTTTTACCCTCTGTATAGCTTACTTCAGGAAGGCGCTTGAGTCTGAGACGAGGGCATAAGGAACTTTGAGCCAATTTTGATGACTTCTGTCCCCACTCCCTACTAGTGTTGAAAATGTTGGCAGGCTGGCCTCCTGTGCAAGAGGAATCAAGCAAGAGACTGTAAGCCCCAGATCCTCTAAGAGTTAAGAACAAGGTCTAGGCATCTGGTTATTGAAAGGCTTCATCACCCCTTTGCCAATACCTCCTTTCCCACTCCAGTTGTCATGTGGTTCTCAATTGCTTTAAATGATTGGCATATTAATAAGGCAAGACCACATCCTGCTGGCATTCAGCACCATCCAGTGACACTAGCAGGCATAGTGAGATCAATCAGTGGTCCCAGGTGGAATGAGACTCTCGTGTGTTGCTCCAGTCTTGTCTGCCTCTCTGTGTTCCTCACATGGCCACCTCGGTTATAGCACCAAAGACTGAGACATTCAGAAGATGCCTTAAGTAGTCCGCATCTACCTGTGTTTGTTGTCTAGTAGTTCTAGTGCCCGTATGTCTTGTGTCAACCACTGAAATAGCACCTGTGCTCACAGCTCCCAAGCTTCACAGGGCAGAGTTTCAGTGGGCTGTTTCCCACCCAATGGGTCTCCACACCAGCCTCTGTGCATGCTGAAAGCCGAGAAGTGGCAAGCTTTGTTTTCAGAGCTATTTGGAGTATTCTTCAGGTCTCAATTTGCCAGTCTGTAGAATGGGTTCCAGCTATGTATACCTTCTTGTTTTTTATTGGACAAAACAGCCAGAAACCTAGGTTAGATAATAACAAGAGAGAACTTAAGAATTACTATCATAATAGAACTCATCCCCTCTCTGGCAGCACAGCAAATGGAGAATGATGCTCATATGTAGGTAGCCAGGAAAGGATGGTCTTCACTGTTGAAGAAAGAGGAAGACAAGATGGAACTGTACTGACTCATATATGTCTTTTCCATGGTGATAAAAACTAGCAGGATACAATCCACTAATTCCTTTATTCAACAGGACTTTATATAAGTTCTGACAAATCAAGATATCCTCCTGCTTCAAAACCATAAGTACGATTTGCCTTTTTCCTTCCTTTTGACCCCACTGAGGATGTATGCTGACTTGGACTTTGGGTTTTCTGTTGTGGAAAGCTAGTGGTATACGTAAGTCATTTTGCTTTTCTAAGATACTGCTTTGTAATGTTTTTGGTGTGGTATCTGGTACAGAGACTTGTCCAGCAGCCTAAAAGAGGTGTGGGGATTTTAGTAGCATGATCTCATAGCTCCATGTTCTTGTGACTCTTTTCAGACTGTGGGCTAGGCTTTCTTCACCTTGGTTCCATGGTTTGGGGCCCACCAGTCTGCTACCCTGTCTGCTTGTGGATGGCTGCCATCTGTTTGCAGCTGCCTGCAGCTGGCGGGGGTGGGGTGGTGGTGGAAGCAAATCCACTCTTCCTGTCACTGAACTCAAGTGTTGGCCCACAGATGGCCTGTGGCTGCTGACAAGCCGAGCTGTCAGGAATAGTGGATATTAGCACCTTTGGTTGTCGACGGAAACTTTCAGGCATGGGGGCTGAGCAGGCTGGTGTCACCTTGTTGGGGGGGTGGGGGGTGGCCTTGCTCTGTTATCCCACTCCTGATAATCTCTTAGTGTAATTCTAGGTCCCAAGGACATCTGTTCTTGCCATTTATGCCATGGTCAGGAGCCCAAGACTTAGAATGTGCGGCTTATTTCTAAAGCCTTAGTTTCCAGAGCCTTTCTGTGGGCGAGGTGATATAATAGGTACAGATACAGTTCCGGTAGCTGGATTTCTGATCCTTCACTCAGAAGCATATACAGGTAACTCTGAGAATGGAGCAGAAAGAAAGAACACAAAGACAAAAACATACTTGTGATTATTTCCCTATAGGTGTTCAAACACAGACACCACTGTTGGAGTGTCCTCATCCCTTGGCAATCAAAAATTCCTTCCTTCCCCTGCATGCATACATACATATACACATATGCACACACACACACACACACACACACACACACACACACACACACACACACAGGCACACAAACACAGCTTCAGTTTAGCTACTTTCAAAGGACTACTATCAGCTTCTCACAGATAGCAAGCCCTTCTTCCTCTTGCCTCATGGTTCTGTCCTTCTAGAACACCAACTGGAACCTTGAGCCTTAGTTCTCTCCCTATTGGCACATGGCAGGAGCCTGTGCCATACATGCCCATTCATGTGTGAATGCTTCCATGGTAATGTAGAAACCCCCTGTACAGTTCCCCCATTCTCTTCTGTACCCCAAAGCCAGTGGGCACAGGAGGCAACACTTTCACTTATCTCTCAAGATTCCCTTCCTATCCAGAACCCTTGGTGCCCAGAGGCTGGGACTCCCCTGCAGCCACTAAACTAACTTAATTAAGTGTTTGCAAAATGCTAGGAGACACCCCTGGGCAATGTGCTGGCTAAGTGTAAAGCATGATCATTATGAGGCAGCACATTGCCTTTAACCAGCAGGGACAGTATGCTGAGAGACCCCTGGAAAGGCCAAAATGAATCGATGCATCAGGGCACAGGCCATTGATTGGAATGGCTGTTTGCATGTTCCTAGGAAATGGTAAGTGACGCTTGGATTGAACACTGAAGTCCAAGGTCTAGAAAAACAGAACATTGGGCATTTCAAGGGACAGACACTCTGGAATGGTCTGAGTGGCCATTCTTGAACTCATGGTTTGTTTTGTTGTTTTTGGTTTTGTTTTTTTCAAATTTATAATGCTGTTTTACTGCACCTGGGAGTTTGTTAATGGATTCGGTAAGGAGAACAATTGTCATATGCTTTATGACTTATCTTTAATCTCATTTGTTGCTTAGCAAAAGACTGTGTGTAATATCACCAGATTGTGCGGACTTCCCATTGACTTTAAAAACAACTCAAAATTGGACAAAGTCCACAAGGCTGCGATCTGGTCCTGTACCCTCCTCCTCCTCCAGCCCTTGGCTTTGGTCGCTCTGGTCAATCTTAGTTCTTCAGAAAAGGCTTCTTTTTTTTTTCTCCTTTCTCAAAGGCTTCACTCAACCGTAAAAATTCTGGTCTTCCTTTATTTTTTTCCATGAAGCATCTTTTTCTTCCTTCAGAACTTCATAAAAACATTACCTGCTCTGTAGAACCTTCTTCATGCTTTAAGGTAGACTAGACCTTATTTACTATGCAAGTCTTTAGTGCCAGGTTTCTTTTTGCAACACCGTGAGTTTATATATTGATTTTATGCCTGTTTTTCTTCCATATACTGCAGTCCATGAAGCTGTGCCATTCTGTTCTCCAGCATATCCTCAGTCCTTACATTCTGTTTTCTGGCATATCCTCAGTACCTACCATAGTGGCAGAGAATAAGTACTCAGAGTATTCGTTGAGTGGGTGAGTAAGCAAGTGAATAAATGGACAATGGATGAGACTACAGTCAAATTTATACCAATATTATGTGTCAGCCTAGTCTGTATATCCTTTTGATCTATCCCCCTGAATTCTAAAAAATGTCTGTGGCCCTGGGTTGTACTGGTCAACAGCTCACTCATTTTGAGAGTGAGCATAAAACTTGAGAATGGTTTTGCTAGTAGGAGATGGCAATGCATAGAGAATGCTTAGGTATAAGTTTCATTCTAGGGTTCACAAACATCAGTCAACACTAGCTGTGATCTGCCAACCGGACATAATCACGGCTCAGCACTGGAACTGCAAATTTGTGAAACTCACATCCCAATAGACACACCTGCGAGTATGAGACAGTCTGTAAACACGGATGTGGCCCTAAGGTGGTCATCGGCCTCATACAAACTGAAATGACTCAGCATGTTCAAACAGAGTGTCTGTTTGAAATTTAGAGTCATGCCCCTGTGCCAATAACTGAGAACTATAGTGATACAAGAAGGACTTTTATCATTCACAAGAAGTAAAATGTCATACTAAGGATAGGAACATGCAGATGGCACAGGGGTGAGCTAAACATGACCAAGTGACACTTGAACAGGTTGTCATTCCCATGGGAAAGGTAAACTGGGCTCAGCCAGATAGAAGAGTTATAAGGTGACATCACTTTTGTACCTAGCCATTTCCATAGTGTAGTCTGTCCCATTGCTGTTGGGTCATGGCTGTTGGGCTCTGGATGACAGAGAACTTGCCTTATTAATCTGTGAATGCTTCACAGTGCCCAGCACATTCATTTCTCAACTATGTTATTTAGGGGGTGGTTACTATGGGAGAAATGTTCAAACAGTTACGATTGGTCTGGCCTGGGTGTGCAGTTGAGTGGTTACAGTGCTCGGAAAGCATGCATGGAGCAAGAGACACACATGCATCAAACCAACACTTATATGATTGTGAAAGCACAACTCAGAAAAAGATAAGGATGGATGATGTGCTTCCAGGACTGCCTATAAGGAGGGCTGATCTTGCCAGCAAGCTTTGTGACAGTGACAACTGAGGAAACACCTGAAAAGGTGAGGGGCAGAAATGTTCTAAGGCACAGGGAAGGGGAGGGGCAGTGTGGTGGTTTGAATGAGAATGACCCTCATAGGCTCATATTTGAATGTTTGGATCCCAATTGGTAGACTGCTAAAAAAGGATTAGGAGGTGTGGCCTCATTGGAGGAGGCATGTCACTGAGGGTGGGCTTTGAGGCTTCAAAAGTCAATGCCAGGTCCAATCTTGCTCTCGTTCTGTTGTATTTTTGTGGATCAAATGTTAGCTCTCAGCTACTGCTCGAGTGCCTGCTTGGCTGCCATGATTCCTATTGTGATGGTCATTGACTAACCATCTGAAACTGTAAGCAAGCCCAGTTAAATACTGTGTCTTATATGCTACCTTGGTCATGGTGTATCTTCATGGAAATATAATGGTAATTAAGACAGGCAGCACAGACAGCATAAATAGGGTACCTGTGAGGTCCAAGCTCTGATGCCAGGAGAGGAGGCAGGCCAAGGGAGGTCAAGAGGTTGAAGAGATTTTTGAGGAGTCATGGGAAGAAAAGACTTTCTTTATTCATCAGTGCACAGGCTTTGAGGCGGGTATATGCTGGCACACAAGGGCTACACACAGGCTGGCATAGGCACATGGGCAGACCAACACACAGACTGCAAGGAAGTAGACACTCAGATCTACAGGCAGATACAAACAGAAAGACTGGTGAAGACAGAGGCAAAGGCCGAGGCTAAAACTTCTCATCTCAGAGCCACACTTATATAAAACCCATATACAGGCGGCATCTTGCCAGAAATAGTTACATAACAGATTACATCACTGTTTACTTCTAGATTCCCTGGACAATCAATGTCAGCCATTTTGTTGCTGACACATTAGTCCCCCCAGATGTCCAACCTTAGCCATATTGGCTAATGCTGGATATCTATACGGCACCATGTTTTCTAAACACAAAGTGGCCTGTTTAGTCTTCTGTTCCTTACAGGACCTCAGCAAGAAACCTAAGGGCTCATTCCCCTACTTGAGTAGAGCATAGACTAAGAAAGTGTGGCACAAGGTGAGGCTGCCAGACTTGCTGTATAGGGGTCAGAAAACAAAAATAGCTTCGGAAGGGCATTTTGGTTATTATTCTAGAATTGACGGACCATGATTGACATGATTCATGAGATGGCGTATGGACCATGATTTATATCCTTGAATCTCATTCTTGTAGAAGCTTGTAGAACGGATTGAAGATGAACATTGCAGTTGGGAGGTCACTGACACAGCTCAGATGGAAGAAACCATGTCTTAGCCCTCTGGAAGAGATGATTAGAAAATAGAGGCAGAAATGAACCTGCAGTCTTTAAAGGAATCTTGTGGGTGACTTACAGAGGCTGCAGAGTCTGATTCTACCAACAAACACAGAGTCAGCACCATAGCCCTTGGAACCTGTAAGGTCTACAGTTAGCACCCTGCTATGAACTCTCTCTCTCTCTCTCTCTCTCTCTCTCTCTCTCTCTCTCTCTCTCTCTCTCTCTCAGCTGATACACAGTCTAGCCATGGAACAGGAATAGGTGGCTTTTAGTATTCAGCCCTTAACACATGCCCACCAAGTCCAGTGGCACACTGAACTGAATATATTTAGGAGATGGCAGAATTCTAGTTGTTTTATCTGCTATATTCTACATGAGCTTTTCCTCTGGAAAAATCCAGGCTGTGATTAGAGGAGCTTTGATTCTTTGACAGTGGACACTCTAACTACATGTCATCAATATGATGATATCAGAATATGTATAACCTTCCTCCTAAGCTACCCATGCCAGGGACCTTTAGAGCAGAGCTTGGTATCCATGGCTTCCTGTAAACATGTTTTAAGGATCATAGGTCCTTGCAAAGGGACACTGGAGACTGTTTAGTCTATCCCCCAATGAGGCAAAAGTGGTCTGGGAATCTTCTGTCAAGTCACATTCAGATAGTGACTGAAGTCCCTCTGGAACACAGGCCTTCCACTCTGGAGTAATTCCTCTGTCATCATGAAGAAGGTAGCTAAGATTTACCTCTGAGTCAGATGTTTTGTTGAAAAACAGTCTGGTAACCACAGCTACTATTCTGTTCCTCACTCTTGCTCACATTAGCGCACAGAAGAAACATTGTGGGACAAGGTAACTCAATGGAAAAAACCTAAGGATTAGAGTCTGGGGGCACAAAGCAAAAACAGAAGCCGTGTAGAATAATGACCTTTGCAACTGAACTGGGAGACTTCTAGAGATACGTGGTTCCTCAATATAAGGAAGGACATGCTTAGGGTAGTATAATGAAAAAAAAAGTCAGATTTGTGTCAAGATGACAAAAATCACAACCTCTTTGGTCTACACACTGTGACAGGTGCTGGATTTTATCATTACTATGCCATCAAAACATCTCTTTTTCAAATATCTGTTTGGCCTCAGAACTGTTCTAAGCCAAGAGAAAATCCATACTGAGAATCTTGTGGCCTCCATGCTGATTCATGGTAGACTTACATGTACCCATCACATGCACATGTATCATACCTGATCTATAGCTGAGCAAGTGAAAAGAGCCAGTCTTCTCCCTTTACACTCCCATCACCTCTGCTTAACAATCAGCAAAGCGGAAAGAGGCACAGTGAAGACAATAGCTGCAAGGAGTTGTCAATAAATTCAGAAAGAGAAGCAAGAGTTCAAATTCAGAAGCATGCCAGAAAGGATCAGATGGTAAGAGGAGACATGGCAGCGGTGAGTCAAACCACCTGGGGGCATTCCCATTTCTACAATGACAGGCTTAAGGAAGCCTGAGGCTACTCGGAACAAGCCAACTCAGTTCTTCTGAACAGACCAGTGCCAAGGGATTTCCTGTATTCTTCAATGAGAGGAGGGGAATGCTGGAAGAGAGAACATGGCAGATGGAAATAGCCCATTAGCTTGCAGGCTCCAAGAGAAACTGGGGTTTCCTTAGGAGTCCCTGGCTTTATCCCATGGAGAGGATAGTTCCCAGTCTTACTTGGCACTGAGATGGATGCCTCTTTGGGTGAAGTCCAGACGGGAAAGGATGATGAAAACTACTACTGGGCTATTGAGATTCTGCATCTTTTCCTGATGGCCCCATGGAATCTTGGAAGAACATGGGCACTGACAACTGATATCAGCTTAAACTCATGCTATTTGAAGGATGTGGCCAATTGCTTCTGGTGACCCAGACAGCTGTTTCTTTCCGTCTTTCACATACATAGTCTATATTTAAAGCAGATGGTTGGTTAGCCCTTCTGTGGCCATCTCATGGGATCACTGATTCAGTGAGTGCTGGCTTGGCCTTTGGCTTTACTTATAAAGCCAATGGCCATAGGTAAGGGCTTTAACTTCTCCAAGATGCTGATCCCTCTGCATAAAATAACTGGGGGATCTCAGAGGTACCCAGAGAAGTCCCAGCCCTCTGAGTTACTAGTAGCCAAGTCTTGTGTGTCTTGGATAGGTCAACATTGCCAGGGGATCCTTTTCTCTTTCCATGATTTTCTCTGTCTATGGTGAGTGTGGTTGTCAGGGTGGCATATATTCTGGCTCTGAAGCAGGCAGCATGGTGAGGGAGCTCCTGATATCTCTTCTGCAGGCCTGAGATTGGTTCTGTTTGCTTCTGTTCCCATGGAGACCACTGTAAAGTATTTTCTGTTTTCCCAGGTGAACTATGTGGACCTTGCCAGAGCACAGGGACTTCTCCATGTGTGTTGCAATGAGAGAGGCCTGGCATGGGTAGAAAGGGGCTCTGACTCACAACCTAATGTCAAGCTAGACCTGCTCTGTGGCTGTCTAAGTTCCCGTCCCTGCTCATTATCCTTATTGAAAGAAGAATTCCAAGGAGGAGACCACGGAGGCATAGGAGTCTTTTCGAAAGTTTGGAACATTTTGGCTGTCCTGAACATATGCTATGGTGCTGATCCATTCCACCTCATACAAGCTGATTGGTGAATCCTAGGGTTTGTTCAAGCCACAGAAAACCATAAAGCATCTCGGGGCTTCATGACCTCTTCTATCCTGTGAATGGTCCATAATGAGAATAATTCATGTATGAACAGAAAAAGGGTAATTTATGGGCCTGTGCATCTGCCTTGTACCCTGCCCCAATCTAACATGTTGATTGGTAGTATTGGCTGGCCCACAGTTCTCAAAAGGATCCTTGAGATTCCCTGGCATACTGCACTAAGTAATTCTCTATGTCATAGCACTGTCTGGTGGGCATCAGTGTTCTGCAGGCCTTGGCCACAGTCTGGATAGTTGGAGAAGAGCTCATGTACCTTAGTATTGTCTAGCATCAGATGTGCACCTGTTGGACCTCCTCTTTGGAATGGAAATGTCTCCTGGCCTGGCTTTTCTGAGAGAGAATCAACTATCAGCTATACTTTCTAGCTTGGTTTCCAACTGCTCAGTCTCCAGCGTACAGTCCCCATATCATGCATTACAAACTGTGGATGTGGTCAAGCCTCATCGACTCAGTGGTTGTTTTAGAGCCCCATCATACATTGTTGAGCTTGGTTGATTGAAGTTATGTTTTCTGGAAGATATGTCTGCTTGCAGACTAGGGTTATAGAGAAAGAGCTGACATTTCCACCCCATTAGTCTTCTAGAAGCACCACTGAGGTCGATGTGTCTGAGAAAGCAAGAAAATTTCAGTAACATAGTCCTATCTTACGTTTTCCTTCAAGTGTAGAAGCAATGGAGGAGAGTTTGGAAGAAGGAAGGCTGGAAAAATCAAAGGCAGCATGTTATAACCTCCCCTGTCTTCCATAAAAACATCTTATATGCTCTGTTGCTCTATTCATCTTTTTTTGTGTATGTGTGTGGTGAGAAGTAGGAAGAGATGGACCATGCTTGTTTTTCTAGTGCAGAGAAAGCACTTCCTGTTACCCTGCCTTCTTATTGGTATTCCCAGGTGCCAGTTCAGGGCGCGCTTCACCAGCAGTAGACCTCTCGTTTAGGCCTGCGATTGACTTTATTTTGTTCAAATAAGTTAATACATAAGAAATACCTCGATTACATTTTCAGATTCCCTACAGACTCCTTTGTAGTGCACTGAATATTTAGTGGTTGTCTGAAGAGTCAGCGTGAAGGCAGAAGCTGTTCTGAGAGCACAAAGATGGCAGGAGTGAGAGATGTCTTAAAGCCAAAGACTGGTTCAGGATTCCTTACCCTACGGTGATATTTTATTTGTGCTGAAATGTGATTTTATTTGTATGTTAATAAAGTTGCCTGGAGATCAGACCTCACAGCGAGCCATAAGCGGGAGTCAGGTGGTGGTAGCACACGCCCTTAATGCGATCACATGGCAGGCAGAGTCTCTGTGGTCAAGGACACATCCAAAGCAAGGTGACCTGAACTTTTAATCCCAGTAGCAACCATAGAGACCTGGAGGCCTGTATAGACAGGCAGTGATGAGGAAATCATGTAGTTGGGTTTACAGCCAATGAGAAGGCAGAACAGAAAGGCAATAAAAAGACAGGACACAGGAAGAAGGTCTCTCTCTAAGGGGAAGGACGGCAGCATGTGGTAAGATAAGGTGGTCTTAGCTCTTGGCTACTGCTCTGATCTCTGGGCTTTTAACTCTGCATTTGGCTCTGTGTTTCTTATTTAATAAGACCATTTAGAATTACATCTACATTATCCAACATGTTTTCTTTGGACCAGAAATGTTTCAGATTTTGATTTTGGAATATTTGCGTGCATGTTATAAGATCATGAAGGTAGAAAAAACCCTAAACATTCATGGTTTATGTTTCAATACATCGTTTGCAGGTAGCTTTATGCAATGTGTTGAGTGCACCTGAATTTTTTTTTTTTGTTTTGTTTTGTTTTGTTTTGTTTTTCGAGACAGGGTTTCTCTGTGTAGCTTTGCACCTTTTCCTGGAACTCACTTGGTAGCCCAGGCTGGCCTCGAACTCACAGAGATCCGCCTGGCTCTGCCTCCCGAGTGCTGGGATTAAAGGCGTGCGCCACCACCGCCCGGCAGAGTGCACCTGAATTTTGACCGAGGCCTGTCATATGAGGCTAGGTGTGGGATCTCACTTGAAGTGTCATGTTGGCACTCAAGAAGTTTTGGAATTTGGAGCATTTCAGATTTTGGGTTTGGGGGTTAAGTACATTTAACCTGTACTAGGAAGGATCAAGGCCACCCAGCAGGAGGCCTGCAGGGAGTGAGATGGAACTGGAGAATCAGCCACCTAGAATTGAGCCCTAACAGCACCAGAAAACAGAGTCCGCTTATCTTGAGGTGGAGTGACAGGTTCCCATTGACATCACTTTCAGGGCCATATTCCTGTGCAAGCCTCTCACCTGCATGCCTCCTCCCACCCACCTGTGCACACATGCCCATGCACCTACCACCTATCAACCCACATATCTGTTACACCTGATCTGAAACCACCTACCCATTCTCCTTTTACAACCATTCACGTTCCACCTACCCAACTACACACTTGTGCACACTCACAAACACATTATCTACCCTTATATGTACACATACACAATCATGCATCACCCATCTATTCATACACATACGTGCACTCATACAAATACCATCTGCCTATATCCTTACTACCCACCCAGACAACCCATTCACACTATCTGCTCATACTGCCCTCCCATCCATACACACATACCCTACCAGACACCCATACACATGTGCATGCATACATTTATATGTTTTACTCACTCACACATTCTATATACTTAGACATATAAGCTCTCCACATATAAATATACCTATGTGTATGACTCACACACAGTCATGACTCCACCCAGCTACGTATACATACCACCTATCCATGAATAGGCACAGACTCCACTCTCCCACACACCCATGTATATCCAAATGACACATATGCCACACCCATATCAAACACACATACCATCCCCAACCTCTTTCTCATGTTCAAAAAGAGTTTTGTTATAGGTCAAAGGGTTAACAATGGCTCAAACCTAACTGTGTTCCTCTGGGACCGACTGTAGAGATAATTCTCTGGCCACAAATCACTCTGTGTATTGGGACACTATGGTTGCTGTGGCAGACCCCATTTTGTAGCAGCTGTACTGTTCTTCAACAATACTATCTTTGTGGTAAGAATGGGTAACCCATCAGTGAATGCAGACCAGCATCCAGAATAATACCTCAGTCATCACAGTGACCATTGAAGGGAAACAAATGTCAAATAGTCTCTGTAAGAATTAAAAGCTAAAGACAGGGGCCATTTATTTCAACTGCTCGTGGTTCTGCATCTCTAGCATCCCTACTCTCTTTCCCTCTGTCTTGTCTGGGTCCCAGTACCAGCTGGCCTAGACACACTGGGCCTTACCTTACTGCGCTAGGCTGGAAATAACCCTTGTCCTGTCAAAAAGTCACACTGAGGTGAAGTTAGAATTGCTTTCTTTTAAAACTTTGTGTGTGTGTGTGTGTGTGTGTGTGTGTGTGTGTGTGTACACGTACAGGTATGTGCACCCGTGCGTGCGCATGAGGAGGCCAGAGGTCCATGCTGGGTATCTTTCTTTATCTCTCTTTTCATCTTTGAGGCAGGGTCTCTTCCTGAACCTGAAGCCCACACATGTGTAGACTGACTGTCCAGTGAGCCCTCGGGACTCTCGCACCCCCACCCCGTAGCACTGGGGCTGCCAGCAGGCACTGCCAAGCCTGGCTTTTTACATGCTTCTGGGGACTCAAGCTCAGGTTCTCCTGCTTGTGCATGGTGCTGTGCGAGGAACCATCTCCCGCCTCATAGTTAGAATTTACTGAAGGAAATGTTATTAAAAGATGCTAATGGAAAGACGTGGAAAAGAGGGAAGGAAAGCTGGAGAAGGTTGTCTTTCCTGAGCAAAGTTTTGATCCTGAGGTACCACAAGTCCAGCTCCAGAGCTGGGTGTTAGGAGAATTCTTCTCAGTTCCCTGCTTTTGAGGTGTAGATGACCAAGAGCTACAGGCAGCCCTCTGTAGTCCATTGCTATTTTTAGCTCTGATACCATTTCCTTTGGATACCCCCAGCCGTGGTTGAGCATGGCAGAGATACCACTTCAGGTCCTTGTAGGATATGGTCTTCTCTGGGGGATGGCTTTGACTTGAAGGCACCTGAGATGGCTCTTTAAGCTTTCCTCAGAACTTCACTGTTGTGTCTGCTTCCTCCCACTCACCTTCCCAGCAGCCTTCCCTTCACCTTCACCAGAGACCAGGCTGGCACGGCTGGCCGTCTGCTGGCCCTCCTGGCTCCTTCACTTTCCTTCACAGTTTCTTTCCCAAACAAACGTCTTGCACATCCAAACCTGTCTTGATGTCTGGTTCTCAGAGGACCCAGACTGACACAGTGTTTCTGGGCTGACCGAGATAAGTAGGCGTGTGAACCAATGTTGTACTCCATATGTCAACCTTCTCTGGTTTGACGGCTGCCACCCACTCTGCAACCCTTCCGTTGAGCCACGGAAGCCCTTCAGGGACTGAAGTTTTTAAGGCTGAGAAGCCATTTTTAATTTTATACTCCAAAGCAAAATCCTGGCCTCTGGAAGCCTTGTTCTTGACTCACACTGATTAAATGAAGCATGTTTTTAACATGTCTCTTAAGATTTCTCAAGTGGACTCCTTCTAAACTGATCATAAAGGTGGTTCCTGTTCCCCTTGTTGCACTGTTAGTTTATGTAGAAATGCAACCCACACTTCCAAGCTGTTTCTCATTTTCTGGAGCCTATTGACTCTCTGGTTTATGTCCAAAGCTGGTTCTGTCCTTCACGAACATTCTGTTCTAGTTGTTATGATTTTTGTATCTTGCCCTTTATTCTCCTTACATCTCTGTGCTACAGTTCTTTTACCTTGTACACTTACCTCCTTCCACAGGATTCTTGTTTGTGGCTATGCTTGTTCTGTGGCTTGTAGGATGTTTAGCAGCAACCTTGGCCTCTACCCACCAGATGCCAGTAGCACCTCTTACATTGTGAGAGCCCAAAAAAATGTCTCTAGGCAGAGAGAGCCAAATGTCCCCTGGGGGACAAAAATCACTCTTCTGAGAGCTGCGGCTCTGATTTTAAACAGACAGCATGGTATCTTAGCAACCCTTCTAACTGATGTGAGCTGTCTTCTCCCAGCCAGTCAAAGGTGGACTTCTCTCAGGGTATTATCAAACTTGAACTTCTGATGTGTGTGGGTTCCAAGAAGCTTCTGGTTCTCTCACTTGTTCCACAGGAAAATTATTTTATCTAGAACCTGGAAGCCAATCATTGACTTCTTCACCTTTCCAGATGTTCTGTGTTGAATACTGTATAGAAATAAGGACATACTTCATAATGCTACTAGGGAGAATAGCAGGGCTTTTCTCTGTGCTAGTGTGCCTGGAGTAGAGCAGACAGAAATTCTTGCACTGTGATAACAGGAGAATTTTTACTAAACTGGCTTTCTCATTGAGTGTGGGGTCATCATGAGCCAACCTGTTCCAGTAACTGTTCTTCAGGCAGACTCGGAGTCTGTTCTAGTAACTTGAGCATAATCAGGCGTGAGATGGACAGTTCCGATAAGGTTCCTATTGGGAGATATCTAAAGTCAAACCGAAAGATTTGGAAAAAAATGCAAAGTTGTAGATAGCTATATAGATCTATGCTCAGTTCTGACAGTACAATTTTGACACCAGTTAAGTAATGAGCCTTAATTATCAATTACGTAATGAGTCTCCTATAACCAAGAAGTTGGAATGGTCCTAGGAATTGTAGAGGAATGAAGACTCTCTCGACTGGTGTCTTTGGGTTGTTTTCAGTGGAAAGCAAGCAGTTTTGGCTGACAGTGAGACTGTCTCCTGTGTACCAGTGTGATTTGGTGAGAGGTGATGCCAGACTCTCTATGTGAGACTAAAGAACCAGACACAGGTGAGCTGCTGCACAGTGAGCCAGAAGGAACCAGGATTGGTGAAGGAGGGTGGACACTTTGGAATTCAGAATTATATTTTGTCTTTTGTTCAGCTGGCTGCTGTCCTGATTTCTTTGCTGCTGCCTTCTTGACAACAATAACTTAAAAAGCTGAACTGATAATCTCTGTGATATAGCTCACTGATTAGAATCTTTTTGTGACCCATTATAAATGTCACATTTGGTTTAGGTAAAAGCTGCTTCCTTGGGCAACAACATAGACAATGACTCATTTCACAAGGTCATAATGTGACTTGAATGGGCTATGCATTTACTGTCTGCTCAATCCTGGAGGTCTAGGACAGAGAGATGGCTAGGAAAAGCCATCTTCTGGGTCCTTCTTGGAAAACTGGTCCTGTAAGCATGTTAACAGCCCAGGGTGTGGTCTCCCCACCTCTCATAAGCAGTCTTATGAGAGTGTGAGGGAAGAAGAAACAGCTCGGCTAGGCTTCCTCAGGGAGGTGTCTCAGAGAGGGCCTTTAGAGCCAGCTTTTAAAGGCATACCAGAAGACTACCTTGTGAAGGAGCCCACTGAGCCCCCATTGACGCCATGCTTCTTTTTCTGAGATAAGAGGGAAATGAGAGTGGAACTATGAGAGACAAGATGGAGGCCCAGGCTGTTTTCCAAGGGGCGTTGTTGAGAGGAGGGCAGGACTCCGCAGTACACATGGCAATGTTCTCATCCACTGGGGATTTGGTTTGTGTAATTTAAACGTCAGAAAAATGATGGATGGTGCTGGGGAAATTTGAACTTCGAATGGCCTTGCAAGTTACTAAATGTCCACGTTATGAATGGAGTCAAAGCAAGAGAAACTTTTTTTTTTCTGAATTCAGAATTTCTTTTTTCACTGAACTTCACACATTATCAGAAGACATGGTATATGTCTGATCAGCTCTTTTATAGATGAACTTGCCCACTTATGGAATTGTATGTTTATGAATTCCAGACAGCGGGACCAATAAAATTAAATTCTTCTTTATGTCTTTAAGGATTTGTTTTAATTGGACAGCATGCTCAAATTTTGGAATAAATCTATTTTTAATTGCTTATTGGGTTCTTGAAAACAGATTTACCTGGTGCAATATTGTGAAATTATAAGATACATATGTTGGTCTCTGCCCTGGATTTCTGAGACAGGACTCATAATACCTTTGTAGATGGGGCTCCAGAAGAATCTTCTGTTCCAATATTTGGTCCTTGCCCTGGTTGCTGACTTGGAAATCCTGAGACATCTGTGATTTCCAGAGTTATAGGAGTGCAGAGCATTGAGCTCCTAAGCTCCTGGCATTTCCCAGGCTATGAGAGCATCTTTTGTTCTAATGAGGTGATTCTTGGTGGGATCCTGGTTGGGCTCAAGATAAGGACTGGTTGCCAGGGGAACCAACTGTGTGATTAGATGAATGAAACTTTTATCTCCAACACTGTGACCTCTGGGGGAAGGGAGAGGACCTGAATGTTGAACATCATGATCACTGATGGCCAGCTAATCAATCATGACTACAAACAAGTCCCAAAGGACAGGGTCAGAAAGCTGCATCATGGTTAAACAATGAGAGGTTCCTGGAGGGTAGCCAGAGAAGACACACACGGAAGTGGCACATCCCTTCCAACATACATTACCTTTTGCATATCTTCTATTTGGTTGTGTACGAGAAGCCCTTTAGAATATCCCTTACAATAGGTGAATTAACACGGTTAAAGTGCTCCCTTGAGTTCTGTGATCTACTCTTAGCAGTTAATTAAACCTGAAGAGGGAGTCCTGAGAATCATGTTTTATTGCTGGTCAGTCAAAAGCATAGGTCATAACTGGAGGCTTGCAATTAACCCCAGTCCTGTGGGCCTGTTCTGAGTCTTGTGGGATTTGGCATTATTTCCAGGCAGAGAGTGTTGGGAGCGAGTTGAATCAGGATATCAAGTTTGCTATCCACTGACAAATTGTTTAGTGTTTGTATAGAAAACCTTAGCCATACATAACAGGCATTGGGAGTGCTGTGTGTTGAGTGCCTGTGTAAGAGTAAGAGCATTTTTCTCCTATCCAGTTACACTTAATCATTGGCCATTAACTTCATTCAATCAGCTGTAAGCACCTAGCTTAGATCAGGCACCATTGTAGGACTTTGAGATCTATAGTGAATAAAAGACAGTTTCCTGCCCTTAGGAAGCTGATTCATTAGTGGAGGGAATATTATAATAAATAATAAAACAATAGATATATACATTTCATGGTATTTTATAACATTGAGAGTAATAGAGATTAAAGGAAAAATATATTAGGATATGGAGCCTACCGATACTGGGCAAGAAAGCCAGGCCAGTCTGGATAAGTCTTATTTTGAAAATCCCTACTGAACAGAGACTTGGAGGAGAAGAGGAAGCATTGACTGGTGCAGAAACACCAAGATGAATGTAATATGTGTGGCCTAGTCAAGGAGCCAGAAAGGTGGTGAAGTCATTCCAACAGAGCAAGCAAATGCAAAGAGCAGAAAGAGATGAAAAGAGAGAATAGGGACCTGGTCCCATGAGCTCTGTTGTCTTTTGCTATGATTTGGATAAATGGGTTCCAGGACCTCATTGACTTGATCTGCAGCTTGGCAGTGCTTGGAGACAGTGAACCCTAATGTGGGTGCTAGTGAGAGACTTTAGGTCTTCCGGGAGGGGGGTGTCCTCAAAAAGGAGATTGTGACATAGTGGTAGTTCTCTTTGACTTTCCTGCCATGAAGTCAACAGGCTTCCTCTGTTATATGGTCCTTCCATGATGTACTGTGCAGCCACAAGCCCAAAGCAATAGGGTCAACTGGCTATGGACTGAAGCTCCAGAGACTGCAAGCTATGATCAACTTTTCCTCCAAAAGCTGGTTACATCTCGGGTGTTTGTTGAAGTGATGGAGAGCTGATGAGTGTCCTCTATAGGAAGTTTGGCTTTTACTCTGGAATAGACGAGGAGCTCTTGCAGACAGTAAACAAGCAATGTGATCTCACTTATTCAAAGGAATGTTCTGGCTATGGAGGGGTAGAATTTAGAACATCTAGGAGGCCATCCTGCAAACAAAAGCGATGGTGGTTTGATGTAGGGTGATGGTTAAGGAAATAATAACAGTAGTAGATCATAGCTAGACATTGTAAGCAGAGCTACTAGGCTGGCTGAAATTTCCATTTTTCCAAAGTTCATCGATGAGGAGACAGGGTTTGAGACATTTGGTTCCCGTGTGAAGGTTCCAGAGAGTTATTTCAGATATGTTGTACTTGATACACCTTTTAGATATGTTAAGTAGTCACTTGTGTGTGTGTGTGTGTGTGTGTGTGTGTGTGTGTGTGTGTGTGTGTGTGTGTGGAGAGACAGAGACAGAGACACAGAGAGAGACAAAGACAGAGATAAAGACACACAGACAGAGATCTGAATCCAACACTCACATATGGAGATGATAAGTTCTGCAGAACAGCAATTCGGAGAGAGGCCAGGGAGATGACTGCACAGATGCATTTGGTCTATGAGAACATGTTGGTGAGCTGGTCAGTGGATCAGAACAACAACCAGCAAGTGAGTGGCATGCACGCCTGGGATTATTAGTGTGTGACCACAAGTCACCAAATCACTGCAGTATAAACAAGAGGAACTAACTAACTACACTAAAGTGTAGTCTCTTCAGCATTTACTACTGGGGCATGAAGAGAAGGCCAAGCCCAATGCCACAGATGATTATATGATAAGGGGCCATAGGAACATTTGAGCCAAAGCCTCCATTATAAATGAGGAGACACAGGGCTTAAAAGTGGACTGACTGGATCAGGTTCACACAGTAACTCATAAAGAACTAGGCATAGAAGGGAGGCCTCATCCTCCCAGGCTAGACCATTTTCCTCAGGCCACCGCTCTGTTGGCTAGGATTTTGATTAATAACATTCTGACGATCTGACAGTCTTCCCTCTCAGTCTGCCATGACCTGACTTGAACCTCAAGTTCAGAACAAGACTCCCAGTGACCTGCAGAGCTGGACAGGGCTCTTGCACTATGGAGACTTGCCTTTCAGAAGCCTGCTTCCCGCTCAGTGCCTAGGTCAGAGCTGCCTGAATGATTGCAGATATGCATTTCACATTGGAGGGGTGTGAAATCTTAAGCAGACCTTGATTTATTTATTTATTTATTTATTTATTTATTTATTTATTTATTTGGAATTCTCCATTTTAAGAGCTTGTCTACATGACTGGCCCCACTGCTCATCCTCTTTCCCAGTTGGCCAGTGAGGTTGGGGAATGTGCTCATGAGAGGAGTGAATATGGGTGAGAGAGAAGTTCCAGCAGCTACCAAGGGGCAGTGTTGAGAGAGACCGCGTGCTCAGAAAATGTTCATTGGATAAATGTCTGAATGGTATTATAATTAATTGTAATGTTAACTTGCCACAAGTTAGAGTCACTTGAGTAGTGAGCCTCACCTGAGGAAGAGTCCTGACTGCCTTAACAAATGTTGGAAGACCCACCCTGGATGTGAGGGGGCCTTCTGGTAGCCGTCCAGATAAAATGGGTGTGACAGAAGGAAGATTGCTCATCCTTTCCTCACTTGGCTTCCTTCTTGCTGCCCAGGATTTTTTCTTGATATAAGAGCATGCTTCCAGGCTTTCAGGTGGACAAAGGACCAGTAGCTCTCTAGGAACCTTCCAGGTTTTGGGTACCAGTTTGGGCCTGTTGTGACACCCAGCCTTGTGGAGTGAGGTATCGCAGGATTGCCAGCCTCCCCAGGAAGAGACAGTCACTGTGGGACTGCTCCAACTCCTAAGGCCCCTAGCTTCAAAGACTAACTGTGGGCTTCTCAGCCTCTTAATTGTAATTGAGCTATTATTACTATTTTGACACAGCTGACCTAATAAATTCTTCAGTGTATGTTGTTTATATATTTAATGTTATATATTAAGAATATATGTTACATGTAATTATTAATATACAATGCTATGTAATTTGTAAAAATAAAATATTACAGAATAATATATGCATAAAATATTTACTTTATTATTCACAGATACATACATATATATATATTCATCCTATTAGTTCTGTTCCTTTAGAGAACCCTGACTAATACAAGGTGTCATTTACTAATAGCAATATATTAGTAAGCAGATTAGCAAGATAGGAAGCCCTTGAGTAGCTGAGGACCACCATCAGTTGGCAGCTTTGCTAGCCTCTTTGTGACTTAGTGTTCAGCCGGAATGAGATTGGAGCTTCCGACCTATGGGAGAAGGTTAATTGAGAGCAGTCATAGGAGCATTAGAGGATTTTCAGGACAAGCTCAGTGTAAATACGGAACAGTCTTGATATCACTGCCAAGCTGCAGAAAGGAGCCTTGGGGATGCCAGGTGGGGAGTGTGGGGGAGCACCGCTTCCCTCTGTCTGTCTATCCCCCTTGTTGGGTGGGACACACAGCAGGGCTCCACTCCTCACAGGAGTGGCCTTCAGTGCTTTGCTGCTTGCTGGGTGTATGCCCAGCTGCATCTGGCTGGGTGGATGAGGCTGCTGACATAGGAAGAGGAGATGTGTGGTGAAAAGCCAAGGGAGAGATGACATTTGAAAGATCTCTTTACAATTATTTCCCTTCTTCCCACTCCTCCGAGTGATTAGGCGCCTGGGGCCAATTCCTTATTAAGCTAGGGAAACTATCACCTACATCATCCTCAGACACCCCCAGATCGCTGCGGGCTGATCTTGCAGTATGGAGGCAGGTCAGTTGGAATCAGGACTGCTGAGCACGCAGACACCTTGCTCCAAGGGCCCTAAGCCCTTTAAAGACTGCCTCACCTGCTCCATTTAGGAAAGTGGGGGAAGGAAGCACCAGGATCATTACGTGCTCAATGCAAAGAAGGGCTTGGGGAAGAAGACACCAGTGGCTTTTCTTTAACATCACTAGAGAAAGTACAGTACCTGAGCCAGGACCTCAGCAGTGAAGCATCGGGAGTCCCCTCTTAGGCTTACCTTACTCAAAACCAAGCCTGAGTGGATTCCTTTCTAAACCCCTTCATCCAATGGTAGAGCATTTTTGCTCTCACTTTCCAGAGTAATGATTCTCCACCTTGGCTCCATTATCAGAACCCCTGGGGAGCTTTACTGTAACCCTGACAGGCAGCCCTACTTTCCAAGCTTCTGATGCAATTGGCCAGGATACAAGAGCTGATAAGGCACATTTTGAAAGGTTTCTTCGTGATTCCTATATTCGATGCTGGGAAAAACTATCTTAATTAGTGGCCTGAATCGAATCACATGTTATTACAGTGGTCTACTCTTCTGATGATTATTTCTGCAGGTTTTTTTTTCCTTCTGTTGTGGTCTATATGATCAGAGTAAAACACTTGTGAACAGTTGTTCCTATTTGCCAATGGAGAGCTATGACACAGTAGAAGAAGGCGTTCGTTCCCTAACTCAGCAGAGTGACCTTTGGAGGCATGGACAAAGTGCAACGCCCTTGCACAACACACCGACATAAAAGTTGCATACCCCAGTTAAACAGCTGTTCTGTTTGGGATTGCAGGATGATGTGTTTCTGTTTATATGGCCACACTGATGCCATCAGCTGTCTCCTCTTGTCCTGGCCCCCGCTGTCTCAAATTTTGTTAGTCATGGTTGAATCTACCTTGTTTTGCAACTGGTCAATGTTCTCTTCCCTTCTCTCTGTTCTCACACAACCCTCCCAGGATCCTTATCTCAGATTTATTTGAAATGATAAAGAAAAAAAAAATGTTTCTCCTTCTTCTTACATTTCCTGAGGGATCACGATGGGGCAGCAGAGGGAGAATAGAGGCAAAGATGGAAAGACCATCTCCTGCCACAGATTTGCCTGGAAGCCTGGGGGATTAGTGAGCTCATGTTACCAAAGCTTTCTGAGCCCCTTGCTCATCACGACTGAGCATTTTGGATGTTTTTTACTTATGAGTCAAGCCATTTGCAGAGATTGGGGAATTAACCCACGTACACTTCCAATGGAGTTCTTTGTTCTCCTCTTTAAAACCAAGGCAAAGCAACTCAACAATTTAGACTGGACTTAAAGTTAAGGCCTGTGGCTTTTAGTCCTTTTCTGCTATGACTGTGGGGCCTTGCAGAAGACATACTCTTTGTGGTAGCCTCCATTTTTCTCAGGTATTAGAAAGGAATAATAATACTTGCTCTTGTAACACTACATAATTTTTGTGTGTACCTAGGATTCTATTGATAGAAAAAGAATTCAGAAAATAAGATATGCTGTGCTAATACATTATTTTTCTATCAGGGCTTCTAGTTGAGTGATTCCTATGTGTGAAAGAGACATGTTGTGTATGATAAAACCACAGTCTGGTAAGTTATTCCTAGTATACAGGTTTTATGAGGCTTCCATGGAAATGAATGGGCAGGGAGGGAGCTGCTAGTTAGATATGGTGTCTTTTAACTAGGGAGATAAGGGAAGGGTTTAGGGTTTTGCTCTCTCCCATTTGGGGATATCCACTCATGTCATTGCTTATTTGTGGCTAAGGTCGTAAGGATATTGGACCAACACCTATTAGGAGGACTAAGAAGGGTGTGGCTGAGGAAACAGTTAATGGAGGGAAGCAGTGTGGGGTAAGGGGTTATTGGTAGAATAAGGGGTGGAGGATGACAATCCAATGAGATTGTAGGGTTTTTCTCTGAAAGTATTGAGCTCAGGTCAACTGGCTTATCCTCAAGACCCTGATCCATGGATTCCTCACCTGGACTTTCTTCCTGTGGAAAAGTCTGATGGAGGAAACCAAGTGCTGGCCACGTGAAGACACATCTGTCCTTGCCCAAGAAGCTGCCTGTCCCCTTTTCCATAGGTGCCAAAAGGGGATCTACCCCAATAGATTGGTTTGTTCCTTCAGAGCTGCATGAAAAATATATTTCCTGCCTTTCTGCTTGGGAAAGCTGAGTGCCCTCCCTGAGACCTCACAGCACAGGGCAGTGGAGAGCCTGCCATGCTTTGGTACCCAGGCTCTTCTCTGGTCACAGAAGCCTGTTGCTCAGTCCCTGTGCCTGTTACATTAATCTCTTCTGTCTCCTTAGGGGGTGTCTCGATCTTTCTTAGTCTGTCACATGTTAAGTCCCTGTTGACCATTTTTGCTTCTGTATTTTAATGGTTTGGAGTAATTCCCACTTTATTTTTGTATTTATTTTAACACAATCACTTATAATGAGGCTAATGACATTTTGTCTCCATGGTGGCGCATTTTAATTTGGTCTCGGAAATGTCAAAGCGATCAGGCAATTTGGTATCTCGGAAACACAAAACGCGGCAGGGACAATGGTTTGTCTCCATCACTCCATCTCCCTTGTTATCTGTTAGCTCCTGGGGCCACCCAGTCCCACTTGGCCGCTCCTCAATGCTGGCATGGGTGGATATCAGCAGTAAAACATTGCCAAGACAAAAAGGGATGGCTCCGATGGGCTGCCTCTTTCTAGCAACCACAGTTAACATGATTACTCAGAACTCGGGGCTGGAGCTGAGGGTGTGAGGCATAGTTTCCTGATGGCATTTCAACATCAATCTTTGCCTTTCCTTCCAGCCAGGGCTTTCTTTGTGCTGCCTGCATCTGCTTCCAGTTTTCCCATTCTTTCATTTAAGAGAGAGCCAGCAGTTTTATTTTATTTTAAAATTTTAAAAGATTTATTTATTTTATTTTATTTTATGAATATTTTGCCATATATATATATATATATATATATATATATATATATATATATGCATCTGCCCTACATGCATGCCTGATGCCTGCAAAGGTCAGAAGAAGGTTTCAGGTCCCTGGAGGTACAGATGGTTGTAATCTGCCCTGTGAGTGCTGGGAACCGAACCTGGGTCTTCTAAAAGAACATCAAGTGCTCTTACCCTCTAAGCCGTCATTCAAGCTTCATTAATTTTCTTTCAAATGAAGATAGAGGTTTTCTAGACCTCATATAGTTTGTCTCATCTTTTTATAACTCTTAAAACTGTAACTAGTATTCTTGGCTTACAAGCTGTGTGAGCTGCCAAGTAATCTTGGGTTTAGGGTTATTTAGTGAAAGTGTTTTGGGAGATTTAGATCAAGGGCCTTAATCCAGTTTCTTTAAGCGTGGAGTTGACTTTCATCCAGAGCCCCACACCGTTGACATAGTGACATGGTGAGTAAGTTCTCTGGTGGTGTAGGTGTACGATACTTGTTGACTACAATCTTATTGCCAGGTGGAAGTTTCCTAAGTAGAAAGCACACTTACTAGGCCCCAATACACAGAGCATCATCACTAGCAATACATGGTTCCGGCATCTGCTTCTTTCCGTCCTGATGGACTGGCTGACTGCCAGCTGCATCTCACGCTTGCCACCTTGCATCATGATAGAGGACCATATTGCTAGCATGGTTGAGATCAAAATCCAACATTCTAAGTCTGGCTCTACAGAATGCAGATTGCTTGTGTACCATCAAAAAGTCAGAAAAGCTCCACTAGAGGACCATCTGCTTGCTAGTCTCCAGAGACACTGTCGAGTTTTAAGTGTGGGGTTGCGATGCTGTGGTCTTCCTAAGGAAGTCAGTGCTGACCTGTGTCTTTCTGGAATGTGGAGCTTTCTCACCTGTGCCTCCCTCCTCCTCTTGAAGCTTTCTGCACCCAGTATTTCCTGTTGTCAGACTCTTCCCTATCAGGTTATGGGGAGGAGGGAAATAGATGATATCTCCAGAAGGAGTCAGTCCAGGCCATCTTCTCAGCCCTGAGTTGTCACACTTGTTTTCTTTACAGCACACGAGAACAGCAAAGAGAGAGAGATTCCTGGGGAGGCCAAATCTTCAGGTCCAGTGGAGAGGCTTCCAACATAGCCCAGGGTTGATCTTGAGTCCTAGGAATGACCTGATAGCCTTTTCTGTTTAGAAAGTACCTTGTCAATTTCTTCGCCAGCTTTTCCATGTAGCAGGAACACTTTATCTCTATAAAACGGTAATAAGTGGACAGTATAATATATTTCACTTTTAATAAGGTGTTGCCAGTTGCACAACTCTGCAGAGCAATTAGTGTCAGAAGCCGCTAAGCAATGGGGGGGAACCGTACCAGAGTGTTTACAGACTGAAAGGATTTACAACCGCATTTGGAGGAGCTGTGGCCACAATGTGGAAAGCGGGGGAGGAGACGTTGACCAGCTGAGTTTAAATCCACTGACCCTGTGTGTTTCCAGAACATTTCAAAAGGCAGCCTTGCTTTGCCTTATGACACTGGTTTCTGGGGCTGGCTATTGCAGTGGAACGTCTGAGTTCCTGGGGCCAGGAAGGAACATGGTTTAGGGATTCCATAGATCTGAGTTTCAAACTGAACTCTACCACTATAGAGAACTCCTGTGCAGACACATTTCTCTAAAACTCTTATTCTCCATCTGTAAAAAGAGATGCAGAAATCATCTGAGAGCTGCAATCTGGAGCCTCTTCGCACTCTCAGCCCTCAAATCAGGCCGGGTTTTTTGAAAAGTAGCATTCCTATCCCTCTGATGCTAAAAATAGAACAGGGAGCTTTAAAAAAAAAAAAAACAATGGAATTGAGGCTAGGTTGTGCAGATCAGTCCTAGGTGCCTGGAGGATTTTGAGGAAGAATGCCTTGCATCCTAGGAACCCTGTCCCAAGAGAGTTGGTCCCCCTAGTTGAGTCCACACCATTAAGTGTTTCCCCTTTCAGTGGTTATAGGTACAGGTGTCACCACAGCAGAGAAGGGAGGATTTGCGGCCACTCGTATCACTGGATATAAGCCATAGGCGCAGCAAAACATCTAGGAAGATGCTTTGAAAGGATGGGGCCGTCATGGATTGGAGGTCAAGTCAGCAGCTCCAAGGTCTGTAGGCTCAGTGCATCTCCAAAGAGATTGATGGTGGTTTATCAGCTTCAGTCTTGAAAAGGAGAGAATATACCAACTGAGCATCTCTAATCCAAAAATCTGAATTCAGAAATGGATAAAACTCAGATACTTTTTGAGCTTCTCCACAATGGCACAAATGGGAAATGACCACAGTGCCAAACAATACATCTGCTTTCTGATGGTTCAATGCAAACAAGCTTTATTGGATGTTCCAGATCATTTCAAGTACCGTATAAAATCTCCTTCAGTTCATGAGTACACCATGTATATAAAGCACAGAGGACTTTTGTGTTATGCTTGAGTCCTATATCAAGATATCTCATCCTGGATATGCAAATACTCCAGAGTAAAAGAAATATGAAAACCAAAAATCTTCCTATCCTAAGAATTTTCAGTAAAGGCTATTCAATCTAAATTTGTGCATTTGTTTTTCCTTTGTGCTTATACACTTTAAAGGCTTGCCCATGGTTTGCCATTTTTCCTTGGAATGAGTTCTCAAACTCGTGCTTATGAGTCATCTACTATCTTGCCAAGGGTGAGCTCTGGTCTCTGGTGATCAGTTCCAGGTGGGTATAGAAGAACATCATCTTTTCCCTATCAGGGAACTTAATGCCCAGGGTGAAAGAGAAGCTCGCATACCTCAAACAGCACACAGCATTTCACATGACCAGAGTAGTTGGAGCTGTTCTACATTTTTCAGTCTCTTTGCAGTGTGAAGAACAATGGACTCTCTGGTGCTGCTCTGTGATATGGAGATAGGTCATGAAATGGCCAAGAGGTACTCCATAGTAAGCTGTTGACTCAGGCTTCAACCTACATCTTAGTCTTTAAGAGGCAAGGGTTTTTTTTTTTGTTGTTTGTTTTTTTCCTAGCTTTTTCTTTTATGAACAGTTTTTTTGCCCAAGGCAGTGGTTCTTCCATGGCCAGATGAACACTATGAGTATAGAAGACTTTTAGGAGGAATGGCTCATGAAGGCAGAATGAATGGCTGGGGTGAGAGGGGTGGAAAGATGGCTGGGTGCAGAGCCCAGTGGCCTTGGTGAAGGGGCTCTGAACAAATGGAGAGCAGAGATGAGCCATGAATGTACAGACTGGAATTGAGGGAAACAGGGGCAGAGGTGAACCTGGACTAGTAAGGAAGGGATGCTTCCCTCTTGGAAGCCTTGAATGAGGGGCAGAGGAATTGTGTGGCTCACATTAAAGACATTCGTGTGCTTCTAGAAGTGTTTTAGTCTCTCCCAGGCACAAGTTGTTAGAAGATGTGCTCCTGCTCTGTGGAACATATACTTCCCTTGCAGTAACTTGGGGACTGAGAGAAGTACAGAGTACTTTAGTAAGTAAACTGGGTAGGAAGGAAACATGTTCTTATTTGATTTTGAATCCCAGGGGAAGGGATCTTTTTCTTGTATAACAAAATCTTTCAGGAAATCTTCATATCTTTTAAACGTTATTTCAAGCATTTGCTGCCTGTATTATTTAAGTTTAGTAGACCAATGTACAAAAGATGTGTGATTAATTAGTTTGAATCATCAAAGCATAAACCAGGGTTGTAATTAATTTTGAAAGTGTAGCTAGGTGTCTGTGGGTTTGAATTTTACACATGGTGCTGTAGAGAGGGAAGATCCGTGAGAAAATCTGCGACGAGGTTAACCATCTCCCGCAAGTGAGCAGAGAGCTGTTAAACCACAGGCAGCTCATGGAAGTCACATTGGTAACGCTGTTACAGGCTTTCCCCTGGCTCTATTTAGCAGTGCCCTGTGACTGAGACTTACTAGAGTGTTCA
Source organism: Peromyscus californicus insignis (assembly GCF_007827085.1). Classification (NCBI taxonomy): domain Eukaryota; kingdom Metazoa; phylum Chordata; class Mammalia; order Rodentia; family Cricetidae; genus Peromyscus; species Peromyscus californicus. The sequence continues at coordinate 23,185,146 of NW_026294402.1, forward strand.
ACGAAGACTGTGGACTCACTATGTTGGTATTCATTCTCCAGCTAGACCACTCAGCTCCACGAGAGTCCGGGCACCTGTGTACCCAGGCCTTCTTTGCAGCCTGCTCACTCTAGAACTCCTCACCAGAGGATGGGGTTGTGCTGGCTTCCTAATTGCCCTGGAGTCCTTCTCTCTCACTGCTCAGATGCTTCTCTTTCTTATGCCTTCTTTCTCAGTTCAGTTAAGTCTCTGAGTCTGTATGCAGAAATCTACTGGTTCTGTTTTCACACCTCAGTAATTGGTGCTGTCTGTTGAGAGTAGCTCTGGACTTACATCCTACAAGGGTCAAGAAGAGCTGCTGTGTATCAAGGAAGTAAAAATTGTGCCGATTCAGGGGCGGGGGAGGGGGTTTACTCAGGTGGGACAGCATTTCTCTTTGATGGCCAGCAGGTTCGAGCAGGGGGCTGCTTTGGAGCTGGTCAGTGGGCACCTGGTTTTTTTCCCTGCTGCCTGAATGGAACCCTGTGAGGACATGGTAGGAAAGAGAGGAGGTTCCCTTCTTGACCCTCTCTACAGCTGGGGTGGTGCTTGGGGGAGCTGGAGACCCAAGACACACACACAGTGCCAGGAAACGGCTTTATGCCCATGAAATGACACAGGAGTGATTAAAAAATGCAAAGTACCCAATTTTTAAAATAGTATAATGGCTGAGAGAAGCTGAGAGAAGCCAGCAGTCTCAGGTTAGAGTGACTAATCCATGCACACTTCACGCCTGGGTGGTAGGTACAGTCCCTGTGGCCCAGGGCTAAGCGCGGAAGGTCTGGCTCCTGATACCTGCACACAGATGTTGTGTGCTGATGCTTACATGGAAAGAAATAGATTTTCACCATTTCTCCTTTGACATTAGGAATTGAATTAATTCTTCAAGCCCAAAAAAAAAAAAAAAAAAAAGGATTTCTTGCTAGTGTTGTTGATCACTTATTTTTGATACCTTGAAAAGCGTCCCAATTATTGTAGAAAAAGAAAACACCCCCCTCGCTACCAATCTGCATGGATGTGGCCCTTCTTCCAGATGGCAAGAGATTAGTTTTCACCCATATCCATTAGGGAGGCTTCCTGCAGGGGAAGAATGAACTTTGGGTCCAATTCACAAGGAATTTTAGAATTTCAACCTGTGGACTTCCCTGGAGCTGAGGAAAGGTCAGAGCAATGAATTTTCCCTGTGGCCCAAGGGGTTAATGTTCCAGTTCCCAGCACACCAAGAAGAGTCACTGGATCATTAAAACATATACCTACAGGTCGGTGTAGCTCTCAGTCCTCATCAAAGCAGTGCCCTTTTGCAGGCTGTGGGGACCATTACAAAAGTCCACCACTGCTCAGAATCCAGGGAACTACAGACTGCAGGATGCCAAACACCCAGCTGAATCGTCTATTATCCTATGCCTAAGGCTCAGGGAACATCGTGGAAGAGATTGTAAGATTGTAGGAGCCAGAGGACCAGGATATTTGTGAAGAAATAGTGTCTTTGATATATGACAGGCAAACTGCAATCAATAAATTGCAACAACATGGTCACCTAAATATGACCTGCACAATGACAATGCTAGTTGACATGCTGATGCCTAGTCATTCTCACAGGGTCTCACCCCTAGATGAAGTACTACAGACAATAATGTAGCATGAATCTTAAAAGTTCTTATTAATAAAAACAAACCTGAGGCCAGTTGTTGGGGTGAACTCTGGAAGATCAGAGAGACAGAACAAGCCACAGCTAACCTCACCTGGCCAACTTCTCAGCTGATCTTGTTTCCTCAGACTGGAAGCCTTTGTGTCCTCATATCCGAATGGCTCTCAGCTGAACTGTGATGCTCAAAACCTAAATGCTTAACCAGCCAAATGCTTCTAGTTCCTGGCCTTCACGCCTTATATACCTTTCTGCTATCTGCCATCACTCCCTGGGTTTAAAGGCTCGCTTTCTGGGATTAAAGGTGTGAGTAACCATGCTTGTTGGCTGTATCCTTGAACAGATGGATTTCTGCCTCTGGAATGCTAGGATTAAAGGTGTGAGTGCCATCGCCTAACCTTTATGTTTAGTATTGTGGCTGTCCTGTTCTCTGACTCCAGAAAAGTTTATTAGCGTGCACAATTTTGGGGGGAACACAATACCACCATACAATAATGGCTTCCAAGAGAGGGAGAATCACTCTTTTCTAGGAACCAATCCTCTGATAAACTATCCAATCCTAAGTGGTCAGCCTTACACACACAAACAACAACAACAACAACAACAACAAAAACACTAAATGGACTCAGGAGGTTGTATGTGTGTGCATGCATGGGACAATAATACTTGAAGAAGAGGTTATGAATTTGAATGAGTAGGGATGGGTGCTGCGGGATAATGCTTTTGCGCACTGGTTTAATAAAACATTGATTGGCCAGTAGCCAGGCAGGAAGTATAGGTGGGGTAAGCAGATGAGGAGAATTCTAAGAAGAGGAAGGCTGAGTCAGGAGTCACCAGCCAGACACAGAGGAAGCAAGATGTGAAGGCAGAACTGAGAAAAGGTACCAAGCCATGTGGCTAAACATAGATAAGAATTATGGGTTAATTTAAGTGTAAAAGCTAGTCAGTAATAAGCCTGAGCTAATGGCCAAGCAGTTATAATTAATATAAGCTTCTGAGTGATTATTTTATAAGCAGCCAGCCACAGGACTGCAGGGGCTTGGCAGGACCGGAGAAACTTCACACTAGAGATGGGGGTTGGAGGAGATGGAGGAGAAAAGAACAGGGTAGAAATAATGTAAATATGGCTCATATCTGAACTTCTCCAAAATTATAAAACATATACACTACATACATGTATGTTTTTGGATTAGAATTATAACCCCTGTCAGGGCTAACATTTTAGGATGGTAAAGGAAACGCTTAGGCAGAGAGCACAATTGCTCTTCACTCACATTTAGAATGCCTGAGCAAGATTTCCTAGGAGGATGCTTTCATCCCCAGTGACATCCCTCCCACCCTCACTCTGCTGTCATCTTCTGGAGACTTTCCCCCTTCCTCTTCACTCTTCATCAGGAAAAGGTCAGCATCGAGCTGTCATCTGCGGGGAAATGGATGACTTCAGCTGTCCTTGGTGGATAGGGAGCATTTGCTCACCATCCTTGTCTGTGATGTTCTTTGTAATCAGACACGGTCCTGTTTTGCTTCTCAGCATGGGATTGGAGGATTTGGACAAGTAATAGAACTCAGTTTACTCACCTTTGAAATGGCAATAATTCTCACACCAATTACTCAGAGTTCAACGACAGTTAAGTAGAGTCGTCTCTCTGTATCTCTGGGGGCTGGTCCAGAGCCTCTCATGGATACCATGCAGTGTTGGCATGGAACCTATGCACATCTGCTGATGTACTCTCAATCATCTCCAGGTAACTTGTTATACCTGATGCACTGTAAATGCTATGTAATATTTATTGGACTGTCTGCTTTGATGAATAACAACAAGGGGGAAATAGTTGAACAATGTGAGGTGCAGACACAAGCATAAAGCTAATTATTCAGTCCAGGAAGGCGACATGGAGAGAGACTGTGGCTCAGTGGGAAGGACAGAACTACAGGGAGGTGTGCCCATGCATCACATATTTGTAAGCTCAGCAGAGTGCTCAGAGCACCACACAGTCAAGGTTTGCACTGTAGAAATGTCTCAGGTTTTCAATTTTCCCAAATGTTTTTGATCCTTGGCTAGTTGTAGATCATTTCAAATGAGAGCCATCCAGACTGTCACCTGCAGAACTATTCCTGTATTTCCAGTGATCTCATGGCTGTTTCTTGGCCTGCTTGTTTTGTAGGATATACTCCTAACGCATCCATTATGCGTTTTTGTTTGGAAACTTACCAGTTCTCATATCTGTCCTAGAGGATAAGATATAATGATAGATGAAAGGTGCCATAGGGCTTTGGTTCTCATGTGGCTTGAGCCCATGCTCCTGTCCCTGTCTCATGCCTGACACTTCATTTAATCTATCCTGTATATTGTTTAAGTTTTAGCCAGATTTGGATAATAGGCTTGGAGAAGAACTTCATATATTTCCATGTAAGAGGTTTTTAGCTATACCTGCCAGGGATGAGCACGGCAGGCTCTGGAGAAGCCTGTGCATTTCATGCCAGGCTTCCCTGTGCCGCTTTACTTCTGACTCTCCCTGGTCGGTCTTCCTCTGAATGCTTTCCACCGCCTTGGTCTCTCTGCTTTCTCTCCTGACTCACTCTATCTCTGGCCCCTTCACAATGGACTCCAGTGTTACCTCTACGTCTTGCCTAGCAGTGACAATGGAGAATCGCAGATCTTCCTAGTGGGTTTAGTGGGGGGTGAGACAGAGCGCGCAGAATCCGAGAACGTGGTCCACCTTTGACTTTGCTGGAGACCTTCTTGAGCTCCCGATCTTCTCAGAGAGGTTGCGAGAGAAGAATCGTCTGCATACAAGCACGGCCGCCTGCAGCTGGCTCCGTGTCCTCCTACTGGCTTCTCGCAGCACAGAGATGCTCCTTTGTGTGGGCCTCTGTACAGCCTGGCCTGTAATTTATACAAGTGCAGCTGATGTTCCCTTTTAAATTGACAAAGGCAGAGGATGGAGCCTGGTGAAGCCCCCTGACCTCAGAGCCCTGGTCGCTGAAAATTACAGGCAGTGTACAGTGCACTGCTTCTTGATGCGCTGGCAGTGGGAGATGCTGGTTAATTTGCCAAGACTCAGAGGTGACCCAGGTTTAATAAAGAGGATTAATGGATTTGAGCAAAAGGTCGTGGCTGTTTCAAGTAGATAGCCTCTTCCTTCTAAGAGAGTTTGCGGGCTCTCACTTAGTTTCTTCTCTTTGGGGAAATAGCTCAGCCGCCTTTTTAAAGGGCCCCTACACTCCCTTTTCCTTTGTGACGCTATCTGTTCCAAGTGTCCTTCAAGGACGTGCAAAGCCAAGGGTGTAAGCCACACCCCTAACCCACAAAAGCAACCCAAATCAATTCACTTACATGGGGCTGGCAAGAGTTCCCCTCTGTCTAGAGAACATTCTGTAACAACCATCAAAACTCTTAGGAATATTACACATACTTTTTGGTATGGCCATTCCCTTCTCTATGATTTCATCTTCTGGAGTAACAGAGCATGATTGCAGATGCACCCATCAAAGCAGCGCTAAGGACTGGAACTGTGGTGCATGCCTATAATCTCTGGAAGCTGAGACAGGAGGATTGCAAGGAGTTTGAGGCCTCCCTGGGGGAAATAAGTGAGTACTAAGACAGCCAGGGTTACATGGTCAGATCTGCTTATGAAACATGAAAAAGTAAATAAAAATAAGAAGGAAACAGCAGGAACAGATATTTAATCATATTTAACTGCTTTGAAATATTCTTATAGGCCACCAAACATTATGGCTGACTTTTGGAAGAGACATTTTACGTGTGCACATGTGTAAGGGACATGGGCCAATGTGAAGGCCTGGGATGTAGTGCTTTGTCTAATTTATCCTTATGTTCTAATGGTCTCAACATCTGAGTGTCAGTGTGTAAGATTGACATCATGGGTCTGAGCATGGTTTCCTCAAGATTCTGGGCACCTGTGTTCGGGGAAGAGGGGGGTCACCTAATGCCTGTCCTGGCATGGTGGGATCCAGGCTCAGAGCCACTCCCTCCTCCTCAATTTCTGTTCTTTTTTTCCCCTCAGGTGGTGGATAGATTGAAGACAGGGATGAGGGAATGGGGCATGGGGATTCAGAAAGGGACAGGAACAAAAGGGAAGTTCAGTGGGTGTCTTTGTTAGGGTTTCTGTTGCTGTGATAAAACACAATGATCCAAAGCAACTCAGGGAGGACAGCATTTACTTCAGTTCACAGTTACACGGTCCAGTCCATCACTGAAGGAAGTAAGGGCAGAAACCTGGAGGCTGGAACCAGATTAGAAGCTATGGAGGAACACCGCTTACTGCCTTGCTCCCCGTGGCTTTCTCAGCCTGCTTTCTTATGCAACTCAGTACCACCATCCCAGGGGTGGTGCCACCCACAGTGAGTTGGACCCTTCCACATCAATCATCAGTCAAGAAAAATGTCCCTCATGCTTGCCTATAGGCCAATCTGGTGGGGGTGGATTTTCTCAATTGAAGTTTCCATTTTCCAAATGACTCTAGCTGTGTCAAGTTGACATACACTAGCCTGTAGAATGGGAGTGAGGACCGATGCTGCGGAAGAAGGAGGAATGTTTTACATCAACGTGGGACCTAGGTATTTTGCTGGAGAGAAGAGTCTCTTGAGAGAGAGAAGACTTCAATCTCAGTGCAGGATGCTGAACCCAGGACAGGTGGCCCTGCTACAGGGTGAGGGGTTCTAATGGAACCCTTCTGAGTGCTCATGACAGAGCTCTTTGCTTCTCTGAGACTCGTTCTCCAGGGAGCTTTCTTAGCCTGTTGTGTACCTCTCCTGTGAGGCAATGCTTACCCTAGGGGACTAGTTCTGCCTCGGGTAGACAGTTCTGCTACCCAGAAGGCCTCCCAGTCAAGTTTCTTCCAGCTATGAACTGTTTATACATCTTCCCCTTGACACTGATTCCAAATTTCCAGTGGGCATTGAATTTAGGATCTTTCAACAGCCACTAGCCCCGTCTCTTTGATATTAACATCGCCATACTTTTCATCATTTCTCTTTGATAGTTTGACAGAATTTTCTTCAATTTAACTCTTCTGTTCCTGGGGATGGGGTGTAGCCTCGATCAAGTTCTCTCCCCATCCTTCCTGGCTGTGTTGGTTTGCCATTTAAGGAGAAGAAAATGAAGCAACCTTAACAGCAGTTCCTGCCTGAAATGCTCCTGATGTTGGACAGTGCCTCCTTTTGCTTTTAGATACTAGTTGTTACCAAAGGTAGAGAAAGAGAAAACTTTTGGCTGGTGGAGGAGCTAATAACATCAACGGGCTTTGTACCCATGGAAATCCTGCCTTCAGTACACAGATCCATTTGTGAGGTGAATTCCACCCCGGAGGACCAGAGGTCAACACATCCTCAGGTCCCCATGGAGCTCATTCCCGGCTGGCTCAGCTGCCGTCTCAGGTGGCCCCAATCTGCCCACTTCCCTGAGACCTATGCATCCTACAACACGGGGCAGGTCAGGTTTTCTTTTTGAGTAGGACAGAGAACTTGATGCAGCATCAAGTATCCAGCACAGCCTGCGTTTCTCGTGAGTTCTTTCTGAGGGTCAAGTCCAGTGTGTGATGCTTTCTGAAGAGTGAGTCCAGCCTCCTTTAAATTGTTTGAACTCATTCCTTACCTTGCCACCCTTGGCTATTTTGAGTGACTTAAGATAAAATTGTTAAGTTGGTGGTGGAATCCTAGGATGGAAAGGCACTCTGAGTAAGAAATCATTCTGTAATTTCTGCTTTGTCTTTTAGTTTGGTCTGATTTATACTCCTGACTTTATATTTTATTCTGGCATATCTGTTATACCAGCATCAAGTTATACATACTTTATGATCCCATCTCCCTCTCTATGGGATTCATTCTGAGTCCCACATACACCAAAATCCATAGACAATGCTTTATGTAAAAGAGTGTGGTACTAGAACATAGCCTACTACATGCTCCAGCATACTGTAAATTATCCCTTGATATCTGATAATAGTGTATAAATGCCATGTAAGTACTTGGTATAGTTTGTTGTTCAACAAAAACCAAGCCAATCAAAAAAACCTAGTCTGTATGTTCAATGGGGACCCCAAGTAATCTTCTAAGTGTTTTCATCCATGGTTAGTTGAATGGATGTAGAACTCATATGGTTGTGTGTGTGTGTGTGTGTGTGTGTGTGTGTGTGTGTGTGTGTGTGTGTATGCACACTGGTGGGAATGCACACACAGACACACATACAGTTGTGTGCCTTGTTTCTAGATGTATTGCAGGCAACATCCTCTCTTAGTACCATGGTCAGAACTGGATATTGGTCGATAGAAAGGTATCAATGAGAACACTTTGCTGGTGGGTTTGTTTAGAGTGTTGGGACTAAAATCCTGGTATTCACAAATGCCAGGGAAGCATTCTACTCCTGAGGAGCAGCCCAGTCGCATGATAGTGTTTTAAAGCTTAGAGTACTCAGCACACTTCATCCCACCTGGAATTCTGTGGTTTCCATCATAGCAATGGGTTTTCTTGCTTGACTTTCTTTTTCCCTGGTGTCCCCTAAATGAATGCCCTTTCTGAAAATGAAAGTAGAGGTTCCTCAGACTAGATTTAAGGTCATGATGGGGCAAACTGAGTTATAAAGTAAGCAAAGGGCTGGAGAGATGGCTCAGCTGTTAAAGGCCAGGCTCACAACCAAAAATATAAGGGAGGCAAATTCTAAGCAGACAGTAGACACTTTCTTACTTCTCTCTTCAGGAGGCCCATTGTAGTAAAGGTCTGAAATAAGCATTCCACACACATGGAGTAGGAAGTGCAAAGTCCTTAGTCGGGAACTACCTCGCCAGTTTCAAGAAATATATTGTGGGAGAGCTTCCTACAAGAATTTTTTTTCTATGAACATGGTCATAGATATGGATTGTATCATACAATGCCTTAGGGTCATGGTGAAAGTTTGGATAACATTTTAATGCAGAGAGTGTTCTGAGGGCTTTGAGTAAAGGAGAGTGATCTAATTTATGATTTCCCAACTCACTGTATTTTCTAAAAGAATAGATTATGTATCCTGAGATAGGCAAGAGAGGAGGTAGAAGACTCTGTGTGAAATGGTTGGTGTGATCAGGATGAAAGATGATGGGACTAGACTGCAGCAGGACACTGGAACAGAGGGGAATGCCCTTGGATTCAGAAAATACAGGACAACCATTGAGATTTCTGGTTGTGTTGTTGGGGGGAGAAGAAGGGGAGAGTCTTTAGATTAAACTCACTAAATAGGAGGGGCAGAGGAAGATGGATACAAACTTTTGATATCTCTACAGTATCAAGCCTTCCCATAAAAAAGGCTCTTACCTTCTCTTTTGTCTCTCTCAGCACACAGTCAATAAATATTTACCATTTATGACTTATTGCCAATGGACCCATCTAGATCTATTGTGGACTGTAAAATGCCATCTAGGGAGAGATGCTGGGGAGGAAGTTGGAGATAAATTTTACATGCTGGCCATTCTGCTAGTCATAGCCATTTGAGAGTCATTAGCATATTGGCATCTGCTCAGGCTGTTGGTTTGGACAGGATTCTCAGGGAAGAAACTAGTGAGAGGTTACAAGGAGCTCCCGCCAAGAGGTGAAGAAGCCTTGGAAAAGAAGGCTATGAAAAAGTCACAACAAAATCTATAGTGTAGTTCTGAGGAAGACAGAAAAGGAGAGGCACTTGAGGTGCAGTGACTTATAGATAAATGTTGGAGGGTGGGAAGTCTGAAGAGGGCAGAGAATGAACCCTGAAGACTCTTGGAACTGGTCATTGGTGACCTTAGTCAGAGTCGTGACAATGGGAGGAGAACCAGGCTTGACTGGATCCACGGAAATAAGGCAAGAAAAAGCACAGTCAATTTCCATCACTTGTGGTTTTCTTTTAAAACGCCATGAACACTCTAGTAGTGAACTTGGACCCATTGTTCATATGGGAAATATGGGTTAATTCCTATAATCTTCTGGCCATATATATGTGTGTGTGTGTGTGTGTGTGTGTGTGTGTGTGTGTGTGTGTGTGTGTCTGTGTGTTTGAAGACATCTCATTTAACACATTGTTGATTCACTAGCATTTAGCTCACACCTAGCACTGCTGTAACTCTTATCTCTACAGTGCTTCTTTATCTGTTTTCTCTATCAGGCAAAGCTCAGACTCTGTGCACTGAGTTATGAGATGAAACCCCAACACTATGCATGGGGACTGTTTTAAAAATGCCATCACCAGCATCAAGCACAAAACTAGGAGAATTGTGGTACTAAATTCACCATAAAAAGGATGCCTGTTTACAGTCCAAGAGCTGAAGCATGAAGTCCAGTGCCTCCTGGTTGGACCTCAGCTGGGAACATTCATTCCAAGTGACTCACATGTTTTGCTGTCCTGTGAAAATTTACAAATAACTGGAAAGGGCTTTTGATTGCTTTCGAGGTCACAAAAATTTTAGCAAGTGGGTGGACTGCATTAATGATGTGTGTGAGTGCCCAACCATAGCCAACTTTTTCAGATGTTTTGTTGCAAGTTTGGTGTGGTGATGATGGACATCTTATTTAGTTTTCTCTAATACTACATGCAATACTTGTGTGTTTTTGTGATGAGAAAGCTGATCTTGTACAGTGAGAAAGTGGATGACTCTCAAAGGTAAACTGTCACGAAGATGAGACGTGGAGTCCACAGAGCATCAGCTCAAGGGGTCATCTGTGATGAGAGTGGAAAAAGTTAGCTCATTGGATGATTTGCTTGGGACTTCTAAATACTGTCCTCCAGTACGTTTTTGTATTATTCATATTGGTTTAGTGTATTTCCTATTAAATTAATTCCTGGGCATGATATAATTTTAATGTCTGAAATGGATTTTTCCTTATTACTACAGTTTATAAATGCTTATTGCAGGCATTGTGACAGATACTGATTTGGGCATATTTATTTTATACAAAATCACTTTATTGACCTCAGCATGTTTTAATAATGCTTAAAGAAGGTGTTTGCATTTTTAGGAAGGCAATTATGCTTTTAGATTACAACAGATGTATCTCCTTACTGTTTATTTGAATCTCTAGAACAATATTTTATATCTCTTTCTTATTCCTTTGTTAACACTGCATTGTGTTTCAAACTTAATGTGAGATTGTGTTAGTTTTTGCTATAGCATTGATCTCCACGAAGTTCATTTTTCCTATATGCCTGAAGATTCCTTTCCTTTCCTCCCCTCTCTCTCTTCCATCCTTTATCTCCCCTCCACTCCCTCCCTTCTTTCCTCTCACTTATCTACCTTCCCCTCCCTTACTTCACCTTCCTTTCCCAACCCTTTCCCTATCTACCTGCCATTATAAATGGCTCTTCATTTTTGACAAAGACTTGCAGTATTACTGCATTTTTCTTTTCTATATATTAATTTTAATTTTTCACGTATATCTGGGGTGCAGGGGTATATGAATGTGAGTGCTCGAGGAGACCAGTGACATCAGATATCCCTAGGGCTGGAGTTAATAGGTGGCTGATAGCTGCCTGCTATGAGGGCTGGGAGTTGAATTGGGGTCCTCTACAAGAGAAGTACACTCTCTAACTGCTGAGGCATCTCTGCTGTGGGATGTTCTGAATGTTAAATGTGTTGCTCTGATTGGTTAATAAATAAAACACTGATTGGCCAGTAGCCAGGCAGGAAGTATAGGCGGGACAAGGAGAGAGGAGAATTCTGGGAAGTGGAAGGCTGAGGCAGAGAGACACTGCCAGCCACTGCCATGAAAAGATGTTAAGATACCGGTAAGCCACGAGCCATGTGGCAACTTATAGATTAATAGAAATGGGTTAATTTAAGATGTAAGAACTAGATAGCTAGAAGCCTGAGCCATTAGGCCAAACAGTTTAAATAATATAAGTCTCTGTATGTTTACTTGGTTGGGTCTGAGCAGCTGTGGGCCTGGCGGGTGAGAGAGATTTGTCCTGACCGTGGGCCAAGCAAGACTGGGGAAAACTCTAGCTACATATCTCCCCAGAGCTTCTTTCATTTTTTAAAATAAGGACCTATCATTATTATATCCTCCATACTTAAAATCTTAAATGATGTATCTGTAAACTCTGCTTGGGGATGGTATAATTTTTAGTATGCTGCTTGATTTTATTTCTGCTTTGCATCATACTATTTAGTAAAAAAAAGTACTGTAAAGTTTTTTTTTTCTAATTAGATTTCATAGTAAGGCAGCCTTATTAAACAAATTTGAAAAGTTTTCAGTCTCCTTTCCATAAAAGACCATTCATTTGAATGCATTAAGATTCCTATAAATATATGTCAGCGTATGTATTGACTTATGTATGCATTCAACTGTGTACTTCCATACATGAACATATATGCATATACATACATCTACCTTGCATATATCTGTTTTTCTGTCTATGTGTCTATCAGCTCCAGCTGCAATCTCATCTGTAGTCATGCCCCTTCTTGCCTTCAACTCATGGTTTCTTCAACTCTCTAGTTAAAAAAAATTTATATTTATCTTATTTTATGTATATGAGTGTTTTGCCTATGTGGTGTATGTGTCATATGTGTGTCCCTGATGCCCAAGAGGATCATAAAAAAAAGCATTGGATCCCCTGGAACTAGAGTTATGGATGATTGTGAACCACCAGTGCATGCTGGGAACCAAACCTGGGTTCTCTGGAAGAGCAGCAAGTGCTCTTAACTGCTGAGCTGAGCCATCTTTCCAGCTTCCAACTCTCTAAATTTTGCCAGTCTGTTAGGTATAAACTGATGTCTCAGTTTTGTTTTGCTTCAGCTTTTCTTTCTTGGTTAATAATTGATTTATTTTCAAATGCTTAAAAACTTTCAAATTTCTTTTGACTAAGTTCTCCACTTAAATTCTTTGCTCCTGTTTTATTTTTCTTGGGGTGGAGAGCTGCTGTTTGAGGCAAAGTCTACTGTAATTATTTGTCAGAAGTTGCATAAATTTCTCTAATAGTCAAAGTCCCAGTCTTACCTGGGTTTAGATACTTTGAATATCTCTTCAATGTCTGTTAATTCTACCTGTTATCATCTTTGTCAAAGTCAATAGTACTGATACATACCGATTACAAATTTTTGTGCAACATTCTGGACTTTTTGTGGACAACCTTCCTCTGCCCTTAGATGGTAATGTTTTTCATGCTTTATCCTAGTAAGCACTCAGTGTTGCCCTTTTCATTGCGCTACCCAGTCCATCGTGTCTATCTCTGAAGGTGGAGCTTTAAAGACTGCAAGGGGGTCTTTATAACAACATCCTCTTGCCCTGCTTACCTATGCTGCTGTATCATTGTGTGTTATAGGTCTGGCATCTGATTTCATTGTTGATAGGGTGGGACCATTTTATTCACAGTAGTTTGAGACTATGGACAGGAAGACCTGGAAACCTTCCAAATCCTACCATCGCCGCTCAACAGCTCCCCTCCACCCCAAACCCAATGTTTCTCCTTCCCAACCCTACAAGCTGAGCTACTCTTGTTAAAGGTGGTGCGTACACCCCAGGGGTTCTTGTAGGTATTTCTGTTGTTGTGTTGTATGGAAAACCCATGCTTTCTTTTACAGTTGAGTTTTCCTGTGATAGATCTTAGAGGGGGATAGGGTTAGAGCCCAAGTGAGCTTGTCATTCTAAATTGAAACACCTGGCTGGGCACTCTTAGGGGCAGGTTGTCTGTCACATCACTTTGGGATATTTGGATTCAATCATCTCTTCCTACTCTCAACTGTTCCTCCCTGTCACTGAACCACCACTTATGTCATCTCAAATGTCTGCACTGCTCTTCTCTATTGGGGAATTTATTAAGGCAACTCCACATAGTTAAAAAGGAGGTTTATTTTGGGGTAACTTACAGCCAGTAAAGGGGTTGGTTACAGGATCCGGGAGAGGTGGAGTGCAGTCCAGCAGTGTTCTCTGGAGAATTCTGCTCGGTCTGCCATCCTGTTCCATATCCGGATCTTGGGTGTTAAGGGCTCCCATCTTGGCCCCGCCCCAGAGGCAGGTCATAGGTAGTTGTGGCAGTTACCCGAAGCCTCAATAGGGGCAGTAATTCCAGGTCAAAACTGAAACAACTACCCACTACACTCCTCTTTCTGACTGCTGACTGCATGTCACCCGTTGTGATGTGCTGGCTCAATTTCATGGTACTTGTGCTTTTCCACAGGTACCATATTTGTTTGGAATTCACTGCCCCTCTATGCAGGGCACTTCAGTTTAAACCTATTTGCTTTGTCCCAGTTGAGGTGCCTCTGAACTCTCAATCTTGTTTTATAGACAAGTCTATATACACTTGTCTCTTGTATCAACTCCTGCACATGACCAAGGGGTCTGACCTCAGCCTTCTTCCTTGGAAATCCTATCATTTTTCCTACTGTCCCCTTAGTATGGTGAACCTGTATTAGTCAGAGTTCTCTAGAGGAACAGAACCAAATATTCTGTTCTAGAAGGGAATTCACTGGATTGGCTTCTATGGCAGGAAGCTGGGAGCTCAACGGTAGCCGCTTGCACTCCAGAGAGGCTGTGAATGCCGTAGCTACTCAGCAGCAGAAGCTGGAAAGCTCAGCAGTTTCCTTCTGATGCTGAAGGCTGGATGCTCTCTGGAGAGTTGCTGCCATTGAGTTGACACTGAAAGCCGAAGAAGCTGAAGTCAAATGTCTGACCAATGGCTGCTGTGATACGAGTACTCTCTTTGGAAGCATGAAGCTTGCCTGTGCCGGCTAGCTTTCTAGTCTTCTGTCTCAGCCCCCAACTCATTGCACAGTGCCCACATAACCAAGGCAAATCATTGCCCTTCAGATACTGTCACTTCTCTGGAAATGCCCCCAGAGGTACACACAGATATGTACTTAACTAGCCCTAGGCATCTCAGTGCACCCAAGTTGACAGTCAAGACTGAGCATCACAGAGGCCATCCTGATCCTCTCCCATCTCCTTGGACAAGTAATAATGAACATTTATTTTCCTTAAAGATTAGGTACACTGTTCTGTATAATGCTTCATTTAACCTCCTTTTCTTTTTCTGTGTCCCATGCCAGCTCTTTGAAACTTCAGCTGCTACTGAAAGCTTAATTCAGATACACCACTGCTATAGCAATTATTGTAGTCTCGGCTTCTTTTCCATCTGAAATGGAACTTTTAAATAAAGAGGATATTTTGCCATTGACTTAAGGGACATTGCTTTTTACAGGCCTCTACAAAAATAGTTCCTCTGACTGGCCTAAAAGCTTTTGTTTCTCCTTAATTGAGTTTGTAGCCACACTTAATCATTTTTGTTGTTGAATTGTGAGAGGAAGGATTGTGATCTAGAGAAGTAGATTTGGCCTCTGCTCCAGGAGAGCTCAGGCCAGTGATCGGGGGTTGCCCTTCTCTGAGCTCCATCACTAACTCCTCTAAAATGAGGTGAGAACTCCGTTCTCCCAAGATTCATTAAGTTCTCAGGCCATATTTGACAAGCTTGGA
This sequence comes from Peromyscus californicus insignis, assembly GCF_007827085.1. NCBI lineage: Eukaryota > Metazoa > Chordata > Mammalia > Rodentia > Cricetidae > Peromyscus > Peromyscus californicus. The sequence continues at coordinate 23,200,243 of NW_026294402.1, forward strand.
ATCACTTAAGAGGAGGCAGTCTTGGGCACTTTCATATATAGAAACTGCTCAATGTGTGTCTCTAGAATTAAATTGGCTTCATGGTAAGTCCTGGCCTCAAATATGTGCTACAACTTCATGTCCATACATGGTTTATCTCAACAAAGGTGTTCAGCACTGGAGAGCTACTTATCTAAGAAATGACCTCTGTTCTTGTCACCTGTGCGTTCAGAGGCCTGGCTGGAGCCCCATATATGTGCCGGCATGGACTCTTTGTTCTAAATACTGAGGCAGGTGAAAAACTTCTCAGCAAGGAGAAATGGTTCATACTTTCTATTCACACTCCCAGCCTAAGCAGGTCATGTAGGTCCAAATTATTCCATCTTGTCGTTTATATTATATTAACTACAGGTCAAGCTCTTTGCTAGATGGCAATGTATTTTTAAAAGGCAAATATAGCCTGATCCTTCAAACAGGAAAGTCAGACACAAAAGAAGTTGGGACAGATGTAGAATCAAGCAGGAAAGTAAGTTACTTTAAGAAAAGTCTTTAGAGGAAGGATTCAGTGGCGGAGGAGAAGCAGCCAGCAAGTACCTCGTGGATGACATGGACTTGGCTGCCAAGCCCTGGGATTTTCTCCCCATGAACTGAGATGCTACCATAACAGGCAACCCAGTTGACTCCCACCTTACCCCAAGGGCAGTGAGGAGGCAGTAGGCCACAGAAAACACCAGGGCCATGCCAGTCAAAGCCACCTGCCAGGATGCCACTCACAGAGCTCAGAGAAGCAGAAGACAGGAGTACCAGGCGCTGGTTAGGCATTCTGGTGGCTGCTGGGGGCAGCCAATCCTGGTTCTTCAGTCCAGGTCATGTGAAGCAGAGCAAGTGCCATCACTTGGTCTTCAGTTTCACTTGTGACACGAAGACAGTGATAATAGCCTCCACTTGCTTGGTTGAGAACCGATCGGCAGAGTTAACCCAAGGGCTAAACACAGACAGCACATCACTCAGCCAGCTTCCGCCAGCTGGAAACACAAGTGGTTGGGCCTGAGAGCAAGTGATCAAAGGCAGAGTGGGAAGAGTGGAATGCACTTGCACACCTGCTCTAAAGTGTCCTGGGTCCCACTCTACAGGGTAAGTGGGCAGACATTGCTCAAGTCAGAAAATTCCCCTTTGAAACTTTCCCCCTTGGGTTTGAAGTGAAAGCAGGTGGTACCAAGAAGGCAGGATTCAGAATTTGGTATTCTTTGCAGGCCAGGCCACAGCACTGGGAATGAAATGACTGGGGTGACTTTGAACATGTGTGTGACGTGATAAGATGTAATTCACAAAACATATATCAGCCCACAGTTGCATTCATTTAATAGGCATGTGTGATCCGCTCTGTGTGTGTGTGCGTGCGCGGCAGGAGGAAGGGGAATTCCCAGCGTGTGATCTCAGTATCTCAGTATGTGGGAATCCGTTGGTGACATACTGAGCAGTCTGGCAGTGAGAGGGTTATTGTGTGACCCTGAGTTGCTGCAGAACACTGGAGACAACCACTTTGCCTCTGAGCTTCAGGGAAAGCCCTCCAGGCCCTGTTCTTCGGGGACATGTCTACACACAGCACAGTCTGCATTGTGGAAGTTCTCAGCCGGGCAGTGTTTCTGACCCTCATGCTAACACACATAAGATGGGCTTGCTGAACTGCCCATCTACCCTGTGCATTTGCTCTTACTTGCGCTGTGATGACTCCGGCTGTGGAAGGGGAGTAAAGAGCGTCCCTAGGTTTGTTGTCCTGATGCTGCTGTGTGTGAGAATACCTGGACAGTACTTCGGAACAGAAACACAGAGGCCCTGCCTGCTGATTCAGGGCTCAGAGACAGGACTCAGCTGAATTTCCCGATGTGGTTCTGATGCTGGTAGTTCATGGACCAGCTGAGACACTAATTTGCAGAGCAATTACTGTCGGCCAAGCACCATGCTAAATTCAGTTATTTTGTGTAATCCTATGCACCTTTACAGTGACTACTGCTACTGTCACTGTGTTACAGATTTCTTTAAAAGCCATAAAAACAACCTCCGGCATAGGTAGGGTAAGTGATTTGCCCAAGATAACACTGCTACAAAGTGACAACTTGGGATCAATTAAGATGGGGTGACTTCTTTCCCTTTAACTCTGGTATCTCAGGTGCCATAGCCCCAGGGGGTGTTCGTTAGACAGCAGGCATACACAGTGGAAAAAGAAAAAAGAAAAAGAAAAAGAAAAATGGTCACAACATGTGCTCTCAAGAAATGCAGACTCTCATACTGAAGGCTGGGAGGAAGCAAGTGTTAAATGAGGAAACATGTAATTGAAATGTCAGCATAGTGCATCAAACGGAAACTCGAGGCAAGAAATTATTTTTTGTAGTTTGTCTAGAGTTTTAGTCTGGATGGCCTTTTGAAGGAAGTATATCCTGGACTCCAATTATAGGTCTGTCATTTGTCTTTTGAAACTTATAGAAGATGGGTAGCTTGAAAGACACAGAAACACTAAGCCTGCTGACCTCAGGCCACTAAGGTCTCTCACCCATGGCTAAACGTCTTCACTAGAATAGACCCTGATGGAATCCTGGAGGTAGGGGCCAGCTGTGGGACACTGTGCATATAAACGGGTGAACTGCCCATTTCCAATGGTTGTGCCCTCCATTCTTCTGTTCCCTCCAAGTCTTCAAAGCCAGAGTACTCTCCAGGTGAACCAGGGTCCTGCCCCTTGGACCTCTCCACCCTGGTCTAGAAGATTTGCCCCTTTTCAAATGAACGCAAACCAAAATGAAATCTATAATTATCATTTCTAATTCCACTTAATTAGTCACAAGCCAGCAGCCAAATCTGCTTTCTCATAATTATCTGATAAGCAGTAAGCACATCTCATAGATTATAATTAACACTACTTAATTAAAATCTAATATACACACACCCTTTCCTCAAAATACATCTAATTGGGTTCATAACAGTAGTAGATAAAAAATTCTTCTTCGGTTACCCCTCCCTAAGGATTTCAAATTCCTACTGTCTCCTCTTCTGGTCTCCCAGAAAAGCCACAATGAGTTACAGATATCTCTGCTTAGCTTTTTTCTTTTAGGAAGGTACACATTTTTCTCCCCAGGAGACCTAGGAAGTCTCTAGTCTTTCCTCTTTCTTGAAGGACCATCCACAAACTACAAGACCCATAGTTGCCATGTAACTGATTTATGCTTCATACTAAGGAAGTGCCAGGTCCCAATTTAAATTTCTCTATGCCAGTGGCTCTCAACCATCCCATAGCTGTGACCTTTTAATAGAGCTCTGCACGTTGTGGTAAACCCCAACCATAAAACTATTTTTGTTGCTTCTTTATAACTGTAATTTTGCTACTGTTATGAATAATGTATCTGTGTTTTCTTATGGTCTTAGGCAACTCCTGTGAAAGGGTAGTTTGACCCTCTAAAGGGTAAAGACCCATATGTTGAGAACCACTACTCTGTTCTTCTAGTACTGTGGACAAAGTTAAGAAGATCCTATCTGTCTATTTTCAAATGAGTAAATGGCCAAAAAAGTGCCTTGCACTGTTCATAACAAGAGAAATGAAAACCCAGGACTTTGCTCACACCTCGTAGGATGATGAGTACCAAAACCACAAAAATAAATAAACAAATAACATTTAAAAAAAAACAGTGCTAGTGGGGATGCTGAGGAAGAGTGAATTCATTCTGTTGTTGGGAATACAAAGTGAAAGGTTTCCATATCTCAGTGCAGTAAGCCACATCAAGCCAAATCAAAAATAGAAGACCAGGTTTACTGGGCAAAATGTTCCCAGGTGACCTTTCCAGCCAACCAGAGATAAGACGGAGAAAGGAGACCAGAAATATCATGTGGCTGCTCTCAAGTAGGCAGTTTAAATACCCTGTAGGCACTGTCTTGAACAGCTCCAGGGGAGGACCTGCCACTTGGTGGGCTTTCTGAGATTAGCGGGGTTTAGAATGGGGAGGAATGGGACTGAGGTGGAGCTTCCAACTGAACATTCCAACTTTCTTGGATATATGGGCTCTGGTTCAAGACTGGCTACTTCCTGCTGACTTGGGACAATGTGGGGAGGGGGAGTCAGGAGTCAATGGGCTAATGCTCAGTAGGAGTTGTGGGTGAAAAAGCATTCTATTAACTGCCATCCTGGAGACCTCAGGGATCTGTTTCTTGAAGAACCAGAGAAGGCAAGTTGCTAGGAGAAAAAAAATAGGTTATTATCACCAGCCCTATAAACAGGACTAGCCACAGGGAGAATGGAGATTGCCAGAAAGAATGGAAGGGAGATGTGCCCTGGTTGTACTGACAAAGATGGATGGGCAAGGCAGAAGAGCACATAGGCCCTTCACTGGGACATTTTGGAAAACTGGAGGGTGGAGGGTCTCAGTTGCTGGACAGACCATTTATCCTGCATAGGTGCCCACTTGTGCCTGGAGAGATGATACCAGCATTGATGTCCCAGGAGCTTTGCAGGTGAAGGGGTGGTAAGGATCACAGTGTAGGGTCCTGTCCATCAGGGCTCTAGAGACTTAGAAGATGGCTGTTTGAGGAGTACTGGGTCCCCTGGAGAGAGTGGGGTGGGCTCAGAGGCAGTTGGGTCCATTGTCATGGGAACAGGGAGATAGCCGTCAGCATGTGAATGAAGAAGGGACCTTAGGAGGGAGAGGGAGAGGAGGTACCGGCCAGTGGAGGAGTTTGGGCCAGGAGGTGGTGATTGAGGAGGAAGGACCTTCTGTTTAGGAGCTTAAAGGGGCTTAGGCCTGTAGGAGAGTGTGGGGTAGTCCATAGGTGGGTTAGAGCCATGGGGAGGAGGGAAGGCCAATATAACCTGAGTTCAGTGGAGAGCTTGGTGAATTGTTTGATGAATCCATTGGCCCTCTCAACATTTCCCAAGGATTCTTGGTGATAGGGGATATGGAGCTTCCAGGAGATGCTGAGAGCTTCAGACACAAGCTTCATGACCCTCAAAGTAAGGGCTGGACTGTTGTCCATTTAGATGGTCTATGGCATGCCAAATTGAGGGATGGTGTGTCCAAGGAGTACCTGAGCCACTACATCTGCTGTTTCCCTGGAGGTTGAGAAATGCTTCAATCTATTCTGTAAACGTGTCAACAAGAGTTAGGAGATAACAGAGCTTTTTATGAGTGGGCATGTGGGTGAAATCAACCTGCCAGTCCTTGCCTGGTTGGTGTCCTTGTAACTAGTGCAGGGGCTGGCATATCTGGAAGGTCCTCTGCAGGTTGGTCTTGGCACACATCTGGCAGGAGGAGTGAGCCTTTAAAATATGGGCTTGAAGATGGGTGGGATCAGAGGGGGGCTTGAAGAAATGGAACAAAGCTTTGGGGCCTGTGTGTAAGGTGGTAGATGTCTGAAATGATGGATAGTGCCTGGTCCTGAGGGAGGATGAGGCAGTTGTTTAAGTAGAACCATCCATCCCTTGTCCTGAGTGGCCCCTTTTTTTAGGAGTTTGTCCCTCTCCTCTGGTTGATAACAGGGCTGATAGAGGGTGTCAAAAACAACATAACTTCTGTTGATCCAGTGAAGCTGGAGGCCAATCCCTGGGCTACTGACTCAGCTCTGGCATTGCCTAAGGCCACTGGGTCCTTGGAGGACCAGTGTCCCCAGCAGTGGATTATGACTACTTCTGTAGGGAGCTGGAGGGCCTCCAAGAGCTTGGCTATAAGGGGTTCATTAACTATGGCAATGTCTTTGGTAGTGAGGAAGCCCCATTTCCTCCACAGGACAGTATGGGTATGGGCTGTTAAAAAGGCATATTTAGAGTCAATATAGATGTTATCCCATTGACCCTTGGACTGTTCTAGTTAAGGTGATTAATTCGGCCTTTTGTGAAGAAGGCCCATTGGTAAGCATTTTGCTTCAACTATTTTAGTGGAAGTGACCACTACATACTCTGTATGGTGGTTTCCCGATCTGTCTATAAGACAGCTTCTATCAACAAAGAGGGTGAATTGGGGGTCTGTGAGAGGTTGGTCTAGGAGACCAGGCTGGGGTGAGCATAAGGCCTCCACAGCCTCTGGGCAGGAGTGAGAGGGGGTACCCAAAGGGAAGAAGACAGGAAGAAGGGTTACAGGGTTTAGGGCAGGGCTGGAGGCCAAGGTAATTTGTTTTTTTTCTAGAAACAGTAAATGAAAGACCTGGACCTATGAAGGTCCAAGGAGGGAATGAGAATGATGCAGAAGATCTGAGAGGCAGTGGATGGAGAATACAGTGATTGACTGGAACAGGGTCATCTTGAGGGCCTCCCGGGTGAGTTCAGCTGCTGCTGCTAGGGCTTTCAAACATGGCTGCTACCCACACATGGTGGAGTCTAGTTGTTTGGACAGAAAAGCAACTGCCTGATTCAAAGGCCCAGCTGGTTGGGCTAGAGCCCTGGCCGAGAGTGGGGGGCACTCCCAAACTTTCATCTGTATATAGGTGATAAGGTCAAGTGGGGTCTGGAAGAGCTAAGATAGGGGCCATTAGGAGGGCATCCAGTAGTAAAGAGAAATGGTGGCAGATGGTGCCTGGATGGGTGAGGGGCCCCATGGGGGTCTCTTTGACTGCCTGGTATAGGAGCTTGGCCATGATGGCAAAGTTAGGGATCCAGTGATGGAAGAATTCCATCAGGCCCCAAAATGAGAAAATCTGATCTTTGGTGGTTGGGGGCTGTAAATCCTACAGGGTTTGGACTCTGTCAGAAGTGAGGATCTTAGACTCAGGGCTGAGTTGAATGCTCAAATGCACAGCAGTGGGAGAGTGTAGCTGAGCCTTAGATGGGAAAACATGATATCCCAGTGAGCCGAGGTAGTTCAGGAACAAAGAGGAGGTCCACTGGGATAGAGGCAGGGAGGACTACCTAGAAGAAGGTTGTCTACATATTGGAGGAGTGTGCTAGGACTGGAGTCAAAAGTAGAAAGATCCTGGACCAATTCTTGGCCAAAGAAATGAGGGCTGTCCTGGAAACCCTGGTGGATAGAGTCCATGTAAGCTATCTGGAAGACCAGGAGTCAGGGGCCTTCCAGATGAAGGCAAAGAGGAAGTATGAGTCAGGGTATAGAGGGACAGTAAAAAAATGAGTCTTTTATGTCCAGGATGGTAAAATGGTAGGTTGTAGGAGGAATGTTAGAAAGAAGGGTGTATGGATTGTTAACTACTGGGTATGTTGGAATAACTTCCTCATTAATGAGGCGGAGGTCTTGAACTAAGTGGTAAGCACCGAGGGCTTACGCATAGGAAGAATGGAAGTGTTTCAGGGTAAATCAATAGGTATTAACAGTCCCTGAGATAAAAGGCAGGTAGGTAATAATGGGTTTGAGGCCTTGGTGAGAGTTTTCAGAAATAGGAAACTGGGGTCTGGAAGGGAAGGAGGAGGGGTCTTTAAGGCAAACTAGGACTGACTGGTGGTGAGTAGCAACCACTGGGGTGGAGATATTCCATACTTGTGCATCTACTGGATTTGGAAGGGTAGGGACAAGACAGTCTAGGGTAGGAACCTGTGAGGCTATTAAGGGGAGAAGAAGGTGGGAATCAGGAGAGAGTATGTGGGCCAAGGTGAGTGTGGCCCCAAAGCAGCTGAGAATGTCACAGCCAAGTACAGGTATAGGATAGAGGGTTGTGACTAGAAAAGAGTAAAAATAATTACCCTACAAGAACGCAAGGAAATGTCAGTGTCTTAAGTAGAAAAGAGGGGGTCTCGTTCATCCAGTGACAGAAATTGGCGAGGGAACTGTGGGACCAGAGTGAGTGGTTAAAACAGAATAGGTTGCTCCCGTGTCCACTAGAAAGGCAATGGACTTACTCGCTACCTGGAGCATTACCTAGGCTTGGCAAGGGTGAGGGTAGTCACCAAGTCTAGGTGGCATCAGTCCTCTGCTAGGCCGAGGAGTTAAAAGTCTGGAAGAGTCTCAGATGCCAGTGTTAGTGAGGCTGGACCTCAGTGATGTGGCATAGAGGATGAGCCCGAGTGACGGCATTCTGATTTCCAGTGGCCAGGCTGCCGGCAGATGGGGCATGGCCTCATTGGCGGCCAAGGGTCAGGGCAGCACCTGGACCAATGGCCTTCCTGGCCACATTTAAAATGGGTCCCTGGCGGAGTTTACTTGGGCTGAGCTTCAGCAGGATGGAGCCTCGGTGGACTTCACTTGTCCACCTTGTGAAGGTGCTGGTGGCCTCAGGGGAACTGCCAAGGAGCATAGCCTTCTGTTGCAGCTGAGCTTGTTGGGAAGACTCAGCTGCCTCCTCTCAGGCATTAAAAACCTTCAAAGCCATTTTTACCAATTCCTATATGAGGGTTTGAGGACCCTCCTCAACCTTTAAAATTTTTTTTTATATTATGTGGTGATGACTGAGAAATGAAATGGGTGGCCAGGACTGTGGCTCCCACAGGGGAGGCTGGGTCAAGGCGAGTATATTGAACATGGTTTCTTGTAATCGATTTAGCTGGATTTTCATCAGCTTGCTGTGTAATCTCTCGGAGCTTATCAAAATTAACAACTTTGTCTGAGACCATTTTCATACCCTGAAGGAGACAGTGGAGCATGACCATGGGGTCCCTCCTCTGGTAGCCGTTTTGACCTGGCTGATAGCCCCAGTAGGGTTCTGTAGCTGGCATTGCCACACCACTCACAGGGACCATGTTGTCCACTAGGTGGGTTTGGTCTGAGTATTGTCTCCTTGCTGCCTGAACTTGACCTTGCTCCTCAGGAGTGAGGATGGAGGCCTAGATGACATAGAGGTCATGCCAGGTCAGGTCATAGGCTTGGGAAAGATAACAAAACTCCTTGACATAAACAGAAGGATTAGCAGAGAAAGAACCCAACCACTTTTCTATCAGTGAGGTCCTGAAGGGAGAAGGGGGCATGGATTTGAGCAATTCCCTCCGTTAAGGCCACCTCTCAGAGAGGGCAGAGGAGGGCAGGAGTCTGTTGAGACTGGCTATGAGAAGCCACCGGAGAGGATTCAGGATGGGGACAGGCCAAGTGTGTCAATGGGAATCAGGGTGTAGGTTGTGCATTGTAGGATAGGGAGGGGATATGGGAGGAGAAGGGGTGGTGGGAGGGAGGGGGAGAGAGGAAGGTTGGTAAGGAGGAGGAAGTTGGCCCTCAACCTTTGTCCTGGAGAGGGAAGAAGAGGGGAAGTATGGATAAAGGGAAGAAGGTTGGCCAGTGAATAGAGCATATGGCAGTGTAGGAGGGGTAGGGATAGGCAGGATTAGGGGGAGGGGCCAGTGTCTCCAGCAGGTGGAATGTTCAGAGTTCCAGTTCCAGATAAATGGGAGTCTGGAGGCACTGTGACCCTAGCCAACAAGTCCTGGGCCGTGGGACACTGGCTGCAGAAAGAAAGGCAGGAGAATAGAAACCTGGAAGTTCAGACCATTTGTCTCCATACCAGCAGAAAACTTCAAAATCATGGAGGATGGTAAATTCAAAAGTTCCCTCCAGTGGCCATCTTGACTGGTTATCAACAGTGTAGTGGGGCCAGGCCTTAGAGCACAAGGAAATCAGGCATTCCGGATATACATTGTCAGCCCCAATATGAATAGATTTTATAAAAGACACCCTAAGGGTGTTTGGGGATCAGACTTAAACCCGCAGCTGCCCATTTCACAAGCCTCTGCGGGAACCCGAAGTCTAAAGTGATGTAGTCACTGCTATAGGGTTTGGGTAGAGAGAGGGTGGGGGTATGATGCGCCTTTGTGCAGAACGTCTCCTGTACAAAAGGTCCCGCCTAGCAAAGACGATCTTTGCTCTGGAAACAGGTCAGGGCCCTGGTGTTGCCGCATCCTGGCAGAGTACCCTGAAAGTAGGCTGGAGAGAGGTCCTGGACCTCTAGAGGAAATTACTTGGAACAGGTAACATACCGAGCCAAAAGCTGATGCAGTCTGGTGATGGTGGTGGTGTGGGCAGGGAGAAGAGTGGCTTCCCACGTGGCCAGGGCCAAAAGGGAAAACTCAACTCTTCCTGGCTAATACATCAACAGGAAAGGTTTCTGTACTCCAATATTAAGTCTCTCTGCGGATGACAGTAAGCCAAATCAAGCCAAATTAAACATAAAAGACCAAATATTCCCGAGTGACATTTCTGGCCCCCAGAGATGAGACGAAGAGAGAAGTCCAGAAAAAACATGTGGTTGCTCTCAAGTAGGCAGTTTAAATACCCTGTAAGCCCGGTCTTCAACAGCTCCAAGGGAGGACCTGCCACTTGGTGGGCTTTCTGAGAGGGGCGGGGTTTGGAATGGGGAGGAGTGGAACCAAACCGGAGCTTCCAACTGAACACAAATCACTACAGACATTATGGGGAATATTATGGAAATTCCTCTGAAAACTAGACAGAGAAGCATATGATCCAACCATTCATTGTCTGCTAGATTTATAGCCAACAGAAAGGAAATTTGTGTATCAAAGAGATACATATACTTCATGCTTTTTTCAGTGTCAGTCACTATGGTTAAGGAATCAATGTGTTTAATGTTGTATGGATGTAAAAAGAAAATCATATATATATGATGGAATATTACTCAGCCATTAAAATTGTGAAATCCTGAATTCAGGGCAATAGGATGACCCTGGAGATCATGAAGCTAAAATTCAGAAGGCAACAAATTCTACTTATTCCAGCACTTAAATTTTTTTTTTTTCTGAGACAGGGTTTTTATGTGTAGCCTTGGCTGTCTAGAACTCACTCTGTAGACTAGGCTGGCCTTGAACTCGTAAGTCTGTCTGCCTTTGCCTCCCAAATCAAATGCTGGGATTAAAGGTATGTGCCACCACTGCTGGTTTTTTTTTTTTTTTTTTTTTTTTTTTTTTGTGTGTGTGTGTGTGTGTGTGTGTGTGTGTGTGTGTGTGTGTGTGTGTGTGTGTGAATGGGATTTAAAGTTCTTTTGAAATTCATTGTGGTTGTGTTCTGCACTTTCCATTCATTGCCTTTCTTGCCTGACCGAGGTTCTCACATGTGATGCTCTTTTCCTGGGGGTGGGGGCGGCGGGGAACCAGCTGGGATTACAAGCCAGAGCAGGGCCCATCTTGAAGATGCAAAGACTCTGCTGCAGAGGTGAGGTTGCTAGCTGCCTATTGCTCAGATCTGGGCTCAGAGAACAGTTTGAAGGAACTGAAGACACTGTTTTGTGTCCTTTTAGAGCTGGTACTATGCCAAGCAAATAACATATGCTGGGTCCTCCTGTGCCGAAGACAGAGAGGGGTGAGAGAAATAGCAAGGAAGAATGACTGCAATCGAGGAGGGATAGGACTCAGTTCAGTGCCCTTGACTGGCACAGCAGCCTGGGTGCTTGTGTCTGACTGGCCTTTACCAGAGGCAATGAGAGTTATGCACAGGAATGCTGGTTACTCAGTGAGGATCCTGTTACATAGAGGCAGAGCCCTTGCCAAGTGAGGGTTATTTATCTCTCTCCTTGACATCTAGTCTAGTGCCTGAAGAAGGAAGGAGTCAGTTCTTGCTTTCTCTACTGATAATATAATGTATGAATTGCTTAGTTCTTTTCAGGCACAATACATTGGGCAATCAGCTTGAGGTGAGGTGATGGCCAGGACATAAGTACTCTCCAGGAGACTTTCAATGCTCACCCTGGATTGCCCTTCTTTTTTTTTTTTTTTTTTTTTTGGTTTTTCGAGACAGGGTTTCTCTGTGTAGCTTTGTGCCTTTCCTGGAACTCACTTGGTAGCCCAGGCTGGCCTCGAACTCACAGAGATCCACCTGGCTCTGCCTCCCGAGTGCTGGGATTAAAGGCGTGCACCACCACTGCCCGGCTGGATTGCCCTTCTTGATGGCAGCGTTTTAAGAATGGTCACCTACTCATCGTCAGGCTGGTGACCCTGTGTTCACAGCTGTAGATCACCTAACACATGCACAGGGCCTAGGCAAGGCGGTCCTGTTGAGTAAATAAACACAGCAACGCGAAGTCATCACTGATTATTGCTATCCAGAGAGAATATTTGTAACGTATTGTGAGATGGAGTGTTGTGCTTCCCTTGTGATATCATATTGGATCAAGAAAATCAAATGCCCAACACCAGTCTGAGTAGAAAAGGCCTCTTTAGTTTTGCCTCTGCCTTTCTTCTTTTCCTCAGCCAGTTTCTTCCTTTTGTGTCCCCAGGGTGCCCTTGGGCTGTAAGTCTATAGAGGCTTTAACAGCCATTAGGATAAGAACCAGACATTGGGTTGTCCATCTCTGCACAGCCCTGTCAAGGGGATATAGTAAAAAATCCCTAAGAAATGACCCTGTGTGTTGGGAGTTGCCCTCGTGGATTTTTTTCTCCAAACCCTGTTTTCCTCCTTGTATCTTAGGTTCTTGTTTACTCCATCATTTCAGTCAGGAGGTGACAGCACTGTGGACATCATTTTGCCCGTGTCTTCAGGAATTTTTGAAGTCTTTTGTCTTTCATCCCCTTTCCACTCCTGAGGAGCTTTACAAAGGAGCACAACTTGCTGCCCGCGGTGGGTGGTGGGGGTGGGGGGGGTGGGGGGGGGAGACTGTGTCTAACTCTTTACCTTTTCCTAACTCAGACTGGGACCTTTGCATTTCCCTGACAGGGCTGCAAAATGATCTCAGAGAAGATGTGCGATTTGTTTTGTCCTGTTCCTTTCATGGAGGATGCCTTGGTCACCTAATCCTCCCTCAGATACTGGGCTTTCCATAATATGTTGGACTGAATAAATTATATTTTCAAAGGTTAAGACTGGATTTCTGCAGCCAATTCTCCTGCTGATTTGTCTGTTATTTTCTGAACATAGGGAAAAAGATGGAAAGCTGAGTTTAAGGGGCCAATGCAATTTCTTCTGCATCTTCAACTCCTGGAAGATGCTAATAATGTTGCCACACAAACTCAGGCCCTACCTTCTCCTGTTTCCTCAACTGGTACTACTTGTCCCGAAGGTTTCTGAGCACAGGGTAGTTATTGCGAGTTTGTTTTTCTATCTGTGCCATTCAAGGCAAGCTGAGGGGAATGGAAGAAAGAAATGGATGGCTGGAGGAGGAGATGGGTGACGATGAAATCAGCCATTTCTCCTCCTGAGCTCTGCAGGCTCTGTTTGAGAGTCCGCTGCATTCTGTGGCTGCATTCTGTTGCATGAGGTACCAGGAGACAACAACAAAACAAATGCCAGTCAACGCCACCACCACCAAAAACCAGATGAACATTTCTGAAACAGCCAATCACGCAGCAGTCACATTATTCAAAATACTAGGATGTCTATTAGCATATGTGTATCATGGCCAAGGGCAGGCAAGGCCCAGCTTTCTGGGAGGCTGGCGAATGAAGCAGAATGTCCTAGGGAACATCAGAAACGTTGTAAGTAGCCATGTGGCATCGGCTCCTTGTCAGGAGCATGCACTCCTGCATACCACTGAGACCCAGATGCCTCCTCCAGGCTCTTCTCTGTGATGTGGCCTCAGAAGGAAGCACACACTCACTGTGCAGCCTCAAATGCCAAGGCTCCAGCACAGTGGAGACCTCCCTCCCTTTATCTCCAGTATTTCCCCACCTGACCTTCCTGCCATCTGGCCTTCCTTGCAGAAAATGAATCTGCAAGAGGTGTCCTCAGGCCACGTCTCAGAGGGCATCTGAAGAGTGTGCCGGGTCCTGGGTGTTTACAACCAATTGGCTTTTGACTTTGATGTCCTGAAAGGAATTCATGGTTGTGTGGATCTGTGACCGACCATGGAGCAGAGTTTGCTTGAGAGATAGGAAAAGCTTTAGCTTGGTGTTCCCAAAAGCCACGATGTGAAATTAAGATAGAAAATGAGCCGGAAGATTTTCATCTCATCCACACCCGACCTATGGACATCTGCCATGAAATTCTATCATCCCTGTCTCCCGAATACTTTCAGAAGCTTGTCCATTTCTCCCGCTACTGACAGCCACATGCTCAGCTCAGTTCCTCATCACCTCTTGCCTTGTTTGGGTCTGCACAGCCCTAAGCAGCATGGCCATCATCATTTAGTGATGGCTTTCCTGGCATGAGATGCTGACCTGCCTCTGCCTTGCTTGTCGTCCTTCAAGACGCAGCTGCCGGAAAGAAAAAGCACACACTGCATCTCATGGCTCTTGAGATCTGGCCGCTGCCCTACACACAGCACTATTTATCACCAGCCCCCACCCACCTCACAAACACTCTAGCAAATTGAGCTCAGCACTACATGGCACATTCTTTTCTCTCTCTCTTCTTCCATCCCCACTGTTTCCCTCATCTGTCCTGTTCAGAGTTCCACCTCTTGGGGATGCTCCCTACCTTGTCCTGAGCTTCTAGCCTCAGCCAAGCAGAGACACTATCTCTGTGCTTTTCCCTGTCCTGAAATGCATACACAACCTTGCCCCCCGTGTGTTTCTGGTGCCTCCTTTATATTAGCCAGTATTCTCTTGGAAGAAAACTATATTCACCTTGACCAGTTAGTGTAAAAGTGATTATTAATAATAGCTAGATGGATAAATAGGTTGCATCTTTAGGTGATTACTTCAGTCACAGGCGGATCTGATAGAAGGAGAGAAATACCTAGGGCCTGGGGTGTTACAGCCCATGCAGAGTCCATTCACTTTGCTGTCTATTCCTGATCACCTTGGCCAGAGCCACATACAAGGTATCCTCAGTACAGGCAGAGACTTGAAAAATGAATAACTAATCAATGTTTACATGAAGAATGTAGCTGTTCACCATGACAAGACATAGGCAAATTTATTTATTAAACAAAAATGGATTAAATGAAAGCAAGTAGAGTAAAGACAAGAGAATGTGAAGGTGAACGTTAGTGTGGAGGAGGGCTCCTCTGCACTGTTCTTAGTGTTCGAGGAGAGCTTAGATGGAACTTGTGCTAGCTCAGCCCCTTGTCAGGTTTCATTCATTCATTACAAACACCACACCCTTCATAAAGTGTTACTCTCATTTATTGTGCTATGCATGCGGACATTGGCCTTGTGAATTTGCAGAGCATCTCCTGCTTATTCCTTCTCTATGCTATTCAGGTAGACCCCCCCCCCAAATGATGGTCCCCCTCTCTCTGACTCCGCTGAAATAACCTTGTTCACCAGCCACCTCCTACTTCCTTGTCAATCTTTAAGTACTAGACTCAGCAACCCAACTTTTTAAAGGAGTTGAAATTATTTAAAACCACAGGCAACTCTAAAGTCAGCAAACCTATTTAGCATCCCAATTTAAAAACGAGATTGAACATTAGGTTTTTCTTTTCAGGGACTTGGATTCTGCAGGAGAGAGCTAGCATCTTTTCATCAGATTCACACAATGTGTTTGTTTCCAGTGGAAGCATTCTCTAAACCGCAGCCCTCTATATCTGGGTTTATTTAAAATGTGAGACTGAGTTAGGTTCCTGTGCTGCTGTCTTGTGCTCTCCCCACTCAAGAGCTTCATCTTCTGCCCTAGATGAGTTAAAGTCAAGTTCTAGCTGTGCCCCAGGTAAGACTCATCTTCCTCCAAAAGTGAAGTCCCAGCCTCATTGGTATACTCCCAGAGTTTGCAGCAGAGGGAGACCCTGGGGCACAGGGAACACACCACTGTGTAGCTCTTTGTGCCTTGGGTTAGCCATGTGTGTGTGGCCAGAGGTGGTGGTGAGAGGTTGGGTCTCCTCAGGGCAGGGCAGGTTGCAGAAGTCTGGCTGCTGGCAGTGCTCTTGGCTCAATCTGACAAGATGGTACCCAGAGGAGAATTCTGCTGATTGCTGTAGGGTCAGTTCATAGATATTTTCAGCCTCTTTTGGATTTTCATTTGCCAGAAACACTGGAAGATTAGTCCCCACAGATGAGGAAAACAAAAGGATTCCTTGGGGGAGGAAGAGGAAACTTAATTGCCAAGGACTATTTCCGGATGTGGGAACTATTTGAGGCTTTGCTGGTTGTCTCAGCTTAAAAACTCAGCAAGACACCATGCCGAGAAAGTTTGATGTGTCCCAGAGACCTCCCATGACTTTTCAAAGCAACACTCAGCAGAACTGAGTGGCAGCCTGGGACTAGAGGTCATCCATCTGAGCCACATCATTACGGAAGCAGGAGTGATTCAGTTCATGCTCCTGGCTTCCTCTGCCCAGATGCCCACAGCTCTCTGAGATGCACTGTGAATGCTGTCAGGGCTTTGGGGCTTGGCCTGGACCATGTCAGCAGTGTCTCTTCCTCCAAGGTGCATGGCCTCTTTATAGTCATAAGAAGACAATGCAGAGAAATGTGTTCTTGTTGAAAAGGCCACCTCATGCCACTCAGAGTTTCAGCGAACAAAGGTTTGCCTTGGCGTCTGGCTTTGCAGAGATTTTTTGAGGGTTAGTAAAAGAGTTGCATATAGAAAAGGAAAACAACACAGAGACCCCCATCTCTGAAAAAAAACAACGACACATCTGGGAGCCATGTTTGTTCTCCTGCTGTGGCCTTCTTAGCCTTCCTTCTGTCCCTGTATCCCCAATGTTTCCTGGCACCAGTCTCCCCCTGTACCCATGCCCACACTCTGATTGCAGTACCCTTGAAGGGAAAATGTGATCTTGTGAAAACATTTCCCTATTCTATTTAATAACTCTTCCCCGTTCTTTCTGGAATAATCCTTTTGTTTCAGCTTCTGTGGTTTATAAAATATGCTGTGAGCATTCTAATACTCATTCCACTCCATTTCTCTGTGTCTATTTTTTTTTTATTCACATTTCAAAATTCAAAAGACACAGAAGGAAATAGTGTGAAATACTTGTGAAATGTCTTTCTTCTAGCCTTGTGCCCCAGAAGACCACCCCCTCTCTCCCAGGACAAATCAATGTCATCAGTAGCCTTCCATATGCACATGGAAGAAAACGTTCTCTTTTTTCCCACACCAGGGCTGGCATACAGTATACACTGTGTTGGTTAGCTTTTGTGTCACTCAACACTATTAGAATCACCTGTGAAGAGGAAACCCAATTGAAGAATATCCTTCATCAGACTGGACTGTGGTCATGTCTGTGGGGCCTTTTCTTGCTTAATGATTGATGGAGAAGGCCCCAGTTCATTGTGGGCAGTAGCACAATGTAGTGGGTAGCCATTCCAACCTTGAACTGGAAGTTCCAACCCCCATTGAGGCTTCAGGAACTGTCACGCCTACAAGGTGGGGCCAAGAGAGGACCCTGAAGACCCGAGATCCGGATGCACCATCTCTCTTAGTTCCTGTACCCTGGACACTGGAGGTAGACCGAGCAGAGTTCTCCAGAGAACACTGCTGGACTGCGCTGCGTCTTTTCCAGACCCTGTAACCTACCTATCCCTTCATTTGTAAGTTACACCACTAAATAAACCTCCCTTTTAACTATGTGGAGTGGCCTTAATAATTTCACCAATAGCACGCCTAGGCTCATGGTTCTCCATTGCATAAGAAAGCAAGCTGAGCGAGCCATGGAAAAGCAAACCAGTAAGCAGCTTTCCTCCTTGGTTCCTGCCTCTGCCTTGGATAACGGACCATAACATGTAAACCAAATAAACCCTTTCCCTCAAAGTTGCTTTTGGTCGTGGTGTTTATCACAGCAATAGAAAGCAAACTAATACATATAGCCAGTTCTGCATCCTGTCCTTTTATGTAGCAAAGTTCTTGGAGATTCTTCTATGTCTGTGTACAAGAAGCTTCTTTGTTATGCGGTTTTTTATATCCCTCAATTGCGTTTTCACACTACTCTTCCACTTATCTGAGCTCTTTCTAGTTCTGACTTCAGAGTTACTTCTCCTGGGAAACCTTCCCTCGTCACTTCAACTTCCAATGATCTTCCCCAGAGCTAAGCTATAGATTTTTTTTTTTTTTTTTTTTTTTTTTTTTGGTTTTTCGAGACAGGGTTTCTCTGTGTAGCTTTGCGCCTTTTCCTGGAACTCACTTGGTAGCCCAGGCTGGCCTCGAACTCACAGAGATCCGCCTGGCTCTGCCTCCCGAGTGCTGGGATTAAAGGCGTGCGCCACCACCGCCCGGCTGCTATAGATGTTTTTATTCACAGAGCTGGTCACCATAATAGGCTGTGCTGTCTTCAATGGTAGGAACCTCGCCTTACCCCGCTTTGGACTACTCACAGTAATGCAGAGGTTAGCAGATGACGTTGTTTGTGGTAGGGGTGAATTAGTTTGTTGAAGGACAGCTTTGGGGATAGAATATGCAGACTCTGCCTTCTCAGAGTCTGTACCAGGCACCAGGTTTGTTTGCAATGACCCTGGATGATCTTTCCAGCCACAAAGAGCCTTCTCCCGTATCTCTTGGGATGCAAATATGTGCTTGTCCTGATCAAAGCATAAAGGGCAGAATTTCCATGGCTGTTTCCCTCCAACAAACAGTTGCTGTTTTGCATTTTCCCCATCAAAAGTCAGCCAATAAGTAGGCATTGCCAAGTCACAGAGTGTAGAGCAGAAAGATGGGTTCTCTGGGTCCAGTGTATTCCAGGTCACACCCACTTCAAGATAACTGACAGAATCACAGTGCTCCTTTCACAGGTGAGGGCTACAGAGGGAAGGGAGAAAGAACACCCTATTCAATGATCTCATTTCAGGTAACATTGTCTAGATTGTTTGGTACTCGTCCTGTGAGCCCAGACCCATCCTAGGAAGAAAAGCAGCTGGGCAGTGTCTCTCTGTGGCAGCCAGTCCCTCCCTAGGGATCTTCTCTACTTTGAGATCATCTCTAGATTAGTAAATAATTTTACATTAGGCTAATTAATTCTAATAGACTCATTAGTTGAGTCCTAGAGCTCATTCTCAAGGGAATGAGCCAAAAGCTGTGAACATATTTTGTGAGAAAATTGTGTCATTTTCGTCCAAGTTAATTATAGCCCCAGACCCCAAAAAATGTATCCTCCAGTTCTTGGAGTTTGATTTGCCTCAGGTCTGCAGAGCCACTAATACCCCAATGAAGTTTTCTCCTTGGAAAGTGTGGAACTGTGGTCTCTCTCTTTCTCTTTTTTTTCCTGTATTGGGCTTCCTAGAAGAGTAGAGTTAACCAGTGTACAACTTCAGATAGCTCTCTATGGTGCAATTTAGGGAGAATGAGCATATACAAAAAAGAGAACTCATAAGATATTACTAAATGACATGGATAGGAAGTACTTACATTGTTTAGAGAAACAAGAAATTACTGTGGTTTGAAGCAGTAGAGGAAGTTTGTAGTCCCAGGTCCTTAGAAATTTTGTGCATGCAATTCCAGCACTTGGGAAGCTGAGGCAGGAAGACTGTGAGTTCCAAGTCAGCCTGGGCTACATAGTGAATTCCAAGCCAATCTGGGTTACATAGTTAGAACCTGTCTGGAGAATAAAAGAGAAAGGAAGAAATGCTAATTACCTTGTTTCATTCCGTATATGCTATGTACTTGTGCAGCTAGCACACTGTACTTCCAAACTAAGTAAAATTATTAAGAGCCAATCAAAAAGCTTTAAAATGCTTAAGGAGTTGTAAATGTTAAGTACTCTGATTTGGTCACCATACATGTGGAGATGTATCAAATCATTATACTGATTTTTATAAATTACACTATTAAAACTTGAGAAAAGTGATCAGGATCAACATAAGGAAGGCAATGTTAAGTTTGGAACTGTGGAAAGCTTTCCTATGGAGAGAGGTAAGAACTAAGCAATTGTTCCATAAATGCTAACAGCAGCCAATTTGTGGCAATAACTGAAGTGGATGAGACTGGGGTAGGTTGATGCTGTAGACGCTGTAGAGAGGAAATGAGCTAAGAGGCATTGTAAAAATATTTCCAAAAGAAATCGTGCTTAGTAATTTATACCTTAGTGGGGATGAAATGCCTCCATTCCTTCCTGGGAGAGGCTAGCAGGTCTCCATCAGAGGCAGCTTTGGTTTTGAGCTGCTTGGAGCCCTCCCTCTGCTTTTTCCCTGTGGGATGATGCTCCTTGAACAGCACTTTCCTGGTGGCCAAATCGACTGCTTTCCCACAGTGTGCTCTGCCTTCATCTGCAGAGTGGAACTACTGGGAATCCTCTCCAGCCCACCTGTTGCTCTTCAGCTCAACCCCAGAGGAACAATAACAGATGACCACCTGTGGCAGAGGAGGGCTGAGAGACAATGGACAAAGCATGTGTAGTGCTTGTCAAGGCCCTGCATTTCTCTCTTGGGCATCTTAGTGGAGGACATTGTCTCTGGGACCAAGGTGCTTAGGACTCTAGGACAAATGTGACTTTGGTTCCAACCCCATTTGTTATGGTTATTTTCCTAAGGACTTCACTGCCACTTTTATGTATGGCTCTGAGGGCCCACTGGAGCCTGATTTCTGCACTTGACCCGCCCCTTCCTGCAGAAGCTCCTCTGTGCTAAATCCTTGGAGAGATAGGAGGCTCTGCTCACAACTTACAGTAATATCTAAGGCCAAGGGCTTCCTGAGCTGCCCCAGAAGGTTTGAGTATGGGTGTGAAGAGAGAATTGTTCTGATACCCTTTTCCATGCTTATTATCTTTGAGGACAGAGATCTATCAACCATGGGCATTGAGCCCATGTGCCATGCTCAGCAAACACAATGCTATGTTTTGATGTTCCTTCCAGACCATGGAAAAGGTAGTGACAAAGATTATGCCAAGTCTTATATATTGTGAGAAAGGCAAAGGACCTCCTCCTAAGTAATTTTTTTTCCCACAGAAAACCTACTTTTATATTTTCACTCTAGAGCAATTTTCATTAAATATTACATGTAGTATGTACAGTATGGTGTAGTGTTCATAAACCTATTTGTTTTTAATGATAAGTGACAGAAAACAAAGATGCAGAGAGGAAAAGACTTGGTGAGTCATAATCATGACAGAGGATACATTATTCTCATTCCTTGTTACACCACACTGTTAAAATAGTGGTAAACATGGTTTAATATGTTTGCTTAAGTATATACATTTGTATTATGAGAAATGGTAATTTTATGAGTCCTATTTAATACCTTCTTTGAATTCTATGCTTACTACAAAGACAGTCAAAGTGAAGGGACAAAACCCCTATAGTTTTATACTGAGATGTGTTGCATTATTGTGAAAGAATTTAAAACAATAGCTATAAAAGATGTCCTAAATTTAGCAACAAAAAGGCTGGAGGATGAAAGGGGCAAAGAAAGGATAATTAGTAACAAGCTCCTGGCTTAAAATACCAAAAGATTTGGTGGCTGGGTGGTGGCTCAGTGGTTAAGAGTATGTATTGCTCTTGTAGCAGATGGAAGTTTGGTTCCCAGCACCCACCTACGTCAGGTGGCTCACAGCTTTCTGAGACCCTCCTCCAGTGCATCCAATGCATTTGGGTTTCCTGGTTCTCTTTACTCCCTTGCAGATGCCCATACACGGGCACAGACACATACATATGCATAACTAAACAAATAAGGATTTTTTTTAAATCCAAAGATTATTTTGATTCCAGAGAGTATGAAGACAACTCAAGTCATATCAGATCTAGTCAGCAGGACCACTTAACCTTGTTATGTAGAAACATTCTGGACTTCCTAGGCTTTGTCTTTGGTTAAGAAACTTTTACTTCATTAAAACTAGAGTCTTGGCATTTGCGGGCTGCACTGTCACCTTAAGGTATTCTTTTATGGAGAATATTTGCCCTGAGCCATGTATTAGGAGCCTTCAGGAGGTGTTGCCACTGTCCTGTGGAAACAAGAAAACTGAAGCACTGCCTGGTCCAATTGCTAAGGTCTGAGAGGAAGCATGTGGTAGGAGAGGGAACATCTAGCCCTGTTACTAGAAAACAATGGGCTATGTATGTTAAGAAGCGCCCCCTCCTTCACCATCCTGCTTCCGGAGAGATTCACACACAGTGTTGGTTTAATGCATCTAGCTTCATGATCTTGTTTCAGCTTGAAGAATGATGAGGAGGCACTCTGAAAAGTTAACCAGTGAGATTGTGCAGCATGCATTGGTAGTACCACAGAAAAGGACCCAAAAAGCAAAGACCTTGGCCTATTTACCAATCTTGCCATATAAGGCACATGAGAGTTTTGACCACATCTTGAACTCTTTGACACCTTCTCTGGTCTTTTTTTTTTTTTTTTTTTTTTGCTATCTGTCTGTCTGTCTCTGGAAGAAGTTTCATTTTCACTTTTTAAAATTATTATTCATCCAGTTCTTGGACTACCATAGAAGTTCAGTGTATAACTACTACAATAATGAGAAGGTATGAATACTCAAACCATGCAATCCACCCTTTTGGGTTTGTTGTTGAGAGGAGGTCTCACTAGGTAGCCCAGGTTATTATCAAACCATTATGTTGACCATGCTGATCTCAAAGTTGCAGCCTTCTGGGTGATGAGATTACAAGCCACCATGACTGGCTCAATTTCTTTTGTTCAGCTTGTTTAGTGACTTTTTAAAACCAAGCAACCTGCAATCTCTCTCTCTCTCTCTCTCTCTCTCTCTCTCTCTCTCTCTCTCTCTCTCTCTCTCTCTCTCTCTCTTTCTCTCTCTCTCTCTCTGTGTATGTGTATATGTGCATGTATATGTTTGTGTGTGAATGTGTATATAAGCATGTGTACGTGTGTGCATGTTTGTGAAGGTCAGAACCTATGTTGAATGCCTTCTTCTACTTATAGACACCCTACTTTTAGAGAAAGGGTCTCTCACCGAACCGGCAGCTCTTTACCTTGCTGACTGAGTAGACTAGCTGGCCCCACAGCTCTGGAGATGTACCTGTCTCCGCCCTGTCAATGCTGGAGTCAAAGAGCACACTGCCCTGCCCAGCTTCTACATCAGATCTAGGGGTATGAACTCGGGTCCTCAGACTTGTTTTACAACCTCTTATCCCACAGAGGTATACTGCTGCCTCTTCCTCCTCCTCCTTTTCTCTTCCTCTTTCTCTTCCTCCTCTCTTCTTAAGGTTTTGTGACATGCTCATGAGCACTGGGAATGCAAGGGAAGGATCAGCCCAAATGTCACCTAGAAAATCCATGGGCCCATCTATCCTCATTATGAATTCAGTCATGTTGTACCCTTGAAGAAAAGGGCAAGGAGGAAAGGAGTCAGATCCTCCAGGTGGAGGTCTGTGCATTCCGTCCAATGTTAGGCTTACAGTGCAGTGACAGGAAGTCATGGTCTTGAGTCCACGGAGTGTGGCCTTTGATTATTCCTCCCTGGTGCCCTCGGCCTTCACTGGGAGCAATATGGTGGTAACTGAGAGTTCACAAACAAAGCTACACAGCAGTCTCAGAAAAGCAAGGGCTTTCTTGAATGGAGGTTTGGGGACAGATGAAACCAGAAATAGTTAACTATTAAACATCAAAATAAATGTAAATACATGGCTTTAAAAATTATAACAGGGAATCTTTAAAGCAGAGCATCCCCATTTTGTCCCTTGGGCTATCAGGGATCAGGTTCCCTGTTTGGAAGACCTTTTTCACCAGCAGGGGTGCACTCTCTGCTTTCCCATGATCCCCACCCTGTCCTCTTGACACCTAAATAACTGACTCTGAGACAAAAGAGCACAGTGGTTGACATCAGTCGAAGCTTACTGTTGCATGGAAAAAGGTGTTGTTTTTGTATCTTCTTTGAGCTGAAAGAAAAATGTGGGTAGCATTTGTACAATGAGGAGTTAAAACTCCCTGGTCTGGTATTGACTATTTCCATTTTTTTAACCTCCAACTCTCTGGTTCATTTTATATTCCAATATTCTATAGAATAACTTTTTATGTCCAAGAAGTATTTGTGCCTTATCTCCATATCTTGGGTCACCGTGGGAAAAAAGCTTGTATTTTTACTCTGTTGATAGTATCTTTTGATGGAAAAAAGCCTAAATAATTATGAATTCAAATTTTTCTCTTTCTGTTTTGGTTGCTTGTGCTTTTGATGTTATTGCAAAAGAAATCATGGCCAAATCTAATATCAGGAAGAATTTTCTCTTATTTCTTCTAAATTTTTTGATTAAAAAATTTTAAATTAATCTGTATGTACATGTTCAATAGAACAATAGAGGAAGATATCTTACTATGTGGTATATAATAAAGGTCCAGTTTCAATCCCTCTTTTTCCTAAGACTTCATTGAAAAGCCATATTTATCCTATTAAATTGTCTGGACATATTTGTCAAAGTCATTTGATACTATATAAGATTGTTTCTTTCTGTTTTTTTTTTTTTTTCTGGTTTATTCCATCAGTCTGTATGTCTATCTCTATGCTCCTGCATTTCTGTTTAGCTTTGTAGTAATTCAGATATCAGCAAGTATGTAGGATTTCTGCCTTTGTCAGTTTTGGTGGGAAGATTTTTATCTATCTTGGTCACTTGAACTTCTTTATAAATTCTAGGGTGAATTTTTTAATTTTGATAAGAGACAGGTAGATCTCTGTGAGTTCGAATCCAGTGTGGTCTACAGAGTGAGTTCCAGGACAGCTGGGGATACACAGGGAAACTCTGTCTCAAAAACCAAAAAAAAAAAAAAAACAAAAACAAAAACAACAACAAAAAAAACCCCCCCAAAAAAAAGGAAAGAAAGAAAGAAAGGAAGGAAGAATGTCATTGGGAGTTTAGTGTGTGTTTAGTGTTTAGTGGGAATATGGGAATATATTGAATCTCCAAATGGCTTTGGGTAATATTAACCATTTTAGCAATTTTATATATTATAATTCAAGAACAGGAGAGTTTTTTTCTTCTCTCCTCCTCATTATTCTCCTCTTTCTGTTTGTTTTCACCTTCTTCTTGTTACTGAGGATCTCTCTGTGTATTCCATGCTGGGCTTTAGCTTAGCTTTGCAGCCCAGGCTACCCTCAACCTCGTGATCTTCTTGCTTCTGCCTCTCAAATACTGGGGTTGCAGGCACATGTGACCCTGTATGGGTTAGTTATGTCTTAATTTCTTTAAGAAACATTTTGTAGTTTTCACTCTATAATTTTTTGCATCATGGGATGCATTTGTTTTTGAATGTTACATTCTTGTAGAAAGCTATTATTAATGGGCCTATTTCTTTAATTTTCCTTGGGGTTAATCATTTTCAGTGGCTAGAACGGCAATCAATTTTTGCATGGTGATTTTGTACTACACATTTTTTAAAACTTTGCTGATTTTAAAAATTGATGCCAACAGTGTTGGGTGTGATTATTTGCATGATCTCTTTGGTTTTCTACTTACAAGAGCATGTCATCTGCAAACAAAGATAATTTCACTTTTTCCACTAGAGTGTGAATGTCTTTTATTTCTTTACTTTTTATTACTATTTTGAATAGAAGTGGTAGGAGCAGGGTGTATTGTTCCTGATCTGAGAGAAGTTAGCAATGTGTCAACACTGAATATTATTTAGATCCTTGGTTTCTTATTTTTGGCCTTTATTGTGTTTAGGTAGTTCCTGTGAACTTCCTTGAGTGTTTTCATTGTGCAACACTGTTAATTTTGTCACATGCTTTCCTAACTTATATTGATTTTTTCCACTCTGTTGATGTTTTGTTTAGTTTATGAGACATTGTCTCTTGTAGTCCACATGATCCTTTAATTCACTGTATAAATAAGGATGCTCTTGAACTCTTGATTTACAAGCCTTCACTTCCCAAGTTCTCAGATTACAGGGACATGAGGCCTCCACTAACATTCCCTTAGTGGTGGAATGGCTGAGGAGAGTCATACATGAAACTGCCATTGCATTCCTGAAATAGACGTCACCTTGTCATGGTGCAAACTGTTTTCAAGATGTTGTGTTCTGTTTGCTAATGTTCTCTGCATTCACAAGAGACTAGCATTCATAACAGATACTGCCCTTTAACGTTATTTCTTAAGTTGTTGTATGTGGTATCAGAATGATGATGGCCTCATGGAATAGGCTAGGAAGTCTTCTCTTCTTTATGTTTTTTTTTTTTTTTTTTTAATTTTGGAGGTGGAGAGAGAAAGTTTGAGGAGACCAAGCATTAACACTTTGCATATTTGGTAGATACACAAGTCAAGCCATCTTTTCCTAGACTTTTCTTTGCTGGGAGTTTTACATTTACTGGTTCAAATCTCCTGACTACCTGTGGGTCTAGTCTAGTTTTCTATTTCTCTATGGGTAGGCCTCAGTAGAGTGTGTGTTTTGAAGAATGAATTCCTTTCATCGGTACTGTTTCATTTAATGGACTACAGTTGCTCATGGTATGCCCCAAATCTTTTTTGTTCATTGGTTTCTATAACATTGTGTGCTGTATCTCCCCATTTATTCCTATTTTCATCACTCATCATTTCTTCTTTTTAAAAATGAATGTTTCATTTATCTTTTTTAAAGGACTACCTCTTTGACTGAAAAAAACCACCATGGTTTTTTTCTCTATTTTTAATTTTTTTTTGCTAACTTCCATTTTCTTCATTCTGATAGCTTTATGTGTTGTTGATTTAGATTTTTTTTGAGTTGTTAGCCTATCCCTTAACAGCTGAGTCATCTCTTCAGCCTGAGATTTTATTTTAATGTAAGTTTTTACAACTATAAATTTACTTGATAGCACTGTTTGCCTGTCATCCTATGCCCTGTATAATTTTTCTTCTAATTTCTTCTTTGTTTTTTTAAAGTGTATTATTTAATTTTAACATACTGTAAAATTTCTAATGTTCTTTCAGCTACTGATTTCTTATTTCCATTCCCTGTGATAATAAGTAGCATTTTGCATGGTTTCTGTCCTTTCTAAATTTATTGACTTACTTTGTGATCTAACATATAGTTTATGATAGAGAATGTTTCAAGTGCACTAAAAATGCATATTCTGTTATTGCCTCCTGACGTGTTCTAATTATCTGCACTGGATCCAGTTAGTCTACAAGATTTTTTAAAAATTTCTCCATTTTATTATCTTCTAATTGGTTTTTCTATACACTACTGTAAGTAGAGTATTAAAATTTTTTATGCTATGTTGTTGTAGAGTGACCTATTTTTCCTGTCAGTCCTTCCATGTCTACTTATTTTTAACCTCTGATATTTGACATTGTGTCTTCTTGGAGAATTGACTCTTATTTTTACATAAAATCATTCTTTGTTTCAAGTAACAAGTTTTCTTTAAAATCCTTTTTGTCTGAATCAGATGCGCTTGCTCACTCTGCTCTGACTGGGTAATATTGGCCTGGACTACCTCTGTTCCATCCTGTGACTTACAGTCTAAAGTGAGTCTCCTATAGCTAGCATATAACCGAACGCTGTCTTTAATCCATTCCAATGATCAATGTCCTTTGACTTTGGAGTGTGATGATTACCTTAAGTATTCACAGGACTGGCTTAAGGAATACCCAGAGCCATAGTAAAGCATTCCCTCAGGATGTATCTTCACTGTGTTTATGAGGAAGGGGGTCTGAGTGTAAGCAGGGAAGATTTTCCCTCAATTTGGGTAGGCTCCGTCTCATTGGCTGGGGACCCAGTTTGAACAACAACACAAAAGAGCAAAGAAAAGAATATTCTTTACCCTCTCCTCTCTTTGTCATGATCCTGTTTCTGGTGTTCTGTTTCTGTCTTTAGACATGACAACTTCAGGTTCTTGATATGGGAATGGGGATGCATGCCTGCAATTATAGCAATAGGAAGGCAGACAGGAGGGTCAGGAGTTCAAGGCCAGCCTGGGCTCCATAAAACTCTGTCCCCAAAATACAAACCAACAGGGACTGAGAATATGGCTGAGTCAGTAAAATACTAACCACACAAACTTAGGGGCCTGGGTTTTGATCCTTAATACTTGTGTAAAAAGCTGTGTGAAGCAGCATGTCTGTAATCTTAGTGTTGGGGAAGCAGAGATATGAGGATCCCAGGAGGTCACTGACCAGCCAGCCTAGCCAAATCAATGAGTGCCAGGCTCAGTGGGACCCTGTCTCCAAAAGTAAGGTGCAGTGTGACTGAGGAAGACACCTGACATCATCTCTGGCCTCCAGGTGCATACAAACAGCTGCATGCTTAGGAATGAACACACACACACTCACTCACATACACACACAACACATGCATATACAAACCCATATACTCACACACATACACACACTTACACATATACACACATGCATACACACACAACACACATACACACACACACACTCACACACACATACACACACCTACACACTCACACACACATATAGATAACCACACACTCACACAAAATACACACACACACACACACACACACACACACACACACACACACACACACACCTTTCAAACAAATAGTACAAATGAAAAAATAAACAGATAGAACTTCAGGTTCTCCAGGACATAGAATTCAAGACTTACAACCAACTTTCATCTTTGGATAAGAAATTAGGAAATGCATCATCAGATCCCCTAGCTCTGAAACTTTAGAAATAAAACCAAGTTATAGTTCTTGCCTCTCAGGATCTCGAGCCTTCACGTGGCCTGTCATGAGACTTCTGAGCTTTCATAATAATAAAAGCCCGTTTCCCCCAACAAAGCCCCTCATCTGTCTACCTATCTGTCTATTTATTCTGTTTCATTTGTAGCTACCCTGGGGGAGATACATATATTAACCTAAATTACAGCAATACGTTAAATTAATATCTAATCACATTAAAAAATACTCTACATTGTGTATTTCTCCACCACTCTGTTACTGAGATCACAGATGATCTCTCTCTCTCTCTCTCTCTCTCTCTCTCTCTCTCTCTCTCTCTCTCTCTGTGTGTGTGTGTATGTGTGTGTGTGTGTGTGTGTGTGTGTGTGTGTGCGTGCGCGCACTTGGGCATTTTAAATCTTATGTCAAAATTACAAGTAGAATTATAAGCTAAAATTAGAATGACGCATTTCACAAATGTTGTCTATGTATTTATCTTTACTTGAAAATTTACAATTTCGTAAGGTTTCAAGTTACTCCCAGCTTCTTTTCATTTAGTCCAAGGACACTAATTAACATTTCTTTGGTGACAGGTCAAAGATAATGAACTACCTTTGATTTTGTTTATCTGATGTCATAATTTCTTTCTCAGCTTAAGTGACAATTTTGCTGGATATAAAATTATCGTGGTTTCTTCTCCTTCAGTCCTTTCAACACATCATCTCATTGCCACTGACTCGTAAGGTATGTGTGGAGAAACACATAGATTTGTATAGAAGTTACTTTTCTTTCTGTTTTTCTCTTCTCTATATTTTCTTTTTGTCCCTCTATTTCTATAGTTGTTTCCAAACTCACTGACATATAAAAGCATAATTATTGCACATATGTATGGTATACTAGGTGATGTTTACATCAATGCACTATATAATATTTAATCAAGATAAAAGTGACTATATCTTCACCTTTATTTTTGTGATAAAAATCTTCACAATCCTTTCTTCTAGCTTAAAATGCAGTAGATAATCATTATCTCCAGTAATTTACTGTGCAGCAATCATTCTTAGATTTCCTATTTCTGGCTAAGGGTGTTTTGCACTTTGGTTATACGGCATCTTGATTGTCTTTCTCTCCCTTAGCTTTGTTTTGTGTTCGCATGTCCATATTGGTACTGAGTTCGGAAAGTTCCAGCTATCATTTCTTTGATAGCCTCTCTGCCTGTCTCTCCTCTTGTTTTGGAACCTGATAATGACCCAAGAACTCCCTTAGGTCCTGCTAGATTTTCTTCATTCTTTTGTCCATTAATTTTAGAATATGAATTGTGAATATGGCTAGTTTTCAAGTTACTGATTCTTTCCTCCATCTAATCAAGTATGCTATTGAAATCCTGTACTGAATTTTACTTTATTTCTTTTATGTTAAGCTCCAGAGTTTCTGTTCATTGATTGTTAGATGCAATTTCTGGATCTCTGTTGACATTCTAATTTTGTTTCAATTTCATCTTCTTGATTTCCCTTTGTTCTTTGTCTATATTTCCTTTAGTTCTTTCAGTATATGTAAGACCACTGCTTAAATGTTATTGCCTGGGAAATGTTGACAGCTGAAATTTCTTCAGTGGCGGTTTCTAGACATGATTTTGTTCTTTTGATTGGGCTAGGATTTCCTGTGTTTTTGATATGTTTTGCAAGTGGTTTTAGGCATTGAAAACTCTTACACCTTTCCATCTTTGCAAGTTGGTCTTGATGATTTTTCCTTACTAGTGCCCCACTCCCAGGCTTAGGATCATCTAGATTTGAGATGTTCCCAGGGCCTGTGTCTGGACCAGGCATGTGTTATTTGTTTGTTTTTAGACCTCCCCAACCACTATACTACTTAGGTACTTTTAGGCACCTTAATAGTTTTCCAAGGACTTTCAATCTACTTTTTCTTGGAGCTTTGGATGTCCTACCATATTCTGCTCTTAATAATCCTATACCCATATCTCCAGTGCCTATGGGTTTATAGTTCCCTATAGCATCCTAACACATGCCATGCCATTTTCTTTCAAGTCTTTATCAGTCTTAGACTCAAATTTGTTACCATTTCTTGTGTGAGCTGTAAATCAAGACAGACTGAAACTGAAGATTTAGATAGTTAACAGACAAGTTATAGCACCAAGAATATGTTCTTGTTTGTTTCTTCCAAGCAGTTGGAATTGGCTGCTTGCTTACAGCTATGACACACTAGGAAGTAGCCAGGTAAAGTCCAAGTTGCTATAAACACCACAGGATTCCTACCCACCATCTGACTGTGCCTTTTTTTTTTCTACCAGTTAGTGGAGTGATAACTTGGTGCTCTAGATGTTTTTTTTCTGGGTTCTCTCTCTCTCTGTGTGTGTGTGTGTGTGTGTGTGTGTGTGTGTGTGTGTGTGTGTGTGTGTGTTTTAACTAACCTGCTAGTGGGAGGAAAGAGGGTATGAAACTTCCTTGCCTCGCATTCTTGCCTACACCGACCCTATGAGGTACTTATACATAAAACCTAGGACACAGTGTGTGATTTATCTTTGGTGTTTTGCCAATTTTGTGCACATCTTTAACTGTTTTCTGAATGTAACTAGAAGGAGAAAGTATTGGGGAAAATGGGGAATTGTTGTGAGAGACTGCACCAAGAGGAGATGGAATTGAGTGATAACCCTTAAATTGTTCTCTACATATGACTGCCTAAAACTTGTTTGAAGTGAACCCCTAAAATGTTTCTAATATGTGTCTCAGAAGTGGAGTATGCAGGGACCAAAAGAAGTTTGCAGTTTGCAGCAACCAGCTCACCTACCCCCAAGGAAAGCTAGTTTAGCTGCAGGATACTGGAGTTTCCTGTTCCATGTTTTGTTGGTCTGAGAGCAATTTGAGACACCGAATTTTAAGGTCTGCATAGTTCTAAACCTATCAAAACCCATAGTTTTTTTTTTTTTTTTTTTTTTTTTACTTTTCATAAGCTAGCAGAAGAGGTGAGACCATGAATTTCAGGTTTAAGATTGTGTGTATTGACCCATGTGAAAACTCGTTGTTAGCATTGCAGACTTCCAAAGGTGAAAGTAAATATTTTAAGTTTAAAAAAAAAAGTGGCTTAAGCATTTTTATTTCTCTTTAAATGGTGAGAACTGGAATTTTAAGGGATCACTCTTTCACCCACTTTTGAACCCTCTGGTCTCTTCATGATCTCATGTAAGGAGGTGTTATCAAATGATACTTCTTTCCCAACATGATCCACTTCCCTCCATGATAAATGAATGAATGATGGTTTTTGTTCCTCAAGGATCTCACCAATTACCTGCCCCAAAGTAACCTCTTCCATGATTGACAAAGTAAGGAAACTAACATTTTGTTTTATTTCCTTTCTATGTGTTTTATCTTTTATTCTGCCCTCTAGAATTACATTCATAATGGTTGATCAGCATTTTATTTAGAGCAATTATTATAGATTAGAAAATAGGCTTCTGTTTCTCCCAGAGAAATAGCTCCAAACCCTT
The DNA here is from genome assembly GCF_007827085.1 of Peromyscus californicus insignis. Taxonomy (NCBI): domain Eukaryota; kingdom Metazoa; phylum Chordata; class Mammalia; order Rodentia; family Cricetidae; genus Peromyscus; species Peromyscus californicus. Next base: position 23,231,942 of record NW_026294402.1, read on the forward strand.
TATTATTTTACAGTCAATACTCTGTAAACATTGACTCCATTTGCCAAAATTCTGAGTGCTTTTGACTGGGAACCTCAGAGCATGTGTGTGTGCACTGTATGCATTCTATTGCTAAGCTTTAATTCGGAACATTCTTAGGGAAGAAACCATGCATGGGGTGGGATCAACCAGCCCCTAACAATCTGTCCTCATGTACCTGAGGACAGGTACCTCACAGACACCTCATTTATTGTAACTCAGATTTGAAACTTAGAGTATCAACAAAGAGATTAAAGGTGAATTAAAGTCAGATTTCACATATATCAAAAACAAAAATGAAAGTGACTTCACAAAATTCTACAACCTGGAATACCCTGGATGTTGGTGAGACTTAATTTGGCACTTCTGGTATGAATTCCTAATAAAATTCTAAGGAGAACTGGTAATCATCAAGATTTCTTCCTGGGAAATATGATTGAATTTGATGGCCCACAAGGTTCCTTCCAAACCAAAGATTGTGTGGTTCTGTGAAAGTACAGTGGGAAGAAATTCTATATCCCTTGCACAAAATTCCTATGTATGTATGTCCTTTCATCTATATCCAAAGACCTCTTTAATGTCATCACTTCAAACAACCCACATGTCTGAATTCATATATAGTCTCTGTCTTCAAGCATCCATATTTACTTTGGCTTTCCTTCATTTCCATCTGTAAGATACATCGTTGTGTTAGTTATGGACATGAGCCCCTTATCTGTGACAAAGATTATGAAGTTGCAGCTATCACAAGGACATTCTGAGGGCACAGAGCTGGTGAGTGGTGCCCTGGACTGAAGGGATAAGCTATGCTGAGCTGTTGGGAACTGATGTACCTGACAGCAGTCTATAGACTCCCCGGGGTGGCCATGGCTGTCAACTCCACACAGTGAGATGAAAAACAGTGAGCATTTAAAATACACATCCATTTTTAAGCAATCTGTATGTTTGGCTTGTCTTCATTTTGGTACTTGTTTGTCAGAGGGGAAAAAATATTCTCCTAGGGAAATTAAATAAATAAAATATTCCCTATGAAAAGGCGAAGCAGAGAAATAAATAACAAACATTGTTCTCCCCCCAATCAGAGTTTAACATCTCAGCATCTGATCAAAAGTTTTAAAGTCCTTTTTGTAGGCTTCCAGGACATTAGGTATGAGGCTTTGGAAATGCACACACTTAGAGCAGACTCTCATTCTGATTAAATTTTCTATTCGGTACCACCTACTTTATTTTTGATGGGCTTCACGGGAGAAACTTGCTTATTTATTTATTCATTCATTTATTTATTTTTGATGCTCCCAGCATTGCTGGAACTTGTAATATGAATTACTTTGATTTTTCAAATGCAATTCTGTTAAATCCAGGCTGGGAGAAGAAATGCCTCTGTTTACTGGTAACTGTAGCACCCAGGCCTGTGCATTTCTAGAATTTTATGGATTACACGAAGAGGCGTTTGTTGGGAAAACTGAGAGCTGGGGTGGGGTTACTACGTTGTGTTAATCCTTATATAGAAACTGCCAGCGGTGATATCTGCTTGGCCATGGTTTTCCTGGCTACTTTTAGTTCTCACGTTTAGTGTAGGCAGAGCATCTGTGTAGTGGTCTTAACTTTTATGCTGGTTGTGGAGGTGTTAGCAAATCTCATGTAGGGTTGTTTCTATTTGTCTCTTGGCAAAAGAGTTTATATAGCTCCACACTGTCTCATTTTGTGGAGAAACACAACATGGTCTATTGTGGTTAGATGTCCCAGTGTCACAGAGAGTTTGGGAGTTAAAATTTGGTTTTCATAATGAAATTTGCAGGAAAATGAGTGAATCCTGAAGTATTATTAAGTGAAATGACCTGGGCTCTGAAAGACAAAATAGTCCCATGTTCTCACATATGTGGGTCCTAACTTGTAGCATTTGTATACATGTATAAAGTGGGTATGGAGGTGTACAGGCAATGGGACTGTATAGAAGACCATAAGGTGACAGCAGAGGGTGCTGAAGAAGGGCGGGGTAAGGAGGATACATGTGACATGAAAATTGAAGGCTACTGAGAGTGGAGGGTTGGGTGGGGGGCAGGGGACGGAGGCTGGAGATGAAGGAGCAGAAAACCAACCACACATTTTGTTTGAAACGTCATAATGTGACCTAGTATTCTGTATGTTAAAAATAATATTTTGTTTTCTTGACTTAATGGGAAATTCTATGTTTTACTAGATTATCTGTGGTTACAATACACAAGGTGCTTGGGACACAGGAGGGCACCAGAGTGACCAACTTTACGTAATTTTCTTAATTAAGAAAATGTGGATTTTTTAACAAATATGTAAAACCAGTGGTTAAACGGCTGTCGTTATCTGTGCACTTCTCAGAAGTCTGAAGCATTTCCTTGCTTGGATTGATCCTTAATCTTTGTCTACTTACTTGAGTGCCCCGACTTTTCCCCTGATTCTGGGTCACATTTCCCATTCTTAGCAGTCTATTAGCATTGACCATGTTGTAGACAGTGTGCTGGGTTCTGTTCTTCTCCCCGCGTGTGTTGATTGGCGTTGGGTTGTGTCTTTGTCCAGCAGCTAGCTTAGCAATACTCTCACTTGAAGCTGTCTCAATGTGGAAGATGTACCTTTCAGTCCTTCCAGCCTTTGCCTTGTTGTCTAACCATGCTTCTGGAGAAGGATGATTAGTGATTTCTAATGGCAAATCTCTCTTCTCTAGATCCCTCTCCTCATTTTGCAGCTGCTGAGAGAACACTCACAAAAACTAGAGCAAAGCCAGTCTGCATGCTGTGTGTTAGATGCCGTGTTTGTCTCCTAGACTGGGATTCCAGGCCTCTGATCTGAGTGCTACCTTGACCTGCCAGCATCCTCGGCACTGGACTGTATTACAGCTATCTAGGACAGCTGCATGAGCTTCAGCTGGACCACTCCCTGCCCCATGTGCCTCCCCTGCTTCCTCGGAAAGCTGTGCTCTCATTTTCTTCAAGTTTCAAGATGTGTAGCAATTGTTACCTGTCCAAGCTTGTCAGAGAGGGAATCTCTCTCTCTCTCTCTCTCTCTCTCTCTCTCTCTCTCTCTCTCTCTCTCTCTCTCTCATAATTCTCATTTCATTTCATTTTCTTTTGTTCTCCTCTGGATAGTCCCATTTTTTTCCTCCTCCGAGAATTGTTTTCATTCCAACAAAGTACTCTGAATCTCTTTCTAGCTGGTCTCCTCCACATTACATCCCAGAATTAAATCTGAAAGTCAGCTGCAGCCTTTTTGCTCAGTGAATCAGTGTCACAGTGAGAAAATTTGAAAAGAAAATGGGTTTGCGCTGGCGTGTCTTCTCTAGCTAGAGGGTGGATCAGCATCGTCCTCAGCCACTCTGGCCTCCGCCGTATTCTTCTGAGACGACTTGGAAAGGAATGCTCAGAGAGCAGCAGGGATTATTTTGATTGTAGCCCATAGTAAAACTGAATTCAGGGATGTAATCAAGAGAAGTTTATTATCAATCATTGTAAGAAGCCAGAGCTAGGAAATTACAGAGTTGGTTAACTCAGTCTCTCAGCATCGGGAGGACTTTGCCTCTGCTTCTCTGCAGTTCTTACGGCTTTCCTGTGTTCACAAGGCGGCTGCCTCTGCTTTTAGCACTTTGTCTTCTTCATGGGACAAAATCCAGAGGCACTCACTGACACACATGACCTGTATCTGGATTTACTTTAAATCAAATAGGACCATATTTTCTCTGGATCACAGAGCAGGTAGCCTGGTGAACCTTTTGGCCAGAAGTGGTTAAGTGTTGTTTGCTAGATCATTTATGGCAGAGGAAAGTAAAATTATCATGACTGGCCTAGACCAAGTGCTGTGGTTTAGATATTACCCCTTCCTAGAGCATGTGCACCTGGACCCTCAAGAATGAGGACTTCCATAGAAATAGGATCATTACCGAGAGCATTTTTAAAGATCTCTCTATAAAAAGTGGTGAGCCTTAAATCCAACAAGATTTTTCATAGCAAGAGCGGTGGATGTAGAGACAGTATAGAGACTTGTATGAAGTTAGAAGCAGAGACTGACTGGATCAGCTCAGGGTATAGAACACTCAGAACGTTTTTAGCCAGGGGAGATAAGGAGTGGTGGCTAGAGCCACCAGAGAGAGAGGCCTGGCCAGCACTGAATCTCAGGGAGCAATGATCAGCTACTGCCTCAGAGAGGCTCAGGAGAAGGATTTGCCCTGGATATTTTTATTAAAACATACTAAATCCCACATTAAAATACCATACCTACTTAAAAAATAAAATGATTCGGAATATTCTAGAAAAGAGTTTAAAGCATTTTTTTTCCAAGTCAAGGGTACCACATATATTTGGCCAAATACAGTTTTAGCCAGAATTCTAGTAATAGCAGTAGCTGCTCTGTAGACCATGAATAAAAGATGAACTCAGGCTTCAAGGACATGTTGGGGTTTTGAAAATGATTTTGTGTTTTAAAAAGAGAACTAGTGTAGTAGTCAGTTATGAAGAATACAGTTTTCTGAATAGTCATCTTGGCCTTGGTATCACAGTGTTCACTGCAGGGAGTTCAGCAGACATAAGGAACACCAAGAGCCTCAGAGAGCCAATGGCACTGCTCTAAGAAGGCCAAATGTAGTAGGCTTGGAGTCTTGAAAATAATAGACAACAGTATATCTTAAATCAATTGTCTCTCCATTGGAGGAAAGAAAATGGGAATATATATATATATATATATATATATATATATATATATATATATAATTTGAATTTGAACTATGGAGCTTGGACTAGATTAATGAGTGTGACCCACTGAGACAAAGTATGTGACTGAAGACTTTGATTAATAGAAATTGAATTTATCCAGTTGATTTGCTATCGTATTTCTCACATTCAGAGACATAGGGTATGAACTTGAATTTTTTGTTTGTTTGTTTGAGACAGGGTCCTGACAGCCCAAGCTGTTGTTCTCACAGAACTCACTGTGCAGCCAAGACTAACCTTGAACTCACAACTGCCTTCTGTCCTCAGTTTCTTGAGTGTTAGGTTACAGGCATGAGCCACCATGTCTGGCTAAAATTCCATTTGTCTCCATTAGGGTTTCTGTTGTTGTGAAAAGGCACCATGACCATGGCAAATCATAAATGAAAACATTTAATTGGGGTGGCTTGCTTACAGTTCAGAGGTTCAGTCCATTATCATCATGGTGGAATGTGGTAGCATGCAGGCAGACATGGTGCTGGAGAGGTAGCTGAGAGTCCTACATCTTGCAGGCAACAGGAAGTGGTCTATCTGTCACACTGAGTGAAGGATGAGCAAAAGAGATCTCAAAGCCTGACTGTAATTGGATTTTTTTTTCACTCTTTGGTGGCCTGCCACCCAGCTCCCAAATAAATTCATTATTCTTACTTATGAATGCCCAGTCTTAGCTTGGCTTATTTCTATCCAGCTTTTCTAATTTAAATTTTCCTGTTTCTCTTTACCTACATTTTGCTTCTTTATTCTTTGGGTTTTTTGTCTTTCTTTATTCTACATATCTTTCTTTCCTTCTTACTCCATGGCTAACTGTGTGACTGGGTGGCTGGCCCCTGGTGTCCTCCTCTGTAGTAGGACAGGCCCATAGGGTCATGGAAATTGGCTCATACCAGTTGCCAAGGCATGCACATAATGTACTCCTTATGAGCCAACCTGGAGTCTGCCTGAGGGCGTAGCCACAGGCACTGTCAGAGTTCCTGGTTGCTGTCAGAGTTCCTGATAGTGCCCAGCCAGTGAGGGACAACCATGCAATGCCACTAGATTGTGACACGGAGTGGGTGCTGGGAGGAGGGTATATAAGGCCTTCCCCATTATTAAATAAATGAATTCATTATTTGCCTTCAACTGACTCCCGGTGTCTGTGCCCTTGATGCTGTGCCTTTTCACCCACTCCCCCAAGGGAGCCTTTAGAAACCAGCAACACTCTTCTCCTTCTCCTTTTCTCACTCCTCCCCTTTCCTCTAGAGCCTAGATTTCTTCTATTTATTCTCTCTGCCTGGCAGCCCCGCCTATCCCTCTCTCCTGCCTAGCTATTAGCTGTTCAGTTCTTTATCAGACCAATTGAGTGTTTTAGATAGGCAAAGTAAAACAGCTTTACAGAGTTAAACAAATGCAGCATAAAAGAATGCAACATATCTTTGCATTATTAAACTAATATTCCACAACACCTGCCCCCACAGTGACACACTTCCTTCAACAAGACAATACTACTCCAACAAAGCCACACATCCCAATAGTGCTACTCCCTTTAAGGGCCATTTTCTTTTAAACCACCATGTATTAAGACCCAGCTCCATTTGTGGTACTTCCTCAGAGCAGTCTTAGGGGACTAATGAATGTACTTGAGAGCTGCAAAATAAGGGGCAAGTCAGAGCCTGCCTGTTAGCTGCAGAGGTGAACATATTTTTTTTGGAACACAGCCCCCGATGGTTTCTGTATCATCTAGGACTGCTTTCCTCCTATTATCTTAGAGGCCAGTGGTTGCTTCAGAGACTGGATATTAACTGTCCTTTCCCAAATATATTCGTAGTCTTGGCCTAGACCAGTAAGGATCCAGCTCCTAGGGCTACAGAGAAGCCTACCTTCTGTAAGTATTACTTCTCAATGCCAAGAGAAAGGGAGGCTCCAACCTAGAGCCCAGGGAAGCCTTGAAAATGTGCAACCAAAACCATCATTACATGTGGTAGCTTAAAAAAAAAAAAACATCAGTGGGCCAAAGTAAGTGAATGGAATTCTTGCTAATTACCCACACCTGTACTAAGTTTTAGGGCTTGCAGCTGGTCTTTGTCGTTAGTACAAATTGTCAGTGGTCCTATATTTTTTGTTTGTTTTAATAGATACAATTTTGTCAGTGGATGTGAACCATAATACTCACTATGATCATGTTTGTAAATTGTGTGTACAAGCAAGGCACAGTCCTCTTTGGATTCCTGAATCTTAGTAGGTGATACTTTCTAAAAATGTTGATTTAAAAACACTAGAAATTTCCATAGTGATAGTGAGGAGGGTGGTACAAAGTTCATGGGCTAGAACTGAGAAGCCAGAAAAAAATTATACATACAGTTAATTGAGTTTTGATTTAATGAATGAAGGGTAATCTTTTCAACAAATGGACTGGGAAAACAATTGGATAATCACATAAAAAAGATTAATTTTGACCTTTGTTTCATACCATATCCCCAAATTAATTAAGAGTAGATTATAGACTTAAATATGAGTGTAAAACTTGTAGAATAAAATATAAAAGAAAAATTTCATGATCTTGGTTATGCAAAGAATTCTTTGGTTTGGCACCAAAGGCATAATTCCTGAAGAAAATATTAATTGGACTTTTTTTTTGAAACTTAAAACTTTTAAGTCTGTGAAGGCACCAGGATATAGATGACAAAATCTTGTACACGAACTAAATGAGTACTCACACTCGACAATGATGAGATATACAGGTCCATGTAAAATTAGACAAAGTCTTCAAATACTCACTTGACCAAATAAAATATTTAGCTAAGAATTCTGGGCAAAGGTGTCTAGCCTCCACAGGCAGGGAAATGCAGGTTCATATGAGTGGAATCACTTCTGCTCATAAAGACAAAGACCGAGGCTAGAGCTAGGTATGACACATGATTAGCATGGACAAGGCCCTGTCTTCAGCCCAGAGCTGCAACGCCAAAAACCGAGACAAAGACAAAACAGAAATGAAGAACAAAAGGGCAGACTGCTCTAGCTTGCTGTCTGTTTCTGTGATAAAGCATCAGATCTGCCTGGGGAGGAAAGGGCTTATCTCATCTTCGGGATGTAACCTTGGTTGTTAACGTGACTACATCTGGAACCAACTGAAACCCAAGCAGCTGGGCACACCTGTGAGGGGTTGTTTTTTTAAACTGGATCATTTGAGGTGTGAAGCCCCATCCTAAGTCTGGGTCACACCTGGTGGCAGCCCACTTACAAGGACATAGAAGAAGGAAGCTTTTGTTTTTTGCCTGCTTGCTCTCAACCCCCTTGGCAAGTTCACCTATCCTGTTGCTGCGGCATCCCTTCACTGATATTAGAACCTACCTCTTTGGGATTCCAATGTACACTGAGGACCAGCAGCTATCTAGGAATCCTCTGGGACTACAGTACCAGGTTGGGACTGCTGAGACATCCAGCCTTGTGGAATAACAGCGATGAGATTCTTGACCTTTCTGTCGGGAGACAGCTATTTTTGGGGTACTGGGGACCACAGTCTGTGGACCACTCTAGTAAATCCCCATCAGTTCTATTCATTTACAAAACCCTAACTAATACAGTCTTATACTTCATAGTTCATTACTGAGGGAAGCCAAGGCAGGAATCTGGAAACAGGAACTAAAACAGAGACCATGGAGGAATGCTGCTTACTGGCTTGCCTCCTGCTTCTGCATAGCCAGCTTCCTGATACAATCTAGGGCTATTTGCCCAAGAATGACACCTCTCACAGTGGGCTAGCCCCTCCTCCGCTTAGAGCAATTAAGAAAATGTTCCACAGACTTGTCCACATGCCAATCTGATGGAGGCAATTCCATGACTGAGATACCTCTTTCCCAGTTGTGTCAAGTTGACATTAAGAATAGCCATCATAGCCAGGCTGTGGTGGCACACACCTTTCATATCAGCACTCGGGAGCTAGAGGCAGGCAGATCTCTTAGTTTGAGGGTAGCCTGGTGTACAGAGTGAGCTCCAGGACAACCAGGGCTATTCAGAGAAACCCTTAAGAGAGCTTAGGGGAGTGGGAGATCCCAGCTGGATCAAGAACAGAGAGGGAAAACAAGAAATAAGAGACCATGATAAATGAAGACCATATGAGAATAGGAAGAAGCAAAGTGCTAGAGAGGTCCACAGAAATCCACAAAGATACTTCCACAATAGACTACTGGCAATGGTCCAGAGACAGCCCGAACTGACCTACTCTGGTGATAAGATGGCCAAACACCCTAACTGTCGTGCTAGAAATCTCATCCAATGACTGAGGGAACCAGATGCAGAGATCCACGGCCAGTCCCAGGTGGAGCTCCAGGAGTCCAATTGGTGAGAAAGAGGAGGGTTTGTATGAGCAAGAATTGTTGAGACCAAGGTTGGAAAAAGCACAGGGACAAATAGCCAAACGAATGGAAACACATGAACTATGAACCAATAGCTGTGGAGCCCCCAACTGGATCAGGCCCTCTGGATAAATGAGACAGTTGATTAGCTTGAACTGTTTGGGAGGCATCCAGGCAGTGGGACCGGGTCCTGTACTCAGTGCATGAGCTGCCTGTTTGGAACCTGGGCTTATGCAGGGACACTTAGCTCAGCCTGGGAGGAGGGGACTGGACCTGCCTGAACTGAATCTACCAGGTTGAACTCAATCCCTAGGGGAGTCTTTGCCCTGGAGGAGATGGGAATGGGGGGTTGGCTGGAGGGAGGGGGGGGGGCGGGAGAGGACAAGGGAATCTGTGGCTGATGTGTAAAATTAAATTAAATTATAAAATAAAATAAAAAATGAAATTGTAAAAAAAAAGAAAAACATAAACAAGCAAACAAACAAATAGAACAGCCACCATCTAGATAATTACAAGAGTTGGTAAAGGTGTGGGGAGACTGGGGCTTTGTAGTTGTTGGGGAGGTAAAATAGCATGAAGACTTGGAAGAAGAGCATGCTTTTCATATAATTCCATATAATCAAACTTTACTTTTGACTGAGCAACTCTATTACTTGGCATCTATCCATGGGAAATGCAAATGTCTATAAAAAGGGCCTGGTAGGTTAGAGTTCATAGTGTATCAGTCATAGAGGACAATGGGAGGCAATGCCGATGAACTTCACACTGTGAACAGATGCAGCATGCTGTTCCATACACTGCCCTGTCTAGTAGGCAACAGTGCACACTATTGAAGCATGCTCCTGAAGGAGGCATGCTGTGGAGATGCTAGGCATAAAGTATAGAACATGTCATAATTTCATTTTTATGAATATTCAAAACAGGCAAATTAGTGGAGAAAATGAAGTTATGGTTTCCTGAGAGTGGGGGGGGGGGGGCGACGACGACATTAGGGGTAACAGCACAAAAGGCTGTTTGGTTGTTTTTGTTTGTTTGTTTGTTTTGTTTTGTTGTTGTTGCTTTTTGTTTTTTGAGACTGTTTTTCTGTATAGCAGCCCTGGATGTCCTGGAATTTGCCTCATAGAACAGGCTGGCCTTGAACTCAGAGTTCCACCTGCCTCTGCCTCCCAAGTGCTTGGATTAATGGCGTTCACCACCACACCTGACTGAAAGTGGGGATTTTTATAGTTGTTGGAATATTGTAAAAGTGGGTGGTGGTAATATTTTTATAGCTCTGTAAGTTTATAGAAAGTCATTCATTAGACATTAAGTACATAGCCCTATGTAATGTAAATTAAACTCCAATAAAATTATTTAAACATACAATGAGAAAGATGTAAAAATCCCCCATGAAGGGTAACTTTGTCTAGCAGGAAACTTGGACATAGACTCAAAAGCTTGTAAATGCAGTTCATGACTGGCTCAGCCCAACAAAGGGACTGTGGAAAGGCAGGCGGGAAAACAGGGTTATGCTTTTGGCAAAGAGATGTTCAAATCCCATAATTACTGTGTATCTTAGATGCAGATCTCTGAGTTTTCTGACCTCCTAGCAACGAGGGAAAGAAGATAAGAACCCTATTAGTGAAATGAGTTGAGCATATGCTGAAGCTCCCCAGTCTTCACTTCTTTTATCCTCATACTGCTTGATACTATGTAGATATTTTTGTTCCCCTTGAGGTCATAAAATCACATCTGACATTTTCAGCAGACTTTGGGGGCATCTCAGTTTTCCTGGTCAACCCCGTCTCCCTCTCTTTTCTCCTTAATCTCCCGGCACCAATGGTGTGTTAAGCGTCTGCGTTCTTTCTCCTTTTCATGTTTGCTGAGCAAGAACAGCAAGGCTGCAATCCTGGAGTCAGTCTTTGCTGGTCTCTACCACATGCATAGCAATCCATCCAGGGCAATCATTCCAGGTGAGAGAGAAAGTGCGCTCTTTGCGATTGTACTCAGTTATTTATCTTATTGGGGTTTCCCCCTCCTTTTAACCACGTTGAATCTCACTTAAGTCCCATTTGACCACATTCTTGAGACCATGAATGATGATGAGATTTAGTTGCTAATAAGAGCTAGCTATTTTGTTCAGCTGCTAGTAAGTAGCATTCAGGTTAGTGGAGGTTGTAGTTGGGCTTTCTCATTCTGTCCTGTGGGGTAGGTGCTATTATTATCTCCACTTAGTGGATGATAAAGTTGTTCTGAGGCTGTGTTTAGTTAAAAGTGGCACTCTCATGCTCCCTGCAGCACTGGCACAATAGCTAAGACATGGAAGCAACTTATGTCCATCAACTGATAAAGGGATAAAGAAAATGTGCTACATATTCACAATGGGATACCATTTAGCCATAGAAAACTGTCATTCACAACAACACAGATAGACCTGGCCATCATTATCTCAAGTGAAGTAAGCCAGACACAAATAGACAAGCACCACATGATCTCATATGCAATGTTGATCCCATAAAGGTTGGGAATGGATGGCTGTCTGGGGAGAGAGGGATGGGGAGAGGCTGATCAACAGCTATTGCACAGTGGAGCAATTGTAGACAATAAGGCACTGCCCACCTAAAAAGTTGGCCTGCCTGAATTCTAAGTTCGTACATTCCCCATTTCTGTTAGCACTTATTATACAGGTAATGTGTTTCATTATGACATTCCACACATGTATATACTATACTGTAGTCATCTTCAATCCTATTATCATATTCTGCCCCCATCATATTTCCCTTTCTCAGCCTCCAAACCTTCCTTCTACTTTCCTGTTTCATCTCTATTCTTTTCTTTATTTATTGTTACATACATATATAAATACAACCTGGTGATTCCATTTAGTGTTACTCATACGTATATGATTTTATGGCCAACTACTTGGAGTTGGATAACTAATTAGGGTTTCTATTGCTGTAATCAAATACCATGACCAAAACCAGATTAGGGAGGAAAGGGTTTATTTCACCTTACAATTTGTAGTCCATCATCAAGGGAAGTCAAGGCAGGAACTCAAAGCATGAACCTGGAGGCAGAAAATGATACACAGCTCACAGGAGGAGAGCTGCTTACTGGCTTGCTCTCCATGGCTTGCTCAGCTTGCTGTTTTATAGCACCTAGGACCACCAACCATGGGGCGGCACTGACTAAAGGGACCTGAGCATCCTCTCATTAATTGTCAATCAAGAAAATGCTTTACCGTTTATCCACAGGCCAGTCTGGTGACAGCATTTTCTCAGTTGAGGTTCCATCTTTCAAAATGACTCTAGTTTATATCAAATTCCAAAATCATCTCTTCAACTGTGGGGTCTTAAAAAAATCAAAATAAGACAAATACATTCTTATTCCAATTATCAAAGTAAAATAAAAGTCTGACAGTGTAAAATTCAATGTTAGACTTAGGGGAGTCAGGATCTTAAAAGCTCCCAAGGCTTGGTAACATCATTCATCCAGCTCTGGCATCCACAGTATATGTAACTTATCACCAAGACTCAATCAAGCTCCACTCCACAATTGATGCTGACCTTGGGGGTCCTGCTGTGGCACTGGCATATTCAAAGTGCTTTGGTATCCTACTGCAACTGGGTTGCACTTGCTCCAGTATCCTATCTGTGGCTTTCTTCAAGGGCTCTGACCCTGCCACATGATGCCAAGCCTCAATGTCTCTCCATGACCCCTTCAATCCTAGAACTGAGACTGCACTTTCACTGATGGCCTTTCCTGGCCTCTCTTCCCAATGACTCCAGCCCTGAAACATGGTGCCAAGCCTCAATTGTTCTCCATGACCTCTTCATGCCTTCAAAACTAGGACCGCCTGTGTGACTCTTACACAGTGTTAAGTTTGCCTGGAGCAAAAGGTATGGCCTTGGCTCCCTATGACCCATGGCTTCTAAATGCTGACTCTGAAAGCACACTTCCCAGAAGATTCTGCCTCAATTATGCTGGTCTCTTTTTAATCACAGCTGATTCTTTAGCCCCAATTTATCAGTATAGATTATGCTAGCAAAGCCAAGGTTTCACCTCAGTGGTGCTGGTCTCTTGTTAATCATGGCAGACTCTTCAGCCTCCGATGAGCAGAACCATGGATTATTAAGTAAAAACATCAATTGGTTCTGATAAAGAATTTAAGGAACTCTCAATCTTCCTTCTGAGCCTTTACAAGCCGGGCCTTCATCATTTGCACTGTTCTTAGCATCTTCCTCTAAGTTCCCACAAGAGCTCACCAAACTTCGAAGCCTCAATAGCTTCTCTAGCCTGAAGTTCCAAAGACCTTCCACAATCCTCCTCAAAATTCAAGGTCATACCTGTCATAGCAACACTCTACTCCTGGTCCCAATTTTTGTCTTAGTTATGGTTTCTATTGCTGTAAAATAACACCATGACCAAAAATAACTTGGGAAGGAAAGCATTTATTTCAACTTGTAACATGTAGGCCGTCCTCCATGGAAGTCAGGGCAGAAACTGAAGGCAGGAATTGATGGCAGAGGTCAGGGAGAAATGCTACTTACTTGCTTGCTCCTCCTAGCTTGATCAGCCTATATTCTCATAGCATCTAGGACCATCCACCTAGGATGCCACCACCCACTGTTAGTTGGGCCCTCCCACATCAATCATCAATCAAGAAAATGTACCATAGGCATGTCTATAGGCCAAAATGACGGGAGTATTTTCTCAGCTGAGGTTCTCTCTTCCAAGATAACTCTAGCTGTGTCAAGTTAATATAAAACTAATTAGCAGAAGGGCACATCTCCGAGGAAGACTGGTTCTCCCTCTCTTGGAAGTCATTAATTGCCTATAGCTCTTTATTAGGAATAGGAACTTACGAAATTTCCCCAGTCCATGTTGGAATGTCAACTGGTATTATCATTGTTCCGATCTTGTTTAGAGTACCATATTGTTGAGATTTCTCAGGTATAGCTTCCCTGTCCCATATAGATGTCTTAGTTAATTTTCTGTTGCTGCAACAAAGCACCATGACCAAAGCAACAAATTTATGTATAGAATGTCTTGGGGCTGACAGTTTCAGAGGTGAGTCTATGACCATAATGGCCAGGAAAATGACAGTAGGCAAGCAGGCATGGCACTGGATCAGTAGCTGAAATCTTATATCAGACCCACAGGCTTGATGCAGAGTGAAAGAGAGCTAACTGGGAATAGTATCGGCTTTTGAAACCTCAAAGCCCACCCCCAGTGACCTCTCCTTCAATAAGGTGAAACCTCTTCATTTTTCCCAGTTTCACCAACTGGGGACCAAGCATTCAAACATACAAGCCCATTTCCATTCAAACCACTGTAACGGAAGGGAAAACCTCACAGTAAATGTCCTGACCTTTGGCTCTTGAATGTTTGTCCCTTCTTGTGCAATCTTTTCTGAGTCTTATGTGTAGGTTTGTAGTATATATGTATCAATTGGGGCTGGGAACCCCATGTTCTCCGCCTTTTGACCAGCTGTGGCATTTCAGAAAGCCACAACTAAGTTCATACTTGTAACTTCATGCCATGCTGACTTTTGTTCATACCCTGTACCTTATGGAGGGAGAGACCTGAACATGAGTTTCTTTGTGCTTCGTTGTACTCTATAACTCTACTAATAGGGGAGATGATAACCTCATTTTCAACATGATAGTAAACCTCTATTGCTTCTTGTAGATGGTACTGTCTGATGCTATGATAACACAGCCCCTCGTGGGAGGCTCAGCAAATGGTCTCGAAGCAAGCAGTTCTGACTCTCTCCTGACCCTTATGCAAGGATGCCTTGTGCCCATTTTGGAGCTGAGAAGCAGGACTGAGGAATGGAGCTGGGGGTGCTGTTAACTGCACTGAAGAACAGCATTGCTACCGACCTCTAGTGTGTGATGGGGCCTGCTTTGTCCCAGAGTGAAATGTTAGAAGTCAAGTTTGAGGAGCTGTGGTGAGCAGTGCTAGGCATGCCTCCAAGCAAAGCAAAGGGTTGTGAAGTTTACCCTTCCCACTTGGTCTGTATCTGCCTTGAATTTGCTCTAGCATCAGTCTGGGTTAGGGTTACAGGTTGATGGTAGAATGAGAGCAGTCTGGAAACTGTTCTTGTAGAATCTGTGACTCATTAGCAGATTCTACAAGAACAGTTTGGTGGGGCAGAGAAAAACCCACCCTGAGTAGACTCAACTCTGCTGAAACAAATAGGTGCTGTGACGTTGCCAAAGGTGGGACTCTTGGGAGTGCTCAGGACCATGAGACTCCCCTGTCACATTCATATATGTCACATTGTTTTTCCCTGCCACATTCAAATTGATGTGAGACACCCAGCTACGATAACATGCCATCTCCAGTTTTTATTCTGTGGTCTCTAGAGCCACTTTAGGTTTCATCCCTTTCATTACTTCCCCTTTGCTTTATGTTATTGTTTTTTCATTTCACTCATGCACACAGACACACAGACACACACACAGACAGACACACAGACAGACACACACACACACACACACACACACACACACACACATACACACATACACATAGACACACTCCAAGGAATAGCTATTGATATTAACACAATGCACAGAACATTTTTTCTCTTCTCATGGTTTTACATCTCAACCTTCTTTTATTTCTCTTTCCTACAGGAAAGCCACTGGTAATGGGAAGCCTGCTGTGTTTGTCTGCCAGTCTCCTTTCTAAACACACAGGCAAGGAGTCCATAAGTCCAACCCTTCTTCCCGCTAGCCTTCCTTTTCCCCTTTTTTGAAATATTAATGTGCTTGCTTCTGCGATTTATTTTTTTTCATTAAACAGTAAAACAGTGAGTTTTGCAGTTGTTCCATATCAGTTCATAACCGTTCGTTGGGGATGAACCTGTGTCTTTTTATTAAGCTGCAATTGCTGTTTTTATTGTATGGATTTCCTTCAAAGTGTTTCACCAGGATCCTGCTTACTGACTGCAGGCTGACTCTGAAATTCCACTCTTGCAAATGAGACTGTCATTATGTCTTTAAGAAATACCTTTTGTGTATGTCAATATTTCTTGATAAAATTTTCCTGGAAGCAGAATTCTTAGGTCAAATGGTATGTTTTAAATGTTTAAAAAAGAATCAACCGTATTGCTCTCATAAGTATTTTTTATCAATTTATATGTCTATCAATAATTATTTCATATAAAAAGTTTTACTCACTCTAATAGTGGATGTTGACAATGTTTCTTAAGTTGGGCCAAGTTGATAAATGGAGGAAAGAGATGGTAACATAGTAACTAGTTTGGGAACCAGTTTTAACTTGGTTTAAACACAAACTACATCATAGCTGGTGGTGTTTTGGTGGACAAGTTATTTTCTTTGTCCATGGTATCTTTTCTCTCTTTATAGGGAAAAAGGAAGCTTACTACACAGATGTGTAGTTAAGTGTCAGCAATTAGCACAAGATAAAACCTGGACATACCGGCCAGTAGCAAGATTCAGTGTGTATCAATACTATGGTGATTAGAACACTCACTTTTTTATTGGAGTAGCCCATATTTCATATATTATTGGCCTGCTGAAAGTTTTCCATGTAGGTGTGCACTCTATGTGGAGGTCAGAGCAGGGCACTGGTGGTCTTCTACTGTTTTGTACCTTATTGCATTGCTTTGACACAGAGTCTTTCACTGAACCTGAAGCTTGACTTTGGGCTAGTCTGGCTGTGGAGCTCTTGATCCATGTGTCTCCACCTGCCAACACATGCGTTGCAGACATGTGCAGCCATGCTTAGCATCTTACGTGGGTTCTCATACTTGCAGAGAAAACATTACTATCCACTGAGCCATCTCTTTAACATCTTCTAGTCAATTGGAAGTACTTTATCACATTTGTAACGTCTCAGATGTTAGACCTCTGTCTGATTTATATATTGGAAATGTTTTTCAAAGATACTCATGTCCTCTAATGCTGCATAGACTGTTTTGTAAAATTAGAGAAGTTTAAAATACTTTCTTCATCAAATCTGTTGCCCTTTCCAGGAACATTTTTGTTTGTTTATTGAGACAAGGTTTTTACCATGTACCCCTAGTAGGCCTTGAACTTATGATTCTCCTGCCTCAGCTTCCTGTGTGTGGGGATTATAGGTGTTCACCATATACCTGGTTTATGACTAATGAGTTTAAAGCTCACTCAAAAAATTCCACACATAATGTATTGTAAACAAACAAACAAACAAAAACAACGAACACAAACAATAACAACCATACTTTTGTCTATTTACTAGTGAGCTCCTTAATCCTTTTGAAATTCTATAGTTGGTGGCTTACTGATGGCACAAGATGGAAGACCTGGCTTCTCTATTTTCTAGGAAACCTGATTAGTACTTCTTTGCTCACTTTTGAAATAGCATCTGAATACCCAGGAATAAATCCTACGTGTCCATGGAACTGTCTCTCATTCTCAAATTTGTTCATGTATTAATATTTTGCATCAGTATTCCAACAGTCTTTTTAAAATTTTTCTATTAATTACATTTTTTATTTATTTTATCCCCCCAACCTCAGTTTCCCTCCCTCCTTTCCTCCTGTTCCCTCCCCTCTATCCCTTCCCCATCCACTCCTCCTCCACCTCTGTTCAGAAAAGGGCAGGGCTCTCATGGGCCTCAACAAAGAATGGCACATCAAGTTGAAGCAGGACCAAGCTCCTCTCCCTGCATCAAGGCAGGGCAAGGCAAGCCAGCATGGGGAACAGGTTCCCAAAAGCCAGCTCAAGCACCAAGGACAGGTCCTGATCCCACTGCTAGGAGTCACACAAAGAGACCAAGCTGCACAATTGTCTCACACATGCAGAGGCCCTAGGTGGGGTCCCATGCAGGCTCCCTAGCTGTCGGTCCAGAGTCTGTGAGCTCACACAAACCCAGGTCAGCTGTCTCTGTGGGTTCCCTTGTGATGACCTTGAGGCCCTGGCTCATATAAATCCCTCCTTCCTCTCTTCAACAGGACTCCTGGAGCTCAGCCCAGTGCTTGGCTGTGAATCTTCGCATCTGCTTCCATTAGTTACTGAATGAAGGCTCTTGGATGGCAATTAGAGCAGTCACCAATCTGATTACAGGAATGGTCAGTTCAGGCACCTTCTCCACTATTGCTAGGAATCTTAGCTGGGGTCATCCTTATGGATTCCTGGGAGTTTCCCTGGTACCAGGTTTCTCCCTAACCCCTAAATGCCCCCCATCAAGACATCTCTTTCATAACTCTACCCCTCCATCCCCTCCTCCAACCCACACAACCTGATTCCTAAGCCACTCTCCCAGTTTATCCAGGAGATCTCTTCTATTTCCCCTTCCCAGGGAAATGCATGTGTCCCTCTTTGGGCCTTCCTTGCTACCTAGCCTCTCTGGGGTTGTGAATTGTAGCCTGATTATCCTTTACTTCACACCTAATGTCCGCTTATGAGTGAGTACATACCATGGTTGTCTTTCTGGGTCTGAGTTACCTCACTCAGGATGATTTTTTTTTTCTAGTTCCATCCATTTGCCAGCAAATTTCATGATGTCATTGTTTTTGATAGCTGAATATACTCCATTGTCTATATGTGCCATATTTTCTTTATCCATTCTTTGGTTGAGGGATATCTAGGTTGTTTCCAGGTTCTGGCTATTACAAATAATGCTGCTATAAACATAGTTGAGCAAGTAAGTGTTCTTGTATGATTGAGCATCCTTTGAGTATATGCTCAAGATTGGTATAGCTGGGTTTTGAGGTACATTGATTCCCAACTTTCTGAAAAACCACCATATCGATTTCCAAAGTGGCTACATAAGTTTGCACGCCCACCAGCAGTGGCGGAGTGTTCCCTTTGCTCTATATCCTTTCTAACATAGGCTGTCATTAGTGTTTGGATCTTAGCTATTCTGTCAGATGTAAGATGGTATCTCAGAGTCATTTTAATTTGCATTTTCCTGATGGCTAAGGAAGTTGAACATTTCTTTTACTGTTTCTCAACCATTTGAGATTCTTGAGAATTCTCTGTTTAGATCTGTACCCCATTTTTTATTCAGATTATTTGGCATTTTGATGTCTAGTTTCTTGAGTTCTTTATATATTTTGGATATCAGCCCCCTGTCAGATGTGGGGTTGGTGAAGATCTTACAGAAGCTTTTTAGTTTCTTGAAGTCCCATTAATTTATTGTCAATCTCAGTGTCTGTGCTACTGGTATTCTATTTAGGAAGTTGTCTCCTGTGCCAATGCATTCAAGGTTACTTCCCACTTTCTCTTCTATCAGGTTCAGTGGAACTGGATTTATGTTGAGGTCTTTGATCCACTTGGACTTGAGTTTTGTGCAGGACAATAAATATGAATCTATTTGCAGTCTTCTGTATGCCAACATCCAGTCATGCCAGAACCATTTGTGGAAGATGCTTTCTTTTTTCCATTGTATAATTTTGGCTTTTTTTTTTTTTTTGTCAAAAATCAGGTGTTCATAGATGTGTGGATTTATGTTAGGGTCTTCAATTAGATTCCATTGATCCATCTGTCTGTTCATATGCCAATACCATGCTATTTTTATTATTGTAGCTCTATAGGAGAACTTGAAGTCAGGGATGGTGATACTTCTACAATAAAGGAAGTTCCTTTATTATACAGGATTGTTTTAACTATCCTAGGTTTTTTGTTTTTCCATGTGAAATTGAGTATTGTTTTTTCAAGGTCTGTGAAGAATCCTGTTAGAATTTAATGGGGATTGCATTGAATCTGTAGATTGCTTTTGGTAAGATTGCCATTTTTACTATGTTAATCCTACCGATCCATGAGCATAGAAGATCTTTTCATTTTCTTCTCCAATTTCTTTCTTCAAAGACTTAAAGTTCTTGTACAAGCCTTTCCTTTGTTTGGTTAGAGTTACCCTAAGATATTTTATATTATTTGTAGCTATTTTAAGGGTGTTGTTTCCCTGACTTATTTCTTAGTCCATTTATAATGTGTATATAGGAGGGCTACTGATTTTTTTGAGTTAATCTTATATCCAGCCACATCACTGAAGGTATTTGTCAATTGTAGGAGCTCCTTGGTAGAATTTTGGGGGTCACTTGCATGTACTATTATATCGTCTGCAAACAGCAAAAGTTTGACTTCTTTCTTTCCAATTTGTATCCCCTTGATCTCCTTTTGGTGTCTTAGTGTTCTAGCTAGAACTTTGAGTACTATATTGAATAGATATGGAGAGTGGACAGCCTTGTCTTATTCCTGATTTTAATGGAATCACTTTGAGTTTCTCTCCATTTAATTTGATGTTGGCTATTGGCTTGCTGTAAATTGCTTTTATTATGTTTAGGTGTGTTCCTTGTATCCCTGATCTCTCTGAGACCTTTATCATGAAGGGGTGTTGGATTTTGTCAGAGGCTTTTCGGCATCTAATGAGATGATCATGTGGTTTTTTTTTCTTTCAGTTTGTTTATATGGTAGATTACATTGACAGATTTTCATATGTTTAAACATTTCTGCATCTCTGGGATGAAGGCTACTTGATCATGGTGGATGACTTTTTTGATATGTTCTTGGATTGAGTTTGCCAATATTTTATTGAGAATTCTTGAATCAATTTTATGGTTTTTAATATGATAATAATAACAAAAACTGTAATCTTAAGTTTATGTATCAATTGCTTTCTAAATTTTCTTTAAAAAAATTTTCAAGTTATTATTGGATATTCATCTTTCAAAGTACATTTTATTGCTATGTGTGTGTGTGTATGTGTGTGTGTGTGTGTGTGTGTGTGTGTGTGAGAGAGAGAGAGAGAGAGAGAGAGAGAGAGAGAATATTTTTATTACCTCTTCCAGCTTATACACATAATATAAGTTAATTACTAGTTTTGTGGGATGTGTGTCTGTCATATTGATGATCCAGAGTTTCTCTGCACTGTCTACAGCTTCTTTCAGAGATGGGGGCTGTGCTGTAGCCATCCTCTAGCTTTGAAGAGATCTCTGCAATGTTTGCATTATTCATAAATATATTTTTGAGCATTTCCATTTACTAGACCTACAAAATAGTTTTTAGACTTCCCGAACTCCCTGCTTTAACACAGAGCAGGGGTAGGTTTCTCTGAAATACATTTTTAAGGTTGAGGATTTTGGAACTATTTCCAGAGGGACAAAAGACTATTACCCTGGGCATGGCTATTTTCCTACTTCTCTCAGTCTTCATTAAAATGATTCTCTTTCAATTTCCTATACTAGCTAGTTATTTTCCAAACTGTCCTAAGGTCTAACCATTCTGGCTTTCCAAGCCACGCATGTTTATCACACCAGTCTTTTAATTCATAACTGGATTTTATTTGTTTTATCATCTTGGAAAATTAAATTACCTTTTTGTTATCTTTGTAGATTTTCTTTTGTTTGTATGTATATGTATTCATGTGCATGTGCACTTACATGTATGTGTAGAGAGCAGAAGTTGGTGTCAAGTGGCTTCCTCGGTGGCTCTCCACTTCATTTTTTGAGACAGTGCTCACTAATCACCTAGACTGGTTGGCCGGTGAACTCCAGGAATGGACCTGTCTCTGCCCTTCCAGCATTGGAGTTCAAGACACACATCGCCATGCCTGGCTTTTAATATGAGTGCTGGAGATGCAAACACTGGCCTCACTCTTGCACAGTGAACACCTTACCAACTGAGCTATCTACCCATTCCCTTGTTTGTTTTTTGGACATCAAAGTTGGGCCAGTTTTATGTAAAGGTCCTGTTCTTTGAAAATGAGGGAACTTTTCTCATAAATTCATCTGTGTATGGAATAGCAAAGCAGCTTTTGTTTGTTCTGTTTTTATTTTTCTTGTTAGAGAATGGCTTTTATTATTTTTGGAAGAAAATAACAGCTTTTGAGAAATCATGAAAATCTTTCTGTTGTTATTTCAGTTTTCAAATTCTTAAGTGACTTGAGTAAGTTACTTTATTCAACACAATATATGATACAAAACTGTGGAATATTCTCTGTGTGTATCTTCCATCTCCCTCCCTCCCTTCCTCTCTTCCTTCCCTCCCTTCCTTCTCCCTTCACTCCTTCTTTCCCTCCCTTCCTCCCTCCCTCCCTCTCTCCCTTCCTCTATCTCTCCCACATTTCTTGTATCTCTGACTGCCTAACCAATTGTGGAAAACCCCTCCTCATATGCTTCTGGTTCTTTGGTTTCCCTTTTGTTTTCATCAGGTGGCTGCACACACACACACACACACACACACACACACACACACACACACACACACATTTGAATATCTGTATATGCAGATGTGAGTAGCTTTGTAGTTATATTCATAAAACTTACCACAATTGTGCCTCCCTATTGGATTCTATGCTTTATTCTGTTTATCTTACTTCATTCTTTACATCTTAATGATCCTGCTTTCTGTTTTTCATGTCTTTCTTGTCTAGACTCTGACTCAGAACAGTATCCATGAGAGCTATGTTGTTTGCTTTACCAATAACTAGCTGCCTGACTCTTTGACACCCACTGGGAATCTGACAATTGAATGAGATTGTGGTATGACCTGGCATTAGTGCAGATCCCAAAGGTTAAATGTTCATTCCCTGAGACTCCTCACATCTCAGAGGCTAATTTCAGGTCCAGGCTATCACTGGGGGATCAGGACTGCTTTCTTAGGTTTCACAGAATGAAGGGACTAGGTTACCATTCCCAGCTTATTGTAAAGGGCACAGTCAGGAACAGGCAAATGAACAGAACCAGGACATAGTCTTGGGTGTAATGGGTTAGGCTGCAGAACTCTCCTTATCATCCTGGACCCTTGCCTGGTGTCTTGGTTACTGCTATTGCTGTGAAAATACATCATGACCAAGGCAGCTTACAAAGGAAGCATTTAATTGGTGCTTGCTTACAATTTCAGAGGGGAGTCCATGATCATCATGACAGGAGCTGCAGCTGGATTAAGAAAAGATCCAACTCACCAGGGGTCAAAGATAAAGGTGATCCCAGGCTACACAAGTCCCCAGAGTCTTGAAGAACAACAGGATTAAAACATGATTAACTGTGCTCATTCAGGAAACACAATGATTTCCCAGTGTTGTAAAACTTTCTAGCCAGAGAATAGGTCCCTAGATCCAACCATGAAACGGAGCTATGTTCCAGGTCGGTCACTTGGCTGTTTAATAAGAGTTAAATAAGACCTCCATGTCTGAGAACTTAGAAATATTTTTTAGAATGTCTATGTACTACCTATAAACCTAGTGGCCTGGGAGATTAGAAGAGGGCACCGGATCCCATGGAACTGATTCCCTGGAACTGGTGTGATGAAGAATTGTGAGCTACCATATGGATGTTGGGAATCAAACCCAGGTCCTCTGCAAGAACAAATGCTTTTAACCACTGAGCCATCTCTCCTGCCCATTTAGAGTTTTTGATGGAGGTTTCATTACATAGTTGCATTTGGCCATGGTGTTGGCTACTAGTGTTCAACTCAATCTCCAGCCCACCATTCTTCCCTAGAGATGGTGTGGACAGAAACTTTCATCTTTCTAATCATGATTGTGTCTTTCGGGAGACCAGTTATCTTTCTCAAGCTACCTGACTTTTTTAAAAAAATTTTTTATTGAGAAATTTTTTTTCATTCATTTTACACACCAATCAAAGATTTCTGACTTTTTCCAACTGCTTCGTTATTGTACCTGACACTCATCATTTGCTCTATGTCAGAAAGAGGCAACAATGATCTAATGTACATTTTTTTTTTTTGTTGGATTGCTGTGTATCACATTCTACATGTTTTTCCATCTTTGTTGTGCACATTGGATCTTTTAATTTCATTGGGGGTTGTGTATTCTACAGGAAGCTATATTTTTATTTTCAGTTGAAAATGGGCATTTGGGGGAGGGTTATTATGTTATTTCTCTTCCTCTTCTTCCTTCTTGCCACAGATATATTTATATAACAGTCATTGTATATTCATTATATTTTTCCTCTAGTAGCATGTAATTTTTGTATCCATTTTTACTCTTCAGTGGTTATTTATTTATTTTTATAATTCTAGCATTTCAGTCAGCAGTGATGGTCTCTATATCTTCCTCTTACATAATGACAGAAAGTGTAGTGTTCTTACGTTCCCATTGCCCTTTCTGGCAGACTCTCTGCTGCCAAGAACATCTGTTTCCAGATGGTTGTTTTACACATTTTTAAAACATTAAGCATCAGCAGTTATTTCAACTCAACTAGAACTGTCAGTGTTTTAATTGACACTACTCCTTCTTGTATGGTTTTGTTTTGAATTCTTTTGCATTTTCCTGAAATATTTGTGGGTAGCAAAATTGACAAATCCTCACAAATCCAAAAATATCTTTCTTTCCCCATACTTAAATACAAATTACAAATCAGACAGGGTGTGACTCTGGATTTAAACAACAATATTGGTCATTTTCTTGTAAATGAACTTTTTGTTGAGACAGGAGGCTTACACTCACATGTATGCATACAGGCACACACACACACACGCAGTCCTACCCTTGAAGGGAACTCATCACTTTCCCTTTTTACACTTTTTCAGAAATTTACCTTTTTGTACAGCATTCTGATATTTCACTGTGATGTTTAAAGCTGTGGATCCTTTCAAACTCATCATTTTGGCACAAGGCAGAAGATTTATGTGGTTTCCAGTCCTTAGCACATTTTTTCTATATTTTAAAATCTACCACATGCTTCCTATTTGTTTTTCTCATGTTCAATTTTATCAGAGAATCCTTAGCTTGATCTTGTAGCTTTCCAAATTACCTCCCCAACTTCATTATGATATTTCAATATTTGTTTTACTTTGAAGATCATATGTTTCAGTGAAAAATCTAGATGTTTCTTTTAAAGAGAGGTCTGTCATTTTTCTTTCTTTCTCCTCCTTTGGCAAATGTTTGTTTTGTTCTATTTATTTATTCTTCTTTTCATTTGGCTGTGTGTGTGTGCGTGTACGTGTGCATGTGCGTGTGTGTGTGTGTGTGTGTGTGTGTGTGTGTGTGTGTGTGTGTGTGTGCATGCTTACACGTATGGGCACACGTGAGTGTGTGCATGTGGAGGCTTAAGGTTGATGTTGGGAATCATCCTGGAATGCTCTTAAGCCTTACTCATTAAGGCAAGGTCTTTTAATCAAATCTAGACTAGATAATCTTGTCTTGCTAGCTGGCTTGCTCTGAAGATCCAGTTCCCTCCTCCTGAAGATAGAATTATGGGTGGACTGCCACACTCATTCAGCATTTAAATGGGCTCTGGGAAGCTGAATTCCTGTTCTCACACTTGCTTTGCAAGAGTTTTAACCACTGAGCCATCTCCCACCGGCCCTTATTTTTGTTTTAAAGAATATTGTTTTCTTTCAAATAGTGAAAATCTTGATATTTCCCTCTTGTTGCTCTTTCCCTCTCTTAAATGCCTCTTCCTACTGTGGGATGGTCTGCATATAAAATGTGTTGCTCTGATTGGTTAATAAATAAAACACTGATTGGCCAGTAGCCAGGCAGGAGGAAGTATAGGCAGGACAAGGAGGAAAAGAATTCTGGGAAGTGGAAGTCTGAGTCAGAGACACTGCCAGCAGTCGCCATGAAAAGCAGCATGTGAAGATGCCGGTAAGCCACGAGCCACGTGGCAAGGTATAGATTTATAGAAATGGCTTAATTTAAGATATAAGAACAGTTAGCAAGAAGCCTGGCATGGCCATACAGTTTGTAAGCAATATAAGTCTCTGTGTTTACTTGGTTGGGTCTGAGTGTCTGTGGGACTGGCGGGTGACAGAGATTTGTCCTGACTGTGGGCCAGGCAGGAAAACTCTAACTACATCTTCCTTTGTGATAATTGTCCTGTTTCTCATCACTGCTGAAGAGGGCTTATATTGTTGGGGCAGGGGGTAGATTTGCTGAATGGGATTGACTTTTGACATACTGGCTCTCATGGATTATGTATCCCCTAGTGTCAATTTCTTAGTTCCTCTTTGATCCACTTCCCACACAAACTGCTTTGAAGTGCTACAGTTACCACACTGCCCTGATGGCTTGGTGGACAAGCAGGACAGAGGTAGAGGAAATAGCAGCCTTAGGGACTCCAGCACACAGTTCAAATGCCTGCATATTTTTCTTTTGTAAAAATCATGTAATTGGAAGTTCTTGGATTTCTCATTTCATAGACCCCACCTCTTGAACAAACTAGGCTCTTGTTTGGTATGGTGACTCCCCCTTCCAAAATATACACAGCTAATACTGTTTTCTTTCCTTCAGAGAATGACCACCTCGTACCTGGCGTTGCTCTTACATGCTTTTTCTTCCACATAGCTCATAGCTTTCCTCTTCCCTTTCCCCTTCCTTTCTGATTCTTTCCCCCAGTGTAGGGATCAAACTCAGGGCCTTGCACATACTTGGCAAATGCCCCACCACTGAGCGTTGTCACCAGCCCTCCTACATGACTTTCTCCCCACTTCATGGGATTTAAGTTGGGTTAAAGGGTAAATCCACTGGGGTTAGGGATGACCTTCTCAAGTCTTAGCTTCTTCTAAGATGGTACTCTTCTGAGAAGTAAAGGACTTAGATTTTCCAGCTCTCTGGGGACAAAGGGTCATTTATTTATCATTTCACTGACATTCACTGACCCTCTCCTGGCAATTCTCTGAGAGTAAGGATGTACAATTTAGATCCTTCCACATACAGAGTTAGGCTTAGTTGTATATTTTGAAATGTATCTCATAATTTAAAAAAAGAGTTATGGTCCAAAGTGTGATAGTGTGACTAAATCTCCCCTTAATGGAAGCACAGGGAATAATTTTATAGCTAAGTTGACTTTTGAATGGTTCAATCAAGAAGTAGAATGTGCAGTCAGAGAATTTGGGTGGGTGTCAAGAATATGGAGCAGAAGATAACATTCAAGTCAAGAAGGTGTAGGTATGCAGCGTTGCAGAGATACTGAATTGCATATTATATTTTACAGTGTTCTCTAATCTTTCTGATAGTCCTGAATGCTTGAAGGAGGAGGAAGGAGCCACATGGTAGAGGTGTGCTAGGACTCTGACAGAAGTATATACTGATGGACTGCTAGCTGTCTTCTATGAGGTTTTACAGATTCACACTTTCACAAATGTACAACATCTTTTGACTCCTCAGAGAGGAAAAGAGAGTGTATAGAAGATATAGCTTGTGAATTACATCTCATCACGGCTTCTGCAAACATTGATCATGATTCCTGTCTGTGGCAGATAGAACTTCTTTCTTTTTTTCCATTAATGAGTCAATACTCAGGTTGCCTGACACATAACATGCTGTATTCTGGACTCTGATCATCCAGTAACATGCAAATAACATTATCCACTAATTGCAAATAAATGTTGATTCGATATCAGAATACTGTGACATCATAGAGATCAGATCCAAGTACTAAAAAGCTAAACAATCAGAATGTAAAAATGAACCACATTCCAGAAGGATGTTGAGAACTGGAAGTGCTTAGGGGTATTTATACAAGGAGGGGTTTTCATATCATGTATTGTTTGCTTCTTAGAAGAAGTTAAATGTGGAGTCTGTTATCATCCCCACTTTACAGTTGAAGAAACAGTGATGATTCAGTAAGTTGTTCAAAGTCATACAGTAAGTGAAAGGTGGAACTATGCCAAAAATCACATGCGCTGAGATTTTCCAGAACATTCTTTGTTCAGACATGGTTCATGCTGGCCCTCACACAGGAGTATAGGAACTCTTGATGTGAGATGATGAATTCTGAGAGCACATTTGTGAGCTTGGTAGACCAGAACCCTCCAGATTCTGAGGAAACTTGTCCTCGAGGCAGAGGCGAACAGACAAGGCCTGCTAACTTACTCAGGATGGGAATTTTGACTTTTACGCAAATCTAGACTTCTTTTAAAATAGAGGGATTGCAGCAAAATGAAAGAAAACTGAAGATAAAAGCTGTCCACACAGCTCACTCACTTCATCATATTCCACTCTTCTTTTTGCCAAGTCAGAAATATATTGCACAGAAGAACCAAAATTTGCAATCTCTTAGCATTCATTTATGTTGCGAATTGTTCCTAGGCTTTGGTTATTTCTTCTGAAAGTGATAATATAAGCAACGAACCATTTAGTTGCTGCTGTTCTTGTAAAAGATCCGTTAGGTGTTTTTAATTTACAAACTGAGCAATGTATTGCTCCTTCTACAGTTCAGCAATTGCTCCTTTCTCTCCTGCACTGTGCACCCATGTCTGGTAGTTGAACACATGGCTGTGTACATGAAAGTGTGTGTGTGTGTGTGTTTCAGAAAGCATTATTTGTAGCTAGTAAATAGAATGTTTCAAGGAACTCTGCAGGCTTAACGCTTTGTTTTCAAGGATGAGCAGCTGAAATTAGCTCCCTCATATACCTTTTTGGAACAAAACTGTATGATATGCATGATATGCTCTGCCCCCACCCCCACCCCGCGCCCCCACCATGGAGTGGCAGGGCTGGAGTGGAAGTGCTTAATCCTCTTCACGGGGGATGAATTGGAAATTGAGCTTTGCAAACGAAGTCAGAGATAATTTCCCATCTTCATTATTTATGGAAATCAGTTACTTTATTTTAATTATCCAGTGCTTGTATCGTCCACATAAAATGCCTTTCCTTTTATTTAAATTGCAGATAATTGCCAGTAGAATTATTCATTGGAAAGTGGAATCTACTTTTTTGATCTCTAGAAAGCCTATTAATAATGAATGAGGATGTTATTTATTTGTTACAGTTCCACAAATGGAAACTGAAGAAAAACTCTGCATCATTCGTTTATCCCCTCTGCGATTACTTAAATAAACTCACCTCAGGAGAAATCCAAGAGCATGGGAAAGCGACATAATGAGAGTGCTTCCCCCTTCTCTTGCTCTCAGTAAATATTAATGAAAACCTCAGATGGCCAAAGTTCCATTAGATGCTTGGGGAGGGGGATAACCAGACATTTTTTTCCTTTCAGGACATAATAAACATTTATAAAATCCTTGACATTCACAAGGGATGTGCTCTGAGACCTTCATCAATTCCTGTATTCATGAGCCTGACTACAGTATATCATTTGCTACATAAAAGGCAATAAAATAAAACGGAAATGTAAATGACCCCCTTGGCCCTCTAATGATTCTAAAAATATAGGCTCAACTAATTTATAAAGCTAGTAAAACAAACTCCACCCTTAACATAAACGCTATACAACGATAGTTCTCACTCAGACAATTCTGCCTGTTTAGATGAATTGCAAAAGTAGCTCTGCGAATTTCTCTTTCCAGTTTCCCAATGAAACACGTGGTGAAATTGTCTATGTCTGAGTCAATTGGAGTCTAAATCTTCAATCTTCAATCTTATTTTAAAAATGGTATGTGCTAGCCAAAGCATTGCTTGATTGGATCTCATTCTTTTTAAAAGCAAGTTTCTTACCAGCAGTGGAAGCAAATGATCTTACTATAAAACTTTCTTTTCTTCATTTTTTTTTTAAATTTTGAAGCTTCATGTTTTTCCTTCGTGTCTATGAAAGAAAATATACTAACTTGGAGATGGGAGCCCAGCACTTTCCTAGCTGCTTTTGGCAGCTATGGGGATTATTTTTGAATATCAGTCTTCACATATTGCTTCAAATTTTAGCCTCAACAAAATTAAAATATAATATCAACAATAAACCTAAAGTTCTTTGCAAATAGCCAAAGCACTGACTTCTATAAACACAATATTGTATTTACCGGATCAATACAGGATAAAACAGGATAAATTCCCCAAGTCTAGGGACAAATAAACTCCTCAAGTTGAGCAGCTGTAGGAAAGATGGAGAAAGGCTTCAGAAAGGCAGCTCTATTCCTGGGCTGAGAAAATGTCAAGGACAAAGACAGAGTAAGTACAGGACACTAAATGAACCAGAGACATGAGAAGCCTCCATGGGAAAAGGAATCTAGTAGTTATCCTAATATAGAAAACAGAGGAACTGCTTTCCTTTTCAATAATATGACAGAAGCACGTACAGTGTGTTTAAAAATACATTAAAACAAATAGTTTCAAATGTACAGTAGCCTAGTAAGAAAGTAAGGGGAAGTTCAAGCTGCACAGAGTAAACAAGCTATCACTTCACAAAGGGAAGCTCTCCCGCAGTTGGACTTGCACAGGGAGCATCTTCTGGTCCCTTATTTCCTAGAGCTTGAATTTGAGGGCTTGTGTGTGGACATCAGAGAAGCCAAGGGCCTGAGTAGAGGGAGAGGTAGAACTGGGTATCTTCTTTTCAGCTTCGGAGCCTAAAGGTGAGACCCTCAAAGAGGTAAAGGGTGACTATCTGCAGGCAGAAGTGTAGCAGTGAGCCCAGGTTCCTTGCTCACCACTCAGAAGGACCAGTCGTCAGGGTAAGCAGCTGGGGTGAGGAAGGCTTACAAACCTAAGAAGAGAGGAGCTGTCACCAACAAAGGCCATTTTCCTGATGGTGGCCTTAGGTGCCGGACTATTTATGAAGTTAGAGGGAGGGAGGTTTGTAGGAGATAGGAAACCAAAATAGTTACAAAGTTGTGGTGCTCTGATACACTGGCTACTGTTATCCATCAGTTTACTGGACGTTCTGGCTTCTGTAAATCTAAAGGAAAGCCACTGGCTGAAGTCCTAGGGTTCATGCAGCCAGTTATTGGGACCCAAAAGGAATCTTTTGCCTGGAGAACTCGAGGGGATAGGAAATTAATAGTTTCCCGGGAGGACCAGGAGCAGTAGAGAAAAGCAGCTTCGCTCCGGAGTATGGGGAGAGGCACCATTTGCTGGGGAGCAGGTTTTAACCTGGAAGGTGGGTGCACAGCAAAGCCACAGGAGAATCTTGACCATGCTGTGCAACTTCGTGGCTCCTCAAATTAGTGACTATTAAGATCAAGGGGCTTCCTTAGGGTTTCCCCTCCATAATGGATAGAGAGGAAGCGGGGGCTGTGTGTCTGTGTGGGAGAGACTGGTGGACCGGAAGAGCAGCCTCCCTCCAGATCCTGGACCATAAGGCTACCCTTACTTGAGATTCCTGTGACTCACAATTCCTGTGCTGCTTCCAGAAGCTCTTAAAAGAAAGTTCAGATGACACTTAGGGTGGCGAGACTCCAATCCTTTGAGAAAGACCGTAAATCCCCACTGAAGGAGTGCACTTGAACCCCGTCTTCTCTAACTGCTCCCACAAATACATAAGGAAAGAGATCACCAGGAACAAAAGTCAATACTTGTTGTAACGTGCAAAAGGCACTGCAAAAACTACAGATGGTGCAGTTTTTCAGAACTGTAATGTAAAGAAAAAAATGTAATTTTATTCAAAGGGATAAAATGACTATCCCAATATAAGAAAGGAGCAGAAAATATTAAACAGCTACCAATATCATTCACGTAATTAAATAAAATTTTTAAAAATTCAAAACCATAATAACTGACAATAAAAAAAAAACCCTCAACAGACAAACGAAAAGCAGGATAATACCTCCATCTGGGGGAGGGACTGGTGCCTTGGAAGGGAGCCCTTAAGAAAATGTATGAGAGGAGCTTGTGTGAGGTCACATGAACGAAGTATGTGCTGAGGTCAAGAGAGGGTGTCAGATCCCCTGGAACTGGAGTTACAAGCATTTTGTGATCCACCATGTGGATGCTGGGAACAAACACATGTCCTCCACAAGAACAGTAGATGCTCACAACCACTGAGCCATCTTTTTTAGGCCCAGAATTTGTTTACTCCTAATAACTCCGTTAGATAGCTACTGTGCCTATCTTACAGGTGGGGGCACTTAGCCTATGCCATTTTTAAGTCTCATAAATAGCATTTGATTAGTGTCCTTTTGTCTGAATATTTTCCTTTATGTTTAGTGTAAAGTTTTAGAAGTGAAGCTGTTTAACTCATGAACTTCCTTAAAGTTAAGGGCACTGATGCTGCCAGTCAGCATTCTAGGAAGATTTGACTGATTAATACTGTGATTGGGACTTCAGTGGAACTTTGGCAAACTGAATGTTGACACTAGTTGCAGAGCTTGATAGCTTCCATTTCTATTTTTAAGGACTTTTAATAAGGTTTTCTAAATGTATTGTCATCATTTGTGTGTGTGTAAATATATTTGAATATTTGCACATGAAATATTGGCTAGGTGTATTCTTTCTGTGTGTATGGGACACTGAGGATTGAGCCCAGTGCCTTGGTGAGTGCTCTATTGGTAGCTGAAGCCCCAATCATTTGTTTCTTGTTTTTGCTGAATTTTCTCTTGGTATTTTGTTGCTTTCCTACAGAGGCATTTGCCTGTGTGTTTTCTTACCATGCACAGATGGCAGTAGATTTATATGACATGTATGTGTCATGTATTCCTTAAGTATAAGTTTCACTATTATGTTAATGTTTCTGCAATTTTTGGTATAGCAGTCATGTGGATGTTTTTATTTTCTTTATTTTTACTTTATATTATACTTCATTTTTTGATTAGCATATATTATTTATTTATAGGGTTTTATATGCTAAATCAGCAAAGGCACATAATTCCATGTCCATATCCTTTGCCTTTATTTACCTTCACCACCACCCATGCCAAATGCTGGTGACCTTTAATCTACATTTAGCTTAATTTATTATCAGTTCTGGTCTTACTATCAATATATGGCATACAATCATATGTCCACCAATGCATGAATGAGTAAAGAAAACATTTGATATGCATCCAATATTTTAAATATTATTCATTTTTAAGAAGAATCAAAGTCTATCATTTGAAGCATAATGAATGGAAGTGGAAGCAGCTACATAAAGTAAAATAATGCAGACACTGGAACTCACGAGCCATATTATCTAAGATACTATGCCTCTCATACCTAAGAAAAAGATTACCAGTCACAATATATAGTTATATATTGATAAGGAAGTTAAAAATGTAATAATACGCTGGGCGATGATGGCCCAGGCCTTTAATCCCAGCACTCAGGAGGCAGAGGCAGGCGGATCTCTGTGAGTTCGAGGCCAGCCTGGGCTACAGAGCAAGATCCAGGACAGGCACCAAAAGCTACACAGGGAAACCTTGTCTTGAAAAATAACAACAACAACAACAAAAATGTAACAATACAAAGACACACATACACTCGCAGCCTCCTGCCTCATGGTTTCTTGGGTTTGCTCCTCTTTCTTGTCTTGATTCTTAGTGCTGACAGCTGACTGCCCCCCATCTTTCTATCTTCGCTCTCACTATGAACTCACCTGTGTGAAACACTCTCCACATCTACTGCATTGGCTTTGTCACCTCACACACTATCACGTGTGTCAGAGTCTAGTTCCGAGCACATTTTGTCTTTATCATTCATCGTCATGTCAGTTATTGAGATTCTTGCATCTGACCTAATCACTAAGATTTTGTAAAACATATGTCATGTCTAGTGATGCAAGTCTTCCTTATTCTTTTACAAAATCACCATGGTTAGTCTTTGCTCTTTATGCTGGCTTAAATTAAAAGCACTTTGTCATATTCTAACAAGAAAACTCAAGTTGAGGTTCTTGTAGTTTTAAAATTCAGGGATATTCATTTGGAAAGAATTCTTATCATGACATTTGTTCTTTCCTTTCTGAATAAAAGCTTACTTTTCTATTTATTCATCTCTTTTCTTTTTGTCCTGAATTTTGTGGCTCTGTTTTTACCATTCCTGTATTTTCTCTGTGGAATTTGGCCCAGGATGACTTAGTTACTGGTATATGCTTCTTTTCTACTAAAGTCTATTCTTACTCTTTATTCATCATATATTTTCAAGATATTATTTCCATATATAGATGTTTATTTTTCAATTTGTATTCAGTAACATTGGTGTCAACATCTTGTTAGTTTGTTTTTTAATAAATTTTTAGCTTGTTCTTACATTAGTTACTTTTTGTCACTTTGACTGAATACCTGGAAAGAAGCAACTTAAAGAATGGAAAATGAGCCGGGCGGTGGTGGCGCACGCCTTTAATCCTAGTACTTGGGAGGCAGAGCCAGGCGGATCTCTGTGAGTTCGAGGCCAGCCTGGACTACCAAGTGAGTTCCAGGAAAGGCGCAAAGCTACACAGAGAAACCCTGTCTCAAAAAAACTGAAAAAAAAAAAAAAAAAAAAAAGAATGGAAAATGTATTTTGGTTTAAGACACAGTATAGTGGAGTTTATTACAGAGAAATATCCTAGAGCATTTGTGACATAGGTCTTCAGTTGCACCTGTGAGGGTGTTTACAGAGCAGATTAACTGAGGCAGAAAGAATGACTCTGAATGTGGGGAACGTAGTCCTAAGGGCCAGGTTTCAAGACTGAATAAAAAGGTACTTCTTAAGCAATTACATTGATAATCATAATGAAATACCAATAGTCTCTTTTTTTTCCTATGTGGCACACTGGTGGTTCTGTCCCTTTTGTTATGTTATAGCTCATTGTCTGAAACTTTCACATGACTGATGAGGAGAGCAGTAATAATTACTGACCTGTGACTATCTTCCCCTTGCTCACTCTTGAAACTGCCTATTTTCATCCCGATTAAGTATCTTGGAAATTCATGATTACTAAAAGCTACTTTTGGAAAAAAGATGGAATTATTGGGATATTTGTCTTCTGCTTTATATCAAGTTCACATTATCTGTTAATTGGCTTAAGAGAATTTCCCCAAATTAACAAATTGTGTTTTTATAATATACTATTGAGTTTGTTTTATTAGGGTTTAAATGAAGATTTTATCAAGTGTATCTGGTCTGTAGCTTTCATTTTAATGCCATCTTTCATCAGCTGTTGAAATTGATGTTATGGTATTTTTATGAAATAAATCGAGATGTAATTTGTCTTGTTGCATCCTTAGAACAGAAGACAGTTATGAATATGTCTATGAGTGTAGGTGTATATGCATATGCAAATGAGGATATTTTTATGAAGAGTAGGTGCTTTCCATAGATTTGACAGAATTTATTAACTACCTGGTCTCAACATCCTCAAACTTTTGATAATTTATTGATTTCTCTCCACCATGGTTACAGGTTCGTTCCAGTTTCAACTTTTAAAATAATAGCACATTTTGTTGTTGTTTTCTCAATAAATGGATAATTTAGCTAAATTTTCAAATTATAACTATGCACACGTGTATAGTATATGGCATTTTTTGAGAGAGGTTCTCCCATATCTCAAGTTGGCCTTAAATCCACTATGTAGCTGAGGATGACCTTGAATTTCTGACCTCCTGCCTCTGTCTAAGTACTGGGATTACAAGGATACATTACCACTTTCTGCAGGTCTAGGACTGAATGCAGGGTCTCATGCATGCTAGGCAAGCAGTATACCAACTGAGCTATGTCCTTAACCACCACATTTTATTTATTTACTTGTTCATTCATTCATTCATTTCATGTATTTCAATGTTTGTCTCTATATATGTCTGTGCATCACATGTGCCTCTAGGGCCTATAGAGGAGAGAGAAGGCATGGAATCCCTTGTCACTGGAGTTACAGGGGTTGTAAGCTGTCATTCGGGTGCTGAGAAATGGACCTAGGTACTCTGGAGGAGCAGCCAGGGACCTTAACTGATGAGCCTTCTCTCCAGTCCTCTAGCATTAACAAAAAAAATATGTAAAACTGCTTCTAAATCTATTATGGCCCTGAAACTTTTAGTTCTTTCTATATTTGTTTCTCCCATTTTCTAATTAATTTCCAAGTAACTATTTAATGTTTTCTTTCTAATACAAAGCATTTGAGATCTGCACCCTAACAATTTGAGAAATTTTATATTTGGCTTCATTTTTGTATCTGACATCACCTTTAGTTTGATCTTTGATCTTATGTTCATTTTGTAAAAAGATTTTTAATTATCCTCTAATAACATTTCTGTTTATTTTTAAAGAGTTATTATGATTTTTCTCTCATTTTAGTGTTGTTTGAGAAGATAACTCTGGTAATTTCTGCACTGCAAATTTATTGATTTTTTGGGGGGATAATATAGGTTGTTTTATATTGTCCATGTCCACACCTGAATTTATGGTGTATTTCTATCTGCAGTGAAGAAAACTTAAAAATTCCATCTATTAGTTACATCATCAAATTGTGTTATCTTAAATCTTAATTTTTGCTTCTAAAGGTATTATAACCCAGCTAGAGTACCTCTGGAAATTTTCCATCCTGCCAGAAGCTTGTCCATTGGGTTATGCATTATAGGTGGATTCTTGCACAATTTTTTTGAAACTACCTCTGCATTTAGAAATGTCTTCTTCTTACTGCCATGTCAAGTCAGCTCCCTCATGTTTTGACATCTATAGTTACTGATACTCGTATTTCCACTCTGTTCTCTATTTGGAGAGACCTGAGTAAATCACATTCTGCAGTGTCTATTGACCACAAGGTTCTTTCACTACCCTGCAAGTGCTAAGCCAGGGACTATCTTCAAGAAGAGAAGCAGAACACAAGATACCCCACCCCTAAATAGAAGGGTAGTTATTCTACCGCGCCATCATATCCTATCCCAACTGTCCTCCTTCCATACTGTGTGCTTCTTTTATGTATATAGAGTTTTCTGAGCTCAATGGGTGGTGGGAATACTTTGTCTGTCTTGAATGGGGTTCAATTTAGTGTCAACCTGAGGTTCCTGGAGCACAGTGGAATGAGGGTAGCTTTCTATTTCTTTTTGTGCCCATTCACTGCGCTTTAGCTAGTTGTCTTAGTATATAAATATGACTCCCAAATTCTGGCAATGAAGAGAACATCTGTGGGCCTGTCTCCTTGTAGGAAATTGTTCTGTGTTCTTTTCCTTCTTTTCCCTCTAGTGTCTTCATAGACTCTCTCTCTCTCTCTCTTCTCTCTCTCTCTCTCTCTCTCTCTCTCTCTCTCTCTCTCTCTCTCTCTCTCTCTCTCTCTGTGTGTGTGTGTGTGCAGGTGCAGGTGCATATTTGTGTAGGGGTACATGTGCACATGTCAGTTCATATGTGTAGAGGCTAAAGGTTATCTTCATGTGTTTTTCTTCTGGTAGCATATACCTTGGTTTTGAAACAGAGTCTCATTGGCTTGGCACTCATCAAGTTGACGAAACCAGCTGGCTAGCAAGCCCCAGGGAAAATTATATATACCTCTTTAGTGCTGGGATTAGAAGTTCATGTCACTAAAGTGGTGTTTTAATGTGAGTTCTGGTAACCAAACCCAGGTCCTCACATTTGCACAGCAACCACGGTACTGACTGAGCTATTCCCTCAGCTCTTTATAAGAATTTTTGTGGAAAGTTAATGGACATAACTTCAGGAGCTGCTTAGTCCAGTAAAAAACTAAAAACAAATCCAAACAACTTTGCTTCAAAAATGTCTCTAAACAGATGTGGTCTATTCAGTCAGTGCTAAATTTGAGAACTCTTCTCTGGCCAGATTGTACCAGAATGTTTAACTCAGATGTAATCAGGGCTCCAGGAGAAGCCATGCACCCCTGAGGCTGAGAAGAGTGAGAAGTCAGTTACAGAGATCAAGTAGAGAGGCAACCACATGTGGACACGTGAATTTATATGCAGCTAGGAAGGTACAGACTAGAATGTAGAGAAAGAACAAAGGTGTGGGTGGAGACCAATGTAATGCTGAACCTCCAATCCAAAGCCTGGGCTGGGAGACAGGTATTTGTAATGCTGCCAGAGGAATAGTAGGTTCTGAAATGAAAATAGTTGCACGTTTTTTTTTTCTTTAGGAAAGGGTCTTTATTTTATGAAGAAATGCATAGGGAAGAAGTAAACTGCAGTATAATGAAAAGTTAAATTATTTAAAGATTAAAAGCAGTGGAGAAATTTCATTCAAGGAGATGGGTGCATTGATGCATGTTTTAACTCTTTTTATATTTCTCCATATGCAGAAAATTTTTTTCACAATAAAAAATAAAGAAAAAAGTGAGAATGCAATGTAGAAACACTGTCCCAAGGTAGAGCTCCTGCATCATGTGCTGTGGGTGGCACTGAGAGGGGAGTCTGTCTGCTGACTAAAAGGAAGGGTTCCATTTGGGTACCGTAGATTGGAAAGTTGCACTTCAAGTTACTACACATTGAAGTCGAGTTCCCAAAGCCATTTTAAAATACGTGGTATTTGGCATTTTGAATACTAGTGGCTGTATGGGTCTGCTTTGTGTCATTATAATGGAATACCTAGAAAGTTAACTTAAAAAGAGGAAAAAAAAGGTTACTTTGGCTCATTAGGATTCATCAGCTTGGGCCTCAGGTAAGAATACCAGAGGGTAGGAGTGGAGAGGATATGGGTGGGAGTGGGAGGGCTCTGACTTTACCAGTCAGGAAGTAAAGAAAGGATGAAGAAGAGGCCAGAGTTCTATAATTGCCTTTGAATGCACACCAGCAGTGACCTAAGGACCTCTGGTAAAGCCATCTTCTAAAGGTCTCTTCCCCTCCTGCTCATGCCATCCTGGGAACAGGCCTTTAATCACGGACCTCTGAGGTACATGCACATTCCAGACCACAGCAGTGCTTGGCTAGCAGACTTGGGAAAAGGATGAAATGATACAGTGGGAACAGAGCCTGGCACATGTCTCTACATGGCAGTGGTTTACCCCAAATGATCCTGTCTCTTACTGAGAATCCCAAATACCAAGACAACAAAGCCAGATTTGTTGTCACTAAAAACAGAGCACAACTGCCATTTAATTTAGGATGGTGGGACAAAGTTAAGGCATTTATATGATTTGGAGGGTATGATGAGATCTGCTTTGGATTGAGCCAAAGTTACGATGTATGATTTAAGATAAGAAGACTGAAAAGCAAGGTTTTTGACATAACCCTTCAAGATCAAACATTGCAACAATCCCAACTGAGCAATCTCTTCTTTTAAGACATTTACGTTCCATGATGAAGGCAAGTGGAGGAAACTATTGTTGAAATAAATACATTTTAAAAATAATTTTTTACTTTTTGAGATCATAATATAATTACACCATTTCTCCCTTCTCTTGAGATCAGTAACTTTGTCAAACAGTTAAGCTATTGCTTGTTTACCTTCTTGACCTAGACGTTTCTGGAATCATAAAGTCATTGTTATAGTCAGCTTCAGCTGTCAACTAGGCACAACCACAGTCATTTAGCCTCAATTGAGGAATTGCCTAGATCAGATGGGTCTGTGACCAACTCAATGGGGGCATCTTCTTAACTGCTAATTGATGTAGAAAGGCTCAAATCAATGTAGGCCTTGCCATCCCCAGACAGATGGGACTGGGCTATTAGAAGAAAGGTAGCAGAGCAAGCCAGAGGAGCCAGTAAGCAGCATTCTTCCATAGTCTCTGCTTTTGTCCCTGCCTCCAGGTTTCTTCCTTTAGCTTCTGCTTTGGCTTTCCTTGATGATGGTGTGATATAGAAGTCTAAGTCAAGTAGACTCTTTTCTCACCAACTTGGTTGTAGCCCTTATTTATCACAGCCACACAAAGCTAACTAGGACAGTCATATAATAGAAGTACCAACTGTAGACTGAGCATCACTTATCTCAAGTATCTGGGGACCAGGATTTCAGACATTCAACTTTATTCTGTTTATTTGTAGATTTTTTTATTGAGAAATTCATACATGAATACTATATTTGCATCATTTCTACCCCTCCCTCTACCCATTCCACCTCTTCTTATACCCTCTCAAATCATGACCTCTTCTTTACTTATTATTGTTACACACACATACATATACACACACACAAAACAACAACAACAACAACAACTTACTGAGTCTATTTAGCATTGCTTGTGTACGTGTTTAGGACTGATCACTTCAGATTGATTAACCCATCAAGGAGATTTTTTTTCTGCAGAAAACTGATTCTCTCCCTCTTAGCAGCCATCGACTGCCTAGAACTCTTCATCTAGACGTGGAGCCTTGTGAAGCTGACTCCATCCATGCTGGCCTGCTCCCATCCGAATTGGCCTGTCAACTAGTATTGTCATTATGCAGGTCTTGCTTAGGTAACCAGATTGTTGAGATTCCATGGGCACTGCTTGTGTGTCATATCTAGAAAACACTACTTCAAAGCAGAAGCTCTGGTCCTCTGGCTCTTACAGTCTTTCAATTCCTCTTCAATAGTATTCTTTGAGTCCTAGATGGAGGGGTTGCATTGTAGATGCATCAGTTGGGGCTAGATATCTACAGTCACCTATTTTTTTCTATACTTCACCAGTTGTGGATATATCTAATAACTCTATCTGTTGCAAAAAGAAGCTTTTTTTGATGAAGGATGATAGCTATACTTACCTGTGAGTATAAGGGTAAGTATTAATAATACAGTAAGAAAATATATTGCTTTAGGAAAATAACAGTAGTAGGGTCTCTTCTATGGTATGAACTCTCCAACTAGAGGTGGTTCGCAGGTTTACAGCACCAGAGATGAATTCCCTCCTACTAAATAGACCTTCAATCCAATTAGACAGTTGTCGGTTACCCTGAAGACAAAAGTGCCACTATTGCACCATTGGTGATGTCCTACTGGACTTGTCATTGTTGTGGTTCATAGACTTTATAGTTGGGTAGGACTGTTGATTGCTTTTCTCCTTTGGGAACCTGCATAGCACCTTACAAGGCTTCCAGCCCAATACCTCAAATTCCTTGGTTCACAAAAATGAACCAAGTGGTTTCTTCAGCAATAGGTCTTATCTTCACGTTCTGGGAGGCAACTAAAGGCAACAGCAATGATCTATATCGTTTTGGAAGTCTCTTGTCTCTCCTGACCAACAACTGAAAGGGAGGTTCCCATGCCTGGGCACTGGGATTTTATAAGATAATCTTTGGTTCTTTTGGGAACATTATCATTTTGTGTGATGTAACTTCAATACACACATGAACAGGCACACACACATTTGGAGCTGAGATCCACAAATATGAAAGAACAGTGGTGTTTGTCTCTCTGGTCTTGGCTTACTTCACTTATTATAATGTATTACAGTTTCATCCATTTATCTGCAAATTTAATGATTTTGTTTTTCTTTATACCTGAGTAGTATTCTATTGTGAATATGTACCAAATTTTCTTTATTTATTCATCAGTTGAAGGGTGTTTAGGTTGTTTCCATTTCCTAGCTATTGTGAGTAGAGTGGCAATGAGCATGGCTAAGCACGTTTCTCTTTAGTAAGATATTAAGTCCTTTGGGCATATGCCAAGGAGTAGTATAACTGAGTCATGTGGTAGATCTACCTTTAGGTTTTTGAGAATTTTCCACAATTGTTTCCATAGTGGATACACAAGTTTACAGTCTCACCAATGGTAAACTAGAGTTCCCTTTGGTTTCTATTTCCCCATCATTATTTTCTGTTAGTCTTTTGGGGGGAGGGGCAGGGGTGAGTTAACCATTCTGACTGGGATGTATGAATTCTCAACATACTTTTAATTTGCATTTCTCTAATTGCTAAGGATGCTGAGCACTTTTAAAGATATTTATTAGCCATTGTTATTTCTTCAATTGAGAATTCTCTGTTCAGATCTTAGGCCATTTTTAGGTTGGGTTGTTTGTTTTCTTGATTCTTTCATTTAGAGTTCTTTGTAAATTCTGGATGTTAATCCTCTTTCAAATGCATAGCTGTTAAAGATTCTCTCCCAGTCTATGGCTCCCTCTTTACTCAATTGTTTCCTTTGCTGTACAGAAGATTTTTAGTTTCATAAGATCCAATTTGTCCCTTATTGGCCTTGATTCTAGGCAAATGAGTCCTATTCAGAAAGTCTTTTCTTACATCTACGTTTTGTAGGATACTTCTCATGTTTTCTTCTAGCAATTTCAGTGTTTTGGGTTTCACATAGAGGTCTTTGATCTATTTGGGACTGATTTTTGTGCAGAATGATAGATAAGGGTCTACATTTATTCTTCTCTATGTGGACATCCTGTTTTCCCAGCACTACTTCTTGAAGATGCTCTTTCCCACAGTGTGTATTTTTGGCATCTTTGTCAATTAGCAGGTGCCTACATGCACTCATGTTTAGGTCTTTTATTTGGTCCATTGAGCTACACGTCTGTTTTGTGTTAATATTGTACTGTTTCTATTAGTTTAGATCTGTAATATAGGTTGAAATCTGGTGAGATAATCACTCCAGTGTTGTTTGTTTTGCTCAGGATTGCTTTGCCCATCCAGGGTCTTTTATAGTTCATTATGAATTTTAGGATTTTTTTTTATTTCTGTGAAGATTTTCATGAGATACGAAAATCCCTTTAGGATTTCTCATGAATCATTCTTTTCTCTAATTTGGAAATGTTTTATGACCTCCATTGTGAGGAGTCTAGAGATGCAAATATTTGTCTACAGGTACATGTCAGTCATCAGCCATCAGCTGGGAAAGAATCCTGAAAATATTGCCCAGTTACACTTACTGGCAGACACAGCCCTGTGGTCAACAGGTGGGCCTATCAAGGGGAAAGACACCAGACATATAATTCTTTTGTTTGAAGTTCTAATTGCTGAAACAAAAGACAAAATTATAAGATGGAAAAACTTCAGAAAGAGACAAGTAAAATGATCAAGGGGATAATTGAGTACTAAAGACAAGGATTGCAAATCTGTAAAGAGAGATAAACT
The DNA here is from genome assembly GCF_007827085.1 of Peromyscus californicus insignis. Classification (NCBI taxonomy): domain Eukaryota; kingdom Metazoa; phylum Chordata; class Mammalia; order Rodentia; family Cricetidae; genus Peromyscus; species Peromyscus californicus. Next base: position 23,274,467 of record NW_026294402.1, read on the forward strand.
GGAAGATGAAGTTTATAAGGTCAATGAAGGCCACTAAAAGTCCATTTCTCAATTCTGGAGGTGTGTCTGAAATCTTTGGAAAATAAGAGGAAGGTTAGAGTGTCTCTGGACAGAGTCGTGGAGAAGGGGTGAAGGCACGCAGACACCAGTCCAGGGCTTTTCGTCTCTGTCAGGAGTCTGCCTCCAGCCATTTCAGTGGTCTTGACTCTCCTCTATGAGATGCAAGCTTCATATGCATAGAATCTGGAATTGAGTTAGCTGGGTTAACAATTCTTTCTGCTTCAAAAAAGACCTGCTTGATTTTGTGCTCTGGTTTGTAGATAGTTTAATGGTTCAAGAGCTGGAGTCTTGTCCTCTATGTAACAAATGAAACCTGTAAGATGTGAGGCCTAGCAGTGATTCACTAGGTATGAGAGTGTCTGAAAGGACTAATTCTGTCTTGGGGAGCAGGGAGGGAGGGGTTTCAGATCTGGTAGGAGTAGTAGTTAAAAGGAGGCCAGCCACTCAGCTCCTTGCTTTTGCACATCTGCCTGTGGCCTTCCTGCTTCTCCTCTGGTTATCAAGAAGCCAGGGTACCTCACCATATGCTGGCACTGTGCGTTCTAAGCTTACCAGCTGCTAGATTCCATAAGTCAAATAAATCTCTTCAAAGTTATCCACCATCAGGCAACTTATAACAGAATAAAAACAGATGAAGACATCTTGTGCTATTACAAGTTGTTTCTGCTATTGATAGATCATCAACATATTATACAGGTTAGAAATATGAAGGAATTTGGGGATGCTTTTGTGTATTTGAGGTTCCTAGTGACACAATAATTGTTTTAAAAAAACATTCAATAGTGCATGCAACACACTGAATGAGGGTGTCCACTGGCAGCTCCCCTAAGTTCTCCCTTAGCAATGATGGCAGATAAGACAGGTTTGCAGTAAGGCCTATATACAAGGTACCTGTGGCCAAAGAGAAAAGATAGACTAACATATGACTTTGCTGAGATAAAATCGAGAAGGATCATGGACTTGTGCATGTCTCCATCTTACTACATTTCTTTGTACTTAGGAGTGACTCCTACAATAAAGGCACAATTCAGATCTTTTTATTGGGGCAATGTGTTTTCAGGGAATGACAAAACAAATCACAATGAAATACACTTAAATTGTAGTTTTCTTATAACATGGCTTCCCCCATTCAGCCAAAAGGTTAGGTTCTCATCAGCACTCTGTGTATGTGGGGTAAAATGGTTTTCTATGGTCTCTCAGCACCACCTTCTCTTTTACTAGAGCCTCTGAGATGGAATTTGTCAGTCTGGCCTTTTCCAGTAGCCTGGGCCTGACTCCCGCCAAACCCCCGAGGAAAGGAGCTCATGCAAATTGGAAAGTATGATTGTTTCAAAAGAAATTCATCAGACTCCATCTAACAGAATAGTGTTCAAATAGCAGAACTGAAAAAAAAAATATAATTACTTTGATGAGCTAAAAACATAGAGAATAATAGCAATTTGAGTTAAGACTAGGAAAACAGAAAAAGGATCAAGAAGAATATTGAATATGAAAAGTATAATAGTCAAGTTTTTAAAAAGCAGAAGGGATAAGTAGAATGCTATAATTGAGGAATCACTTGACTCATTGTAACAACATACTGCACAATTCTTCAATTCAGAAGAAGAGAGTCCAAATAATGGAACATGGAATATGTTTTTAACATGTTAAGAAACATAAAGGATGGAGACATAGCCACATCTGGAAAATAAAGATCTCAACAATGACACATTTTTTGAGAACATAGATGAGAAAATACTTGAGAGGATACACATTTGAAATTAAAAATCAATAAAAAATATTAAAGACAAAAAAGATTCAAGGAATGTGAGGAGAAAGAAAAAAATCATAATGGCATTTAAGAACATTAAGTCTGAAAAAATTAAACCATTAAAAGCATACAGAGAAAATAAGAATGAAATTAACAGTAGACCCTCCAGTGCCAGCAACAGATGCAAGAAAGCAAACATTTAAACATCTGGAAGTTGATATACAGCTTATATAGACACATAAATATAACACATAAGTTTTTTTTATATGGAATCAGCTCATCAAGCTGTTGAGGCTGGAAAGCCTAAAATCTTCAAGACAGGCAAGCAGGCTAGAGCAAAAAGGCAAGCTGATGATGAATGCCATCTACTAGAGAATTCTTTCTTTGTCAGGGGAGGATAGTCTTTTTGTTCTGGGATTTCAGCTGATTGGATGTGGCCCACTCATGTTGTGATGAACAGTCCACTTTATTTACTCAAAGTTAATGTCACTATCATCTGCTTTACCAAATTATTGTTAATATCATCAAGAATACATTTTTAGAAATAGTAATAATATTTAAGCAGATATTTGGTAGTTTGGGGCCCAATTGACATAAAAATTACCCATTATAAATATCTAGGACATAATACAGACAAACAAAATTTGCAGAGTAAGTATGATACTGAGTCAGAAAAGTTTGAAACATTTGATTTAAACTTAGTGGATGTCAAGAAGTTGGTTATCAGTACCTATTCTCAAAATTGCATTGAGAGTTTCAATGTAAAGAGAAAAGGATTAAGAAGTCAGAGATGCATAAATTATGAGTGGCATACATGAAGATGGTGCATAGAAGATGCTACTATTTGCATAGAAGACCCAGATTAATTAATAGGAAGATCACAAATGCAAAGTGTGGAGGGGCCCTAGAACAGCAGCTGCTGCTGCATGCACAAAAATATCAGATGCTCTTTCATGGCAAAATCTAGAAAACCATATTGCAATATTAATGTCTCTATAGAAAAGTGTTCTGAGCTTTTGTTTAGTATCATTAAAGAAGTCAAATAATTGGAAGGACATACCATATTCATGATAAAAGGCATTACTACATAGACTTGAAATCTCAAACTTGTCCAGATGTTCAATACAATTCAATCAAAATCTCAGTGGGGAATTTAATGGATCTTGATGGATTTTTAGCTGTATATTTGACTAGAGTTCACAGCTGAATGGAGGTGAACTACGATGACAAACCTGTCCCTCTCCATACTGAGATTTATAAGAAAGTAGTGCTTACTGAGACATAGCACCTGTGCTGCCTCAGTCTTGCAACCTCAGCACTTGTGAGGCTGTAGCACGAGCTTGCCAAGATAAGAAGTCCAGCCAGGTACACAGCATGCTGAGAGATGGACAGACTGACAAATGGAAATGTACAGGAAGTTTAGGAACAATTCTATACGTGGAATTTTGATATCAGGCAAGGAGCACATAAAAACAGCTCTAAAATATGAAATTAAAATTCTAATTTTAAGGATTTTTAAGGAAAAATACAAAATTAGACCTCCTCACCTGATAAACAAAATAACTCATAAGGATTAAATGCATGAGCATGGGGAAAAATAAGCTTTGAAAATGATCCTATAGAAAACATGTTTCAGAACATATTCAGACATTGAAGGTGTTACTTGGCCAGTGAGATGATTCAGCAAGTAAAGGTGTGCAAGATCAAACCTTTGACCTGAGTCCAATCCCTGGGACCAACACAATGGAAAGAAAGAATTGATACATATAAGTTTCTCTCTGACCTCCACATATGTGCTATGGCGTACTTGCCCCCCTAATAAATAAATAAAAATACAATACAAAGTTTAATTAGAAATAATTACTATGAAAACATTATAAATTCAATCAACTAACTTAACTCCTTAGGTCTGGATGTTCCCAGATTCAAGTAGATGTGCAATAAAAGGATGTTTAAATGTTTCAGGTGTCACCCTGTTCAGAATAGTAAGGTCTGGTATCACATCAATGTCAATATATGTGGGGAAAAAAGTGGCAGCATGTTTAATTTTTAGTATGGAGGTAGAATGGGACTTCTTTGACTAGTGAGGTGGCATAAGGATGTCATATGATTAATTACATATGGATACTTGTAAAAGTCTTTTGCTCTGGGTGTTGAGTTCACATGTAACTGCTATATTATTATAAATGAGCATGGCTTAATCAGTCAGTCCAAAGCATTTAATCTCCCTCACTCCTCTTTAGTCAATCCTGCTGCAGTCATTGTACATTGTTGGTTAGAGAATGCAGTGTTACTTTTCTTTTGCTGTGTAACACACTTCCTCCATCCCCTAGTTAGGGACTTATGCTAAAAGTAATCATTATTTCTTTCAGTTCCTGGGGCCAGGAATTCACACAGGCTTCAGTAGAGTTGGCCTGTGGTTATTCATTCCAGGGTGCTTGTGGACTCAGCTGGAAAAGAGTTGACACCCATAGTAGGGTAGGATGTAACTTCCTACACATGAGAAGGAAGCCAAGATTTGATAAATAAAGAGCTCATTTAGATCTACAACAACATAACAGTGAATGTTCAATGATTTCCATTTTCCTCTTGGTAGCTGAACTAACAATCTCAACTATGAAGTTTGCATAGATTGTAGAGGATTGAGGAGGAAAAAGGCAGCGTGTAAAAATAATAATTTTGGTTATATATCTGAACTCTACCAAGGCTTAATAGTGGATAACCCTTCTTGAGACACCCACACTTCCTCTTATGTGTATACTATTATTCTTTATTTTAAGCTCCACCCCATCTCTCATATACTTGTGCTTAAATATATATTAAGACCTTTTCTTAATAAACTCAATTTTGCTTCATTAAAAATGTAGTGAGAAGGAGACACAATGAAATCCCCTCCTACTTCTTACAATTCTCCAAATGGTAAGCCTGTGTCCTAGTCTTCCTTTGATGTCCTGGTCATCCCTAGATGCTGTTTGGCTGGATTTTGTTCTTTGGTGGAATACCATCTGCAGGTGCTTCTCTGGTGAAATTCAACAGTGTAAAGTCAGTCCGGACAGCCAGACTCTGACCTAGGTTTCTGGAGCACCTTGCCCTTCACCATGTAACTAAGGGCTACCACTATATCCATATTCATATCTATGTCAATATTTATATGTCTGTCTATTTCTAATTTGGTGTGTGTGTGTGTGTGTGTGTGTGTGTGTGTGTGTGTGTGTGTCTGTGTGTCTGTGTGCCTGTGTGTGTTTTCCTAACAAGACATTCATTGGGGAAATTTGTGAAGCAGTGACCTGTTGTTATAAATTACACTTGCCTTCAGACAATCAAGCAGGATCTCAAGATGAAAGCCAGAGCCCATGGTACCCTCCGATCTAGTTGAATTTGAGCTCATGCAGCTCTTTTCTCCTTCTACCCCTACCTGGATCAAAGATCTTATTTTCAAACCAATTAGCAGCCACTGTGATTCTTTTGACTGTTTTCCTTGAAGGCTCACGGGACACTGATAAAAATAGAACTGGTTGTGGCTGCCAGGACACACCAATATTATCTTGGTGTGAGATCTCCCTGTGTTCCTGGGCTTGAAATAATACTATGCTAGGGGTTATTGAATTTCAACTTGAAGGCGAAATTCTAGTTACTTTGTAAACCTCATCCCCAAGCCCTGTTATATATTTCAGTGCCTGTCTAGACTCATCCTTTTCAACTTGCTGATTAGAAGCAAAACTTCCTAAGGCTCCCACACCCTTAATCCCATGATCATTACCAAGATAATGATAAATGATAATGTTTCAATGTTAATGAGGGAGTAAATAGCATGTTAATGACATTTGCAGATGTATCTAAATTAGGAGAAGTTGTTAATAGCAAAGAGGCCAGAAAGCCAATCATAAAAGTTTTAAATAAGTAGAAACATACAAGGGAAAAAAACACATAATAATGAAAACAAACTCAAGATTTGACTAACATAATATATATTATTGTGAACAACTCCTCGTTAAAAAGTGCCAACCCTTCTTCTGGAGACCTATAGACAGAAACAAGCAAAGAATAGCTAAAGGAGGCATTATGGCTGACATAAAGAATGTTCTGGTTCAAAGGGTTTGCATCCTCCAAGTTTTGTGTTAAGAGCATACCAATTGGTTGTCCAGTGCCAAATAGTCAGCCCTGAAAACATACATACAGGTAGCAAGACATAGACTAACTAGGTTATAGTTAGGAATCTATGTATACACACATATATGCATGCAATAACAGTAAAAAACAAGAGGTCATGAATTTGGAGGAGAGTGGGGGGAATTTTAAGGAGGAAAGGGAAGAAAGAAATATAATTAAATTGTATCAAAAAACTAAGTTAATGGAAAAAAAAGCTTGCTACCCATTGTGGCAATGGTAAGGTGATAGGATATTTATGAATCATGGTCTAATGCAAGGTAAGTAGGTCATGGGTGTTCCACTCATAAGAGACTAAGGCAGATCTCTTGGTTCTAGTAAGGCTCCTGATTGGTGTTAGTAAGGATGGGCTTTCATAAAGAAGCCTGGCCCCTCTCACTTCACATTTGCTTTTGTCTTGCCATCCTCTCTGTCATGAGGGCCTCTCTACAACTCAGCAGGTGCCTGGCCAATGCTCTTAGACCTTCAGAACTGTGAACTAAAGAAACTGCTTTACAGCCGGCCGTGCTGGCACAGGCCTTTAATCCCAGCACTCAGGGAGGTAGAGGCAGGCCGATCTCTGTGATTTCGAGGCCAGACTGATCTACAATGAGAGTTCCAGGATGGCTAGAGAAATTCTGTCTCAAAAGAGAGAGAGGACAGAGAGAAAGAGAGAGAGAGAGAGAGAGAGAGAGAGAGAGAGAGAGAGAGAGAGAGAAAGAGAGAGAAAGACTGCTTTACTTTATAGAGCATAAACCTCAAAGGCTTTGTTAAAGCAACACAAAATAGACTAAGGCACGGGATGCATTGCACATTATTTACAAATAATGACTATGTGATGGTCTTGTAAATTCAATAAAGTTAATTGATTTTGGAAAAAAATTCTTTGATTTTTGCAAAGATCTTACAGCCATTGCCAATCTTTCATGAACAAGTGTGGTGCTGACGTGGATACAGGTCGACACTTCCATTTAGACAAAGATGAAAAGGAAACAAGGCTGCCTGTCAGAACCTTGGTTTGGCAAATATTGAACAACTTCTTTGCTGAATCACATAATGATTTTTGAACACTCAATGCATATTTACATAATTTCTGTATTGTTCATGGTGTGGCAGTTACTGGACCCTTACATTTAATCTCTATTACTAACATTTTCTCTCTGTCTTTCTTAATTGTAACAGTGAACATTAAGTATTGGCTTGCAGTATTTGCTGATTTTTGTGGGTAAACACCCTAACCATGGTCACTTTCAGGCTAGCAGTTTGATATTGCTCAACAGGACTTGCAAGGGGTGCACACAGCCATATCTTTATAGAACATTTCACCATCTGGAGGAAATGTACATGACTTGAAGAACATGGGGATCATGAAGTGTGGTAAGATAATTAGGAAGTAGTGATGGCTGTTGAGGATTCACTGCCTTTTAAAATGCAATTAGTCTAATCCAAACTTTACATAATTTGATTTTAACAACAGCAGTGTTTAATCTTTAGATTATATAATTCCTGAGACTTTAAACTCTCTCTGATAAGTCTGACTATGCCAAGTCTAGCAAATTGTTCTCAGGGACCTTACTCCTGGGACCAAGGCCTGTGCCAGCATGTTCTGGGCACTGCACATATTCAAAAGCAAGAATGTCTACCTCTTCCAAATATGACTAATTTTGCCTCAGCCACACATGCTAGAAACACAGAAGCCATTTATGACTCCTTCTTCTCTGATTTTAAAACTCACCCATCAACCTCCAATTCCTATTTATGTCACTTCTTAAATAACTCTTGGAATTGTCCTCTATGATGAATTCCAAAGCTCACAAAGCCAAGTCTAGATTATGGCTGCACTGGACCTGCCTTCTTGAACCTCTTACATCATTCAAGTGTTGCTCTTGAACTTGGTTTGCCATTCACCACAACTATTAGGTAAAAACAATGCACCCTCTGTGTATAAAAGCCAGGAGCTTAGCCTTGGTGTCCCCTCCTCCTCTGGATTCCAACCCTTCACTGCACACTAGGATAACATTCTTCCTAGGTAGTGTTCTGTGTTCAGGTGGCTGGCTCTGTCTGCTGAGGTTATTCTTCCTATGTTTTTTCAGTAGAGGATGATGCATGTGTCTCTCAAGATTTTGCCTGACTTACTGAAGAGGAGCAACCTATTCCTTCCTCTGGATCCTCATCAGCACTTGTTCAGATTTTGCTCAAATTAAATATCATCTATGCACAAAGAATGGCATTTAAGGAATATTCAATGTTTAGTCTCTTTTCTAGTGTCCTGCTGGTAGTGACATGGAGTTTAAACTATTGATCTCAGTGACTTGGTAGTTCCTGGCAAAGTATAGAACCTCTTTATAGTTTAATTTCTTTATCTATAAAATTGAGTTACTCCTGATTTTTAGAACTGTTGGAAAGAATAAGCTAGATATTGTTGCTAGCATACTAGTTTCATTTCAGATATGTAATTCTGATAGCTAATCAGCTAATAACTAGGGTGGATTGAGAAGTCTTATGGGGTTACTAGAACACACCACTATCATATGTCTGTGATGGTGTTTCCAGAGATAGGGAGTGCCTGAGGGCTCTGATCTCATGAAGGTGATAATTCCTTAGTGGATTCATAAAATGATAGAATTATTGAGAGATGTCCAAGAGTGTAAAGTAGGGTCTAGATTCAAGAAGTGGATCACTGAGGAATGTCTTTGGGGACTGTATCAGGCCTGGATCCTCCTTTCTCTTCTTTCTGGCCACAGTGATGTGACTTGCTCTGTCCCACCCTGAACCTTCCCTCCATGATAAACTGACACATCTGAAACTTGAAACAAAATACAACCTACAAGTTTTAAGTTGTTCTGTCTGGTATTTTGGTCACAGCTACATAAAAATTATTAATAACTAGTGCTATTTCTCTTCTCCGACTGCAGTTTTTTTTTTTCAGACTATACATTACCTTGTCCTATGTGCTGATTTCCTGTAAGATGGAGAGGATTTGGGGTGATGAGATACGATCCATTTTCCATGCTTTGTCAGTCTCTGTTGCATAGTGCTTATCCACCAGTTGTTTTTTGGCAGAGTAAAGAAGGCATAGCTCTTAGAGTTTCCTGTTGGCCAGGTTAAACGTGGACAGTCTAGGAATTGGGGAGCAAAGTGAGTCCATATAACAAATCTGACAAAGATGAGCTTCTGCTGCGGGCAGAATCTGAAGGAATCTGAGTCATGGTGATTGTTTTAAAGGAACTTACCCTCTCTACACCAAACATTTAGAAAAAAGATGAAAATGCTTGACATGGATGCCAAGATGAAAATGCAGGCCCTCCTCATGCAAAATAGTCCAGCAGAATTTAAGATATAGGACCTTTCTCTAGTGGGCAAGCATATCCAAGGATTAGTGGAAGGGTGAGATCTTGGGCTTTGAATGTTCTATTAAGAAAATGAATGAAACTTTAGCTACTACTAATGGTTCTTGTTCGGTGACATGGTACAATGAAAACACTCAAATGAATTAACACAGTCAAGTTCAGCATAAATGTCTGAAAGAATTAGCCATTTGGAAGACCTCTTTCATTAAAAACAAAACAAAATGACCAACACTCTGAGATTTATAATCTAAATCACATCCCTGTAAAATTTGTGTGTCTTAGCAATAAAACACATATAATGACTTATTGCTATTCCTATGGACCAGTGCATCATTCACCTTCATCAAAGAAACTTCTTCTTGCGGTAGATGGTGATTAACACTGAACCCCACAGTGGACAACTTGCAGAGAGTAAGGAGTAAGAGACTGCAGTTCTCAGCCCTGAATGGGATGTTTTCATCACATGCCTCCCATCAATTCTAAGGGAAATACATACATATATATATATATATATATATATATATATATATATATATATATATATGGAAGGGGGCAAATATGAAGATCTACAGGTGGCAAACAATTTTAAGAAAACAGCATTTTCCAGACACAACAGGGCTGATATACTTACTAATCACAGACTGTAACAGCATGCATAATGCTTGCACAAGTTCTAGTCAGAAAAAAAATTCCATCATGAAGGAGGGGAAGTGGGTACAAAGTCCCACCAATAGCCAATGGGTTATTTGCAATTGATAATTTCCAGGGGAAATTCAGTTTTCTTCAATGGAGTGATAATGTTATCAACCATACTTCAGTGTGGGCCCCATGCTCAGGTGTAATTGTCCAGCACAAAACAAACACCATGTTTTTCATAATTTTTATAATTATTATTAGTTTTAAGAGAGAGAAAGAAGATGAAGTTTGAAAGGATAGAGGAAGGAAAGTGTTGGGGGACCAGAAATAATATGATAACAAATACTATATGAAATTGTCAAAGAATAAATTTAAAAAGGAAAGAAAATAAAATTTCTATGTTCATGCCCGAATTCTAGCACCTCAGCTATAAAGTATTAGGAGATACAGCCCTTAAAGAAGCAAGGTGAAATGGTTATATACACACAACACAAACCAAAGGGTGACAACATATGGACATGACAGGAAGGAAGCCACATGTAAACCAGGGAGGCAGGCCTCAGAAGGGACCATCTAACTGACGTCTTAACCATAGACTTCTTTTTCTAGAAGAATAAAAGAGTGAATTACCATCGTTTAAATACCAACGTGCACTATTGGTTATGACAACCAAAGGAAACAAATGGAATGACACAGGCTGACAATAGTGAAGTGGATCCTAAGTCTGTGCAAAGGAGTTGTGAGGAGAGCCCAGGAGAGGCTAGGATTTGGGGTTAGCATTGATAACTCAAGCTTTGTAAAGCAAAGTCAGTTGGTAGTCCATTAAACCTTTGGTCTCTCCCTTTAAGTTCAGTTGGTTTCCTGTTCACTTCTACCTTCTCACACCATTCCCTGTTTGAGCCCATGTTGGAGGTCTATCAAGCTTTTTCCATGCTCCAGTCACACCTCCCTATGTGTAACCTGTCCCATGCCTCTTGCCTTTTGATGTTGACCTCACAGAGTTCTCCAGTTTTATTCATCCATTTCCTACTTGAGCAATGAGTCAGTTGGTAGAGCTAGTTTGATTACAGAGTAGGTCATAGTGACAGATGGACTGGAAAACTAAACAAGGACAGGTTATAAAGACATTTTAATTTCTGCCTAGAAGTTTGAAACATGAAAGGATATTAAAAATACTGTGTTATGATTATGATGAAAGTTTGGCATGCATTCTCTCTCTCTCTCTTTGCTGTGCATAATTAATGAATTATATAAAAATCCTAGAAGGAATTAGACCGTCTTTTATTGTGACAACGGAAGAGTGTTTTCTTATCCTTGAATGGCCAACAGATGGATAGTATATTAGTTTTATGGTGTGCAAAGTGCCCCACAAAAATATTTAGTGACTTCAAACAACACAAATCTATTATCTGATGGCCAGAAGTCTTATAAAGGTCTTACTAAGGTAAAATTAAAGTACAGACAAGCCTGTGTTCCTTTATGGAGGGTCACTTTTGTTCATTACAAGAATTCAGCTTTCCATGGCTTTTAGATAGGGGCATTCAATTTCCTTCTTGGCTATCAGCTCGAAATCACCAGAAGCTCCTAGAGGCCTCACTCCTGTTTCTGCACACTGGTTTCTAAGCACATGGGCATCCATTCCTCAGCATGTCCCTATGACTCAGCCTGGGAAATTTGTGATTACTTGGACAATCAAAGATCCTCATCATGGGCTCCTATTCTTGGTCACATCTGCAAAGCCCTTTTTGCCAAAATATAATTTAATATATTTGTGGATTCTGGGGGTTCTGACACAAAAATCATTAGTGGACCATTGTTCTGTCTACACTGGGCAGTGGTCTCCTTCCTCCTTCTCTTGTCCCATTGCATTGCTGAGGGGATTTCATCAAAAACACCCTCTGTGTTGAGCACCAAATTTTCCTCTTCATCATTTGGTAACTTGTAGGAACTGATGCCAGTCCTGTGACCCTTTCTGTGTCTATGTTTCTAAAGGGAAAGGCTCCAAGTTCAGAATGGCACAGCCAGCAAGGGGTGGAAAGTATAGAGAACCCTGGGGTGAATGCTTAAGAGAGGAAAGTGCTTTTAAATGGTGCAGCCTGTTCAGATCTTTATGCTCATGAGACGAAGAAGAGGCAGGGACTGGGAATTCTTGATCCCCAGATGTTAACTGGGTTTCTTGGGGAGTCATTAAAGACAGAATTGTTTCCTTCTCAAAGTCTGAAGCTTTACATAAAGTCGTAAGCCCATTGGGGCCAAAGCCACTTGTGCTCGTGTGAAGCAACTGTACACTGAGGACAGCTGAATTTCTCCTGTTAACATTGCACCTCCAGACCAGCACACATGTCGATAGCTAACAATAGCTCTTCACACGTTTGCTGTGTGCCTGGAAGAATCACTGTGTGTAGGTGAGGTCATGTAGTGAGAGTTTTTCTCCCAGTGTGTCTCTCCCGACTTTCAGCTTCAGGAGGGCATCGGCCTTCTGAAAATACTCCACAAACCTCAAATCTCTACCAAGGCAAGACTCCACTAAGAACAGAGGCTAAGCATTCCTACTGTCAACCATCGAGGCTTCTGTAGCCTGAGTCTTTACCACGATCCGCACCCAGATACTATAACTTGCCCAAACCAGGGCCCAGTCCCTCAACAAGGGACAGTGTGCTTTGTGCGCGTAGGCTGGAGGTAGGCAGCTGTTGGAAGGAAAACACATGAATGAGTGTGAATGACTGTGACTGGGTTCTTTTCCATCTGCCACACTTCTAAGTGAGCACATAAATTTAGGTAGCTGTAGGGAGGAGAGAAGAACAGGGCCACTTCTCCCTGATTACTCCAGTCTGGGAAAGAGCGGGCCACAGTGCTCAGCCCCTCTGCTCCCAGGCTCTTCTGTCCCCAGGGGCATGTCCTTGGACTGAATGAAAAGAACTTTATTAGCTTTCCTTTCACACCCGATGGGCGCAATCACTCTTGTAGGTTTTAATTAAAATGTTTAATTAAGCACAGTTCTAGCAGCTGAAAGTTAGCTCCCCTTGCTGGACAAGTCCCCAGGCTTGGAGGAAAGGAAGTACACTCACCCAGTTCTTGGGTCTGCCTCAGCTGAAGAAGATGCCATGATGAGCGGGCCAAGATGCTCAGTTTTCTTCGCACTTGCAAAGGACATTGGATGAAATTAGGAAAAAAAGAGTTTGAGCTACAGTAGTCTCCTATGGCTACTGTATCAAGTTCTTTCCTACCCCTGACTCTTGGACCGCTAGGCTTTCTACAGGTCTCCAGGGGGGCCTACAGCATCTTGTCAGTTTGGTGAAACTCTCTGTGCTCTCAAATTCTCCCCAGTCATCATTACCTTCCCCAGATCCCACCCTGTTCAAAACCTGACCATTCTAAGTATTTGCCCTCAGGCCTCCACACTCTAAGGATAGTCACCTAACTACCAGCTGTGCCGCCGAACCTGTGTCGTAATGATGCTAAGTCACATTCCACCTCAGTAAAAGCCATGACCTCCAAGGAGAGCCTGCAGACTACTAAAGCAAAAGGAAGTAACACATACGTTTGATGAAGAATAGTCCTTGGTGCTCCTCAAGTCAAGTCAAGTTTACAACTTTAGAACATTTTGTTCTGAGTATCACAATTGGCCAGTAAACAGGCTCTACCCTCCCACACAGAGCTCCACAGCCATTCTTACTTCCAACGTTCTGTTTAGCACTTCCCTTCTAAAACCAAGGCTGAAGTATCCAGGAAACACAAATAATAAACTAGTCTGGAAGGCTCACTGAGGTGTGGAGAGGGGGTGTCAGCCCATTGTTTTTTATACTTGTCTTCCGCACCTGGCTTGTGGTAACCAGGAGCCTTGTTATTTGTAGAAAATGCACTCATACAAAGTAGGCTCCAATGTGAAAGAAAATAATGTGACCATGTTGAGGGCAAGGCATTTCTTTCTAGAGATCTTGTGCCCTGTAGCTGACTGCATTACCCAGAGCAACGTGGCCTCTGACTTGGTATGGTTTCTGATTGGTTTGGACAACGGAGAATGGTAGTGGAAGTTTGGAAGAAGGAAATAAGGTTCGGCTCTTTCCTTTCCTGGCTTTCCTTCTTGGGTACCTGTGGGATCATGGCATTCTTCAACAAGAGACCACATTTCTCCTTCTGCTGAGTGGGCCTTTCTAAAAGCTCTTTTTAGGTCACTGTTCCAGCGATGGTCCTTCCTTCGGGTCTATGAATGGTAACAGTACTCAGGACCTCAGTTCTAGGAATGCATCCATCATTTCTGTGGGCTTCCTCATATCCATCCCTGGGGGCTACTGCCTTGACTGTATCTTCTTCATAACAGCCAACTGGAATGTGCTGTGTATTTCCACCCAGGAAGTCAGACTGTCCTGTACTAAATGAGCAGATAAATCTGGAGGGATGATAGGTATGCAGCTGCTCTGATGACATTGAAGGTGACAGGCATCATGTTCACTGATCCTTTTTGTGTGAGGTAGAGACACTGTCCTTTGCTTTTGTCTTACACTGATGGATGTACTTGAAGATAACAAGAAAAGGCTACAGTTGAGTGGAGGTGTACCTTCCTATTATTTGCTACTGCAGAAGCACAAGAAAACCAAGGATTTGATAAACTTTGAGCTTTGCTCTGGGCTCTACTCACTGAACCTGGCATTTGTTCATTGATAAATTGATGTAGTAATGTAATATCCACCCACTGTCTCTTAGGTTTATTATGATAGCAACACAAAACAATGTATGTAAACACTATAAGTTGCTGTTCTCAAAGACAACTAAAAATGTTACTAAGACTGAGGGGTAATAGGGCCCAGATACAGGAATTATGTGATGCATGTAGAGAAGTTTATCCCAACAGCAAGGACCAGTCAGGCCTGGTTAGCTGTATCCCACCCTGAGGGCTTCTTTCCTACCACTTCGGGCTGCCCCTGGCCTCCTTTGGCCTGGTTTCCTTCTCTGAGAAGATTCATTCAAGGACTGTGCTGGTCCCTAATGATGCTTTCAAAGGCAAGTGCAGAAAAGAATTCCTGGGGTTCGGCTAATCAGCCACTGCTTTAAAATAATGGTGGGGTCAAAAAAGTGCTGGTGAGCCTTGCTTCAACAAATCAGATGTAGACTAAAGATCATATATGCTTTTAAAAAGCTAAATCACTTTAAGTTCTGTTTTGAGCCTATTCCCCCACCAAGCTGTCTAGTGTGCCCCTCTCACCATGGACAACTGTTGTTCATGCCCTCTTTAATCTTTGAAGACTAACGATACTGTGTCTTCCAGTCAAGCTTGGAAGTTTAATACATTTGCTTCAGTTCCAGCATACCTACTTTGTCTCATCTACTACTCCCTTATCATCCATTTAATTCCTCGGGGACCTCACCCAGCTCTAGGTCTAACCAAAGGAGATTCAAGAGAAAGAATACTGGAGGGAAGGATGAAAACTGTTGGGTAACTATTGGGGACCATGTCTGGATTTGAAAGCATGTTCATTGTTATTGTGGGTCAGGAATTGAGTAGTCCTATTATTTCTAAAGTTAAGTTGGGAGTTCTTCTGAATTACTTCTTTTCTACACAAAGCCTTTCCTGGCAGCAGGCAGAGGCGAATCAGAACATACAACAAATCGCCAAGTGATGTTTTCTGCTTTAGGGCTTTATTTAAAATATATTTCTTCTTTAGAGCCCATTTGGAGACTTGCTACTGCATGCTTTGTCTCCCAGCAACATCAAAAGAGCCAATGGGAATGAGATTTTCTTTCCCTTAACATATGTATACTTTCACTCAAGGGGAGAGGGAAAAGCACCCCGCTGCAACTTCTAAACTGGTTCCCAAAATAGAGCCAGACAGCAAGGGAAGCCAACGCAAGCCTCACAACCTTGCAACCCTTCTCAAGGGAGCAATTACAACCCAGAGAAAAAGACATCCTGAATGCATGGCTTCTTGAATCAGCTAAGTGCTGAGGTATCTCCTGCTCTGCCTCTCTCCAGTAATAGATTCATCACAAGCAAAGCAAGTCACTGGGGGCCTCAGGAGTGGTGGTGGTGAGGGACGTCAGATGAGTTCTGGATACGCATCTGATGACGTGGACCTCGAACAAGAACCTTAAGGCCATACAATGTTTGCTTGTTCATATGCTGTCCTAGTATAACACTTTGTGGTGGCTCTCATAGGCTGTGTGTAAGCCCGCTTCACCCCAGATCATCCCAGGTTCCCAAGCTTCACCACTTTAACTTTCATCCCCAAGCCTTGGCATGATCTGTCTTCTCAGTCAACTCTAGTCTTCATTAATTCTTCACCTCCAGCACATCTTGCCTTGGCCTATCCCTGACTATCTTCTGTCTATAGGTAGATGGCCCACCCACATGTTGTCAGAGCACAGAGCATTCTCCTGATTTGGGGACTGACACGTTGTGATGTTTTCTGTCTCTCTGACTAGACTGTCAAGGCCCTAAGGCAAAAGATCTTTTTTCTTTAAAGATTTATTCATTTTATGTGTGAGTGTTTTGCCTTCATATATGTATGTGCACCATACATGTAGCTGATGCTTGAGGGGGTCAGAAGAGGGCATTGGATCTCTTAGAACTAGAGTTCCAGATGGTTTTGAACCACCATGTGGGTGCTGGGAATTGAACCCAGGTCCTCTACAAAAGCAACAAATACTCTTAATCATTGAGTCTTCTCTCCAGCCTCAAGGCAAGATTCTTTATTCGGTGTCTACGGGCCATACAGTTCTTGGCACTGTACCTAGCATCTATCTGTTGCTTAATTGCTGATTAAGCCTTTCATTTAAGAAACTATTGTCCTTGTTTTGATTTGGCTGAAGTCTCTTACTATTGATAGGACCCAAGGTGACTGTCCCCATCTGCTTGTGAACTCTATATTGTAGCCAGTAATATCTTTTCAGTTGGCAGAAAAATTCAGGCCAGCAATACATTGCAGGATAACTCAGGTGGTTAAGTTATTTGCTTCCCAGTCTGATGACCTGAGTTCAATCCACAGAACCCACATGGTGGAAGGAGAAAACTGATCTCCTCTGACCTCCATACTTGCACTGTGGTATAAACACACACACACACACACACACACACACACACACACACACACACACACACACACAAATTTTAAAAAAAACATAGATATGTACATAAGAATAAGATTTCAAGTATGTAGCTCATAATCAGAGCTTAGTAGTAGTAATTATTATGTGGCTTCGACCAGTATTAGAGAAATTTTGTTGCTTGAATCTCCCACCCAGAGGCAAGGTGCTTTTAGTTTCTATTCATGGAGCAAATATTCTCCATGGTAACACCAGCCTTTGCACTCCAGCTCACTCGAAGGATTTTCCTGTGCCATCTCCTAATCACATCGTTATTTCCTCTGCTGAGTTTTTTGAACTCACCACTTAGCCCTGAAAGAGCCCTGGCACAAGCAGGCCTAGCACTGCTTTAGCACCAAGAACCCAGGCTCCAACACTGAGGTCTCTGTTGCTGTGACTGTCTCCATCCCCTGGTTTTACCATCTGTGAAACAGATACTGTGACGCTCCCTGCTCCGGAGGGTCACTGCCTCCTTCTGTTGGCAATCTGCAGTCCTTTCTTTTGATCTGTCTGCTATTTGCTTCTCTGTCCAAGGTGTGCCAGGAACTACAGGAAGCCTATAGCTAAGTAGGTGAAAAAAAATAAAACCTCAGCAGAGGATACGCGGTGGTTGGCAGAGATATAGACAAGGTTATTCAGTGGCTGAGAGGTGACTGCATTAAAGTTTCCAGCCCCCAGAGGCTGTGATTACATTCTAGGATTGCAAACTGCCAGGCACACTGCATGTGTTCGACTTCTAACAATGCAGCCCAGACTCACAGAACTGAAGATGTGGGAGAAGCTCGGAGCTTTGTTTAGCTAGTGAGGCAGTGATTCGAGGTGATTCAGAATTACCTGGATTTCTGTTCCTCAAGGCCCTGAATCAGCAGGTCTAGGGAAAGATGAAAACATACATATATTAAAAGTACCCCAAGCAATTTTGGTGGCATTTCCTGTCTGGTTCCCTTTCTCTAAGGTAAGTCTTCAACCTGTGAAATCCTGTCTTCTGCGGAGTGATTAGAACCTTGAGCAAGAAGGCATGAAAAGTGACAGACGTTCAGAAATAAGCCTGGGCATAGGCAGCCATGACCTTTATGTCAGAGAACCACTGTCTTTGGTAGCTAAACAACTGTGAGCTCCTGAGCACTGTGGTGAAGGAATGATCGTGAGCCCATCTCTGCCCTGGCATGGAGGGCTGGAAAGAAGCAGCTTTCGATCACCTTCCCCATTGCATTCTGGGACATACTCCCATCATGATGCTCTCTGAAGCACAAAATATGCATCTAATGGAATGTCATTTTTCAAGGTAGAAACTCACATGTAAGCACAAACATTGACTTTATTGCTTTATATCATGAAGTACAATAGATTCTGAAGATTGATGAGGCTGTTCATCCTCAAATCCTAACTCTAGGGATTAAAATTGGGCATTAATTCAAGCATGGTCTTCTGATACTACCTCTAGATGTTGGTTTCTTGGGTACTAATAGAATACCCTAAAAGTCATTCTGGGGCTTATTCTTGGTGCAAGCCCTATCATTCTAAGATATGTTTATATTACCTGGAAGTAGACTTTGCTGGTAGGCTTCAGCTCATACCAAGAGAGGAGAAATATATTTCTTAGCAGCTTGATGATGAAGGAGGGTGGGAACAGTCAGAAGATGGAGTGTACATCATTTCCCATGCTGAGCTTTGGAAATTGTGGCTGGAAAATAACATTCCAGGTTCTCTTCCATCAGGTGATCACTGATGTATTTATGTCTCTGATTAATGAACTTTGCAAATTAACCTCCATACTGCTCTGTAATTGCGATTAAGGTTTCAAAAAATCACTTAAGCGTATGTTTCCGCTACTTCAGCCCCTATTCCAGCCGGATGGCCAGCAGCTCCCTGTTCTGATTTCCCAAAGATAATGCCAGTCTCCTGACCTCTGAATTTACAATTAATTACTGCATTCAGCACCTAAATTACCCCCATTCTCGGTGTGCCTGGCTTTATCTCTCTGCACACACAAGCCTGGCTTTTAATTAAAGGCCCTCCAAATTAAATGAAAACAAATTCAATTATTACATCTCATTGGAAGAGCTCACAGCATATCCTGACAGCATTTATCCAATGGGCAACCCAGGGAGAGCTCGGCTCCCACAACTTAAATTAATGTGCCCAGTAAATGATTTTTCTTATCATTGCCTGAACAGGTTTTCTGCCACTGGGTCAGCTCTAGCTGTGGTCTTTGCTGTCTCAGGGGAAAAAAAAACCAACATATGTTCTAATACAATCCCACTTTCCTTTATCTGTTCTGATCGCTCCTTAGTTCTTATTCACTGTTTCTGCATGGAAGGAGAAGGTCTCCTATTCTGCTCCCTCTGTGGCTAGGAGATAACTACCCTCCAGTCTCCATAGGTCTAGAGGTGCATCTCAGACATGTACCCCTTAAATTTAGATCCTTATCCAGGACACTTAAGGATATCCAGGGGACCATGAGTATGTTCTTGGCCCCCTAAGCAGCCTGAAGTGTAGAAAAATGTGCACTGAATTGCAATTATTGTTACGATAGATCATAACAATAATCATAATAATAATGTGTTTATTGAGAACTGTAATGTACCAGGCATTACAAACAGCACACAATTAGACACCATCCCTCCCCAGTGGACCTATTATATTTGTGGAAGCGAAGTAAGACCTAAACAAAAGGAACAACAGAAATGAACTGCAGAGAGAGTAGAAAAAGGAAGAAATAATTTCCTTTCTGGTTCCTGCCTAGCAAAGGCATCTCTTTCTCTCTCCATTGCCCGAGCCACACTGCCCAGTCTTCACTTTGCTCAGGGTTTTTCTTTGTGCTGTCAATTTCATAAAATATCAAGTAAGAGGGTTTGGAAGAGGAGGGACATCTGGTTTGGAGGCAAGACACCAGGCCTGGAGATGTTGACATCAGCTGAAGTTCTGGGATAAAGGTACAAGACAGATCCTGTTGTCTCCACTCCTGGCTTCAGGCAATGCTGTGGAAGCATTGCCTCCATAGGCCCTGGGCCAGGCTGCAGAGAAAACCCAGGGGGTGGGGGAGGCTAGAAATAGAGGTGTGCAGATCTGTGTGAAGACCAGCAATTTTCAGGTCTTTTGTGTCTCATATCCTATGGTGTAGAGCAGGGAGGTCCAAATGCAGATTGTAACAGAAAGAAAACATGTACACAGGCGGTGGGGGGGGAGGGGACAAAACAGGAGAGAGATGTGTGGGCAGTGGAAGAAGAAGCTGGGATCCCAAGCCTGTGGCTGCCAGACACTGTCTGCCTGGTGTGTCATGTTCTTCCAAACTCAACCCACACTCTCAGAGGAAACAGGTGTGCCTTCAGAACTCTGCTGAATTCTGACACTGCATGAGAAGGGACATTGTGCTTAATAATTGTGAATGTCCCTAGTGTCCCCTACGGGGTGTCAACCATCTGGGAAAGTCACGTATTTGAAGGACAGGAGTCACACTGTCATATTTTTGTATTTTTCTCACACTATTGGCTGAGCAAGCATCCTCTCCAGCTGCGTTTGCTGTGTGCCCTGCCCTGTGCATAACAAGCCCAGCAAAAGCCTGTTAGGGACGCATAAAAGACAAAAAAAATGGAATGACATCTCAAGGTATTTGTGTTCTGATTAGTATACGGATATACACACATGTAAGGAAATTGTCCAATGTCCAGTTCCATTTCCCTGTGATGATTCCTATGGTTTCTCCATGTGCTTATGACTCATCACAACACATTATGTAGATATTGACTTGCTTATATTTTATTCTGCGCAAGACCAGACTTTGTCAAACTGGATTTGTAACTTTGTTTGTACCTCTGAGACGTTGTGGACCCCTCACCACCATGACCACCACCAGAACTGCTTTTGGCATGCAGCACTGCTCACTATGTACTGAGTGAGACAACACCTCAGTTCACATGGCCTTAGTCAGAGCAGTGTCACCTTCCTCTGGACTCCCCTTATCTTCTGTGCTTTTCTTCTTGACTTGCTTAATCAGCCTAGTCTCATCTATGACCTGCAAGAGACAGTGTAGCCTAGTGGTAAAGAGGCAGCTGTATTGGCGTTAGAGAGATGGCTCAGTGGTTAAGAACACAAGAACATACTTCTGCAGAAAGCTTGAGTTTGTTTCCCAGCACCCGTTTCAGGGGTCTGACACATGTAAACCCATCTGACATTCTCTTTTTACCTGTGGGAACCTGCACTCATGTACACTTACTTGAACACATACATGAAAATAATAAGAATAAATATTAAAAAATAAACTTAGGCAGCTATATGACTTTGAGAAGCCACTTTATCCCTAGTTTGTAAGGTAGGGAGGAAGACACGGGTACTTGATGGAGTGTGGTGAAGCTTACATGAGCAGTGAATGATGTGTGAGTTGAAGAAAAGCTTGGCATGCAGTGTTATGTAATTGGTAGCTTTTATTCTCCAAATCATGAAGGGTACTATTATAGGTTCATTTGTGTCCTCTGAAAAGATACGTTCACATCTAACTGCTCAGACCAGCAAACATGACCATAATGGGAAGTAATGTCTTTGAGAAGGTTAATTAGGTTAAGAGGGAGGCAAACTGGAGGAGTGTGGACTCATGCAACGGTGCTAGTTTTTGCAAAAGGAGATAAATTAAGATTTACATTGAGGAAGATGTGAAGACACAGAAGAACACAAGAGAAAATTCCACGTGAAGAGAGAGAGAGAGATTGAAGTGATGTGTCTGTAGGAAGGGTATACATAAGAATGCTGGTTCTTGAGGTACACAGAGCAGATTCTCCTCCAGAACTTCTAGAAGGAACTGTTACTGTCAACATCTAGATTTTGGACTTCTAGCCTCCAGAGCTATGAGAGAATAAGTATCTGTTGTTTATAACTACCTAGTTTATGGTGACTTACAGGCCAAGGAAGTGCTGTCCTGGATATTCACCGAGTATCAAATGGTAAGAGTGCTTGGATGGTAGAAGACGTTAGTCAATGAACATGTGTTCAGTTGTAGATAACCCACCATGAAGTTATTAATGTAAGTATAGAATTATGGGGTGATTTTCACAAAAGTAGAGGTTATCAGCACATTTTATGTATTGACTACTGTAAATTAAATAACAAGTGTATTTTCTCTCATTCAATTGGATGATTTTAATCATGTTGTGAGATATAATTGGTGTGATGACAGTGCACATCCACATAACTTTAAAAATAGCATACATGAAAGGGAACTTTCCATAGGGGGTTACTACCTGCAAGGACCTGTTCTTGGCTCCATCTGTCAGTTTAGCCCCTGCATATACTGATTCCGTCCCATGCCTCTACGAGTTCCCTCTATGATATTTGGTAAATCCCAGTAAAAGCATTTTTAAATTAAGCAAATAAGTCAATATACACCAACTCATGTTAGGAGTATATGTAGGATTGTATTGATCTTGAATAGGATTTCATTCATAAACATTAAAAGTGGTCTGTTATATGCCTGACATTATCCTGGAAAAGAGGCAACGGTGAATGAGACAATAAAAACAATAGTTAAAATTTTTAAAAAGCTGATTTTTTTGTTATCGTAATATATATATATATACATATATAAAATTATATGAATACACATAAACATATAATTATACCTTGGTCTCATTCACTATTCCCTGTCCCTCTATAACTGGTCCTCTTTCCCCTCCCAAATAGTCCCCTGGTCTACTTTCAAAACATATCTTTTCCATTATCCTCTTTTGTCTCCTCCCCCTTTAGACTCCTTTCCTCTCATAGTCACTTTTCTACTTTTATTTCCTAAACACACACACACACACACACACACACACACACACACACACACACACACATTAAACGGGTGCTTTTGTGCCCACACCATGCTATTGTTACTATAGCTATGTAATATTGTAGTATTATTTGAGTTCAGGTATTGTGATGCCTCCATTTTATAAAGTCTTTATTATATTTCAGTCAATGTACTTATTACACTGCCTCAGATCTGCTAAGTAACTCAGGGTTCAGTACATCCATTGCCCAGAGGATGAAAGCAGCCCTCCTGGGACATAGACATTACCCAGGTCACAGGTTAAGTGGCAGAGACCCATTTTTGTACCTGGGTAATCTGATTCCTGAATTCTTTAACCACTGCGCGCACACACACACACACACACACACACACACACACACACACACACACACACACACAATATCCCAGTGGAGTTTTGAGTGTGGCAGTAAAAAAGGCAAGCAGAGAATCACCCTGGTCACGGGAACAGCACAAGTACAGCACTTCCCCATGAAGTCACTGTTGCCCCTTGGTGGGAGAGAGGAGGGACTGGCACCTGTGGTTGATTCATCTTTGCAGCAGCTGCTCTGCTTTGGTCCAGGTGCCTGGTCTTAGGGGGAAGCTTCTGTGTTTGGAGGTTGTGCAGCTGCCTGCCAGGCAGAGACATAGTCTGCTTCCCCGAGAATGTTCAGTGGGGCACCACAGGAGAGCAGCCTGAGCTGGGATGGCCACATACCCCACTAGTCTCTGACTCTGGAAATTTCTCTCTTGCTATCCTCATTGTCTTGTCAGACCCAAGAGATTCAGAGTTTCCTGACTCCAGGCAAGGTCCATATTTTTGTAGTTAGTAGGAAAATATCTTTTTGTCCCTTTCAAAGACATGAGATCCAAGCTGAGAAGCTGTGCGATTACGGGAGAGCGATCACCTATCTGCACAGTGCAGCTGCCAGCCTTCTCTACAGTAGCTGTAAGGTGATGAAGTCCTCACGAGGACTTCCAGAATCTTTTTATATCTTCCTGGAGTCTGCGCACCTGACTTGCTCATGGCCCGATTGATTTTAGAGATTGACAATCAGCACATATTCTGTTACAGAACCCACGCGGTTGTGGCTCAGGGAACTCACTGCTGTGAGCATTGTCTCCAGCTTCGCTGAAATTCCCAGATGTGGCCTTTGAAATTTTCGCGCTCAACAGTTCCCCCACTCCACTGAAGCCTTGAAAGAGGATACGCCTGAAAGAGGTCTATTTTTAGTATGGAGTTGGTTGTGAAGAGATCATGAGTGGGAGAATTGGCTTCTAGGAAACTACATAGTCTCAAGCTGCCATTTGATTGTAACACCCCCTACCCCCCCACATGCCCCCCCACACGCACCCCCACCCTGCCACCTAGCATCCCCCTCCACCTTGTCAATTTTTTTAAATTGCACGCTACTGTTATTTGGAATAAATTTCTCAGTTCTTAATCCTACTAAATCCAAGCCTATCAATATGCAACTGGAAACTTGCAGAAAGTGTGCTAACAATAATAAAGTCAGAACAGCATTTGAAAGTAAATCTGCTATTTGATCCAACTCTATCACTTTCCACCTGATATCCTAGAAAAATGCAAACTCTCAATCCTTCTGTTATACCTTAATAAAAGGAGAATAAACATAATACTATCTGTTTATTTTGTAGTCTTTTTGCAGAAAAAAATATATAGGAGACTGTTTTGCAAGTTGTAAAATATTGTATAAAGCTTAATTATATTTACAGAAATGTATATGGATTTTATTCCCTTTTAAATTATTCATTTTCTATCTCTTTTTGTAGCTTGGAGAATGAAGTGTTTGATTATAATTCCTTGGAACTGTGTGTACATTCACATCAATTATTTCATTTTGCTCCCACACCATGCCTGCTTTGCCCTACAGAACCCATTGTGAGATTGAGTTGTCTGATATTTAAAGTAAGTTGGGCTCTAACTTCTAGGACTTTTGGTATTTATTTATTTTCTGGTTGCACTTATTTATGTGTGAAGTTCTGGAGATGGTTACAATGAGTAATGGGCAACATGGATTTATTTATAACATTTACTCTGGATTCTGAAGTTTGTAACCATGAGAGTAGGTTGTTCTGGAAAGGAAAGAGTCACAGTGTCCAGGGAGGGGGATCAGTATTCTCTGAAGGTGTGGCATGTTTAGAGCATGAGATGAGGATCCTTTTTGAGAATCTTCTATCTTAGGTGGCCATCTAGTTGCCTTTCCTATCACTATGATAAAATACCCTGACCAAAGCACCTTAGGAGAGAAAGACAGCTAGTCACATTAGTCAAGAGCAGAGAGAGAATGGATGCATGCTTGTGTTTGGCTCTTAAATGGTTCAGTGTCCTCTGCATAGAGAGTGGTGTCACCTACAGTGGGCAGGTCTTCCCATCCCATTTCACTCAAGACAATCCCTCACAAATAGGTTCACAGGCCAACCTAATCTAGACCGACCCTCATGAAGATTATCTTCTAATGTCATTCTAGATTGTGTCAAGTTGACAAACCATTTAATTATCACAAGTTGACTCCTTGGCAACTTGACACAACATAGAATCACCTGTAAAGGGGAGTCACAATGAAGAGTTATCTGGAATGGATTGGCTTGTGAGTATGCCTGTGAGGAATTTTCTTAGGTGGATCAATTGAGGTGGGAAAATCTATGTTGGATATGGGTCACACCATTTCATCATCTGGGCTCTGGGCTAAGACTGGAGAAAGCCAGTTGAGCACTAGGAATCTGTCTTAGTTAGGGTTTCTATTATTGTGATGAAACACCATGGCCAGAAAGCAAATTGAGGAGGAAAAGTTTTATTTGGCTGATACTTCAGCATTGCTGGGCATCACTGAAGGAAGTCAGGATAGGAACTCAAACAGGGCAGGATCCCAGAGGCAGGAGCTGATTCAGAGGCAATGGAGGGGAGCTGCTTACTGGTTTGTTCCCAATGGCTTGCTCAGATCACCTTCTTATAGAACCCAGGATCACCAGCCCTGGGATGGCACCACCCACCATGGGCTGAACTGTCCCCCATTGATTACTAAATGAGAAAATGCCTTACAGCTTGATTTCAAGGGGGAATTTTCTCAGCTGAGACTCTTTCCTCAATGATGACTCTAGCTTGTGTCAAGTTGACACACAAAACCACCCAGTACAGCATCCCTGCATGAATTCATTCCTCTTTTCTCATAAATGTGAGTGCCATGTAATTAGTTCTCTCAAACTCTTGTCAATGTGACTTTCCTCCTAGGATGGACTGAAACCTGGAACCATGAGCAAAAATAAACTCCCCCACCCCCAAGTTGTTTTTGTGAGGGTATTTTCTCATAGCAATAGAAAACAAACAAACCGAAACCAAGACAGTTGGCTTAAACTGAATAACGATGTCTGAACCCTCGTGTCTTGAGAGAGGCTGGAGTTGAGTCCAGAGGTGGTGTCATGCTTGGGGACACCACTAAACTGAGAATTGGAGGCCACTCTAGGAGCACTGCTTATTTTTAAACATGCCACTTCCCTTTCCAGGATTGGCCAGCTACTTACTTCCCTATTTAAATTAAAATGTTTTATTACAGCAAAATACACATAACATAAAATTGACCATTTTAATCATGTCTTGATGCACAGTTCAGTGGCATTAAGTACATTCTCATTATTATGCAACCATCACCACCATCCATCTCCAGGGCTATAAGGGTTGTTTTTAGAGAGAAATGAAATCATTTCTGTGAAGGCTTTTAGAAGAGCATAATTCACCATAGGAATGCAAAATATTGTCATGCTTCTTATTGCCCAATAATTTAGCAGAAGGGGCAAAGGTCACCTTCAAAGGGTTGCTTTACTTGTAAATGATTGGAGAAGGCCGAGCAAACGATCTCTTTTGAAGGAATCAAATTAGTGGAGATGCCCCAGGGATTACCTGTAGCAATTGAAGTCATGCCCAACTTGAACTTTCAACAAATTTGCATCAATCACTTCCTCATTTGAGCCTAGACTTAGAAGATATCATTTCCCCCCTGCTGCACATTTGAAATGAGTGGGTCAGGAAAGCTGAAGAAGTCAGGAGAGGGAGAGAACACATGAGGCCTAATGAATCCGTCTAAAAATAGTTGAGAGAAAGAACTCTCCCAAGTGTGATTTTGAAGTTCTCACAGATGCTGGGTGGCCTTCTGACTTTATCCCAACCAGTTCTTCCATCCTGAGTTCTCAGCAAGGTTTGTCTACTTTGTATAGTACAATGCAGCATGGCCCTGCACATTCATTAGTAGATAAACACATGAAAGCTGAATTAAAAAGAAGACAGATGTGGAAATGATGTGCTCCTTTTGAGAACACAAATCAGATGGCTTGGGTCTGTGTCTGAGTGTTTTATTTTCACCAGTTTCTGTGGAATTAAATTTGGACCGAATGGTCATTTGTGTCTAGTGTCCAATTCTTTACTCATCTAGAAAATGAAAGTAAAAAGGTGGGGTATGCATTTGTGCTCTTCAGGACTGGGGATGATAGTCCAGTAGGAAAGCTCTTGTCTAGCACAGATAAGCCATAGACTTAATCCCCAGAACTTACAAAAATAAGAAAAATAAAACAATTCACAGGACTCATTCTGCTCTGACGGCGTGCACACACCATGTGCCACGGTAATGAGATTGGTTTACAAATGCACCATGAGAGAGAAACAGGAAAATGTAATGGTAGTGATGACAAGGGACAACTACTGGCATTTATTAAGAGCTTACTGTGCACACAGCCTTTCATGAAACACGTCAACTAACTCACTTCTTACTCATCAAGCTCATTAATGCTTGAGACGGTTATGCAAATTGTCCTAGGTCATACGGCTAATGAAGGTGAAAGCTGTGTTCACATCCAGTCCCATTTTACTCCTAAGCCCAAAGACCACCCTCCATCCTCAGTAGAAATAGCAAATTTGACCCACTTTCTCCAGGAAAAAGTCATAGAACAAAACAAAAAAAGTATCTTCTTATTTGTCTTCTTCTCCTTTACATTATAGTTTCTTCACTAATTTTTCCTCCTTTGAAAAGGAATATATAGAAATCATATTTTGATTTGTTACAGATGTCAAAAAGAGTTTAAAACAGTATAAGCAATTAAATACCAATGTTCTAGCTGAAGAAGAGGCTCCTCCCATCTAAGTGGTGTTCCTAATGGACCCTGTTCTCAAGAATTCATATTTGCCTCTGAACTCAGCAGGTGTAGCTTTCCTTGATGCCTCACTGACGTTGTTCATTGCCAGTGGTCCAACCTTTTACATGAAGAAGTCTTGCAGAATAGATGAATGATCTCCACATGGGAGAGGTAGGCTGATAGAAAAGTAGGTTTGGTAAATGCAAGGAGATGAGAAAGAAGTGCCTGGCATTTGCCTTGCATGCTACTGGGATTAGGTTGAGGAAGCCTGGTTGAAAAGTATTAGACAAGGATCTGAGGGTGTACGCACAGCCTGAACGGCACTGTCTTTCTTATAGTGGGATAACAAAACAATTTAGAGCCTCGAAAACTTGTTTTGAAAATTGTGTGTATATAATATATACACGATATATATATATATAATATATAAAATTAATACATATATAATGTATGTGTATACACACAGACACACACACACATACATACACACACACACACACACACACACACACACACACACACACACACACACATGAAATTGTTTTGTGTGGAAATAACAGGGATCTGGCTTCTCAAGGGGCCACATTGTACCACAGAGGGCAGCCCTGAGAGAGACCACTTCTAAGGTAAACATGAGAGCCCAAGCTTGGAAATGTCAGAGAGAGGGCCTCACTTGCCATGAAGGATGTCTGAGTTGTGTGCTGGCTCTTGTCATTTGTTAGGAGTCTGTCATCCCTCAGCTCAGGTCCCTGTCAGCAAGCCTCCTCCATTTGTTTCTCGGGAGCTTGCTCTTGACAACAGAAGCAGGAGGTGACAGCGCAGGGCTGGAAAAACTCAAATCTATCATCGCTGTTAGAAAATAGTTCAGAGAACATGCCATACTAATGATGGGTAGAAGGCATCCTCTTCTTGAAGAAATGCCCTCGCTGCATCAAGATTTAATGGAATGCCTGTACCTTTACCTGGATCAATATGAGACCTGGCAATTGAACAGCCTCTCTGTATCTTTTGTAAAAATTGCGTTGAAGGTACTTTTCCACTCTGTCACTCAAAGTCCTTTTTAGAAATCCTAGTGATTGCAGTTCCACACTGTCTCACAGTGAATTTCTGCTTAAGTTTGGTTTCAAGCACAATGCTGTCTTTGCTGGTGAATTTGTATGTGTTCTGTTTTTAGAGAGCAAGTGACACAAGCCAGTGTCCTTCCATTTGCCTTAGCTAGCACAAACTTAGAGACAAATGCAACGTGTTATCTGTTTAGTACCAGGAATGTACCCTCCTTCTGTTCCCTCCAGATGATGTATTTTGCCTTATCATTAAAAGACTTACTTTATGGTGTTGGGCCAATGTCCCTCAGTAGGCAGGTAAAAGAGGAATAGAGATGATTGGTTTTTGTTTGTTTGTTTTTGCATATTTACCTGTATACCCATCTGTTCTTATTTGTATCTGCTGTAACAAAGCAATCAATTCCTGTCAATGATCAAGGCATAGTGTTGCATCTTACTGATGCCTGAGAATAAAAAATACAGACAATAACTTCAGTTCTATTTCAATCTTCTTTACTTTTTGAGCAATCCTGGGCAAATTGCTGAATTTCTTAGAATTGTATTTTCCTAATCCATTAAAGATAAAATACCTAACTCTCAGATTGTTTAGAGTGTTAAATGGTGTAATGCATGTAAAAGAACTTTTGTGACATATAGTATTATTAATAATGAGGTAACTGGGTTTCTGAGAATATATTGCAATGCTTTCTAGAGATTCTGGATACACTTCTTAACTTCACTAACAAACTTTCTTCCCATAAAGTACATCCTTGGAATAAATCTTATGTTTTTAAAAAATAATGTTTGTTTTTATTTATTCTTTGGGAATTTTATATAATGTATTTTGATCGTATTCATCTCTCTCCCCCAACTCCTCCTAGATCCTCCCCTACCTTCTTTCTACCTACTCATCTTTTCTCTGTGCATGTCTCTGTCTCTGTCTCTCTCTGAATCCTCTGTGGCTTTTTGTAGGTTACTCTGAGAGCTGAGGACTGAGCAATTGCATAGAGGCTGCCTTGGTAGAGGAAAGGCTGTCTGCTTCCCAGTATTCCCAGTTCAAATATCCTTAGAAGTCTTGAAGAACAGTTATCAATAAGATACTGAGCTTCCCAGGAGCTCTGGGCATACCAGGCAACCAACCATAGTAATAGGGAACACAGCTACAGACAGATCTCCTTGTGGGCTTGTAGAAGCATCACTGGGAGGTCGTTTTGCAGCCACAAATGTGTCTCCAAGGGTACATATGACTGCACGGGACCATTTATCTTGGCTGCCTGTCCATGCTGCTCAGCAGGGTCACCAAGTGTATGCCAGGTCTTTCCAGAAAGCCATCCATTGTGGAGCTGTTGACTTTCATCATACAGCAGATGTTTCTTTCCCTTTCTCTTCCCCAAACTTCTTCCACTGAGTCACGCAGGTGGGTAAATCTTCCCCCCACTGCATCCACATGCTGGGGAAATTGGCTGGCTCTGCTAAGTGTGATTGAGCCGTTTGTTTTTAAGCTGCACATAAGCATTGGACGAGATTTATAGCACTTTCCTTCTTGCCGAATCGACCCACTGGGAGCCATTAAAGTTTTATTGCTCTCTGCAGTTGCCTGGCCAGAGTGGAATTGAGGGGGCCTGCAGTTGGAAAAGCTTTTTCTTCCATTGGCTTATTCACCAGAAATTTTGGGGGTATGTGTGCCTTTTGTTCAGTCTCCTCCTTTTGGTCCCAGCCCTGTGTCAAACTGCTTTGAACTTTTGGGTTGACTCCCTTTGTAACGGTGCACTCAGGCTTTCTACTCTGTCGTGTCTTCTCTGAAGTCCCATCACTCCAATGGAGTCCTATGTGGATCAACTAAAGGCCATGGTTCTCTCCTTGTAGTCCCCTTATTTTGGTTGGCTGAACTCAAGACTTTTTCAATGTCAGTGGTCTCCACCTCACTTTGGAGACCCACTTTCCTGCAGATTTTCATCTGCCTCTTCAGGTTGGGTCAATGGACAGAAGTTCTTGCTATAAATCCTAAAATGTGAGAATCCTTAATCTGCAAGAAGGATCAGAAATCTTCAGTACAATGTGAATTGAGTTGAGCATGAACGTTAGAATGAGTAATGTCTTATAACAGTGTCCAAGTGAAGGATGTCTGGGCTTTGGGAGCATTTATTGACCTGTGATGGTCAAAGCTCAGCCAAAGTTATTCCAACTGTGTAAGATACAATGTGTGTTAGTAAGAGATAGTAATAATAACAACAACCACTACCATTGAAACATGTTCCATTTGGGGCTGCACTAAACACTTAGATAATTCTGTTTTTCATTCTGAGAGAAACCTTACAAAATAGATATAAGGAAGTCAGATCTGAGCAGACACATTGAGTAGCCATGCTATCTGCAAGAAGCCCGTTGGGGGTTAGAAGACAAACAGAGGCTCCAACCCAGACGTGCGATCTCTCTGCTGCTCTGTCAGCTGTGGGAAGGGCTACATGGTGATGTCTCCTTCAGAGTAAATTCAAGCTGTTGTTACGTTTTATGCATAGAAGCCACATTTTAGGATCAAAAGCCTTGTAAGATTCTATCATCCAGGGTAGGGATTTTGACATCTTTATTTTTTTTTAACCATAATTTCTTTATTGATTCTTTGGGAATTTCACATCATGCACCCTAATTCTGCTCACCTCCCAGTCCCCCCATATCCTCCTCTTACCTCTGTAGCATGCCCCCAAAAAGAAAGTTAAAACATTCAAATCAAACAAACAAAAACAAGAATAAAACAAAACAAAACAACAACAACAAGAATCACCTCTTTGTTCTTCCATCTTTCCTGCCTCTCCAACACCTCTTCATTCGTCCTGGTGGCATTGGGAGCTGTGGTGTGTCACACAGTCTACCCTTTTGTCCAGTCAGCTTTACTAGCAAATGTTCATTGCAATGAGTCATTGCTCTGGTTCAAGGCCTCTGGTTTCTGGTATGTTTGTCATCCTTCTTGTGGGAAATCAGTCACAGAAGAGCTAAGAAGGTCAGTTGTTATCCATAATATTCTCCAGGTCACTAAAGGATGAGAACAGAGTGAGAGCTGTGTAGTAAGGTCAGAGTTCTAGGGTCCAATTCTTACTTCTGCCAATCACTAAGTAGATAAACTTAGCCTTCGATGTCCCTCTGTTTCCTCATCTGTTACATGAGGATGATACTTTAAAAAAACTACTTTGCCTGTATTGCAGCCTCTAAAGCACTGGCTACTCAACCTAGAATATAATAAATCTTCAATAAAATGTAATGTTTACTATCTCCCATATTAAATTACCAAGGCAATTCACATGTATCCCGTGTTGGGTCTCAGGGTTTTGGGGAAAGGTTAGTGGTATATGATAACTTAATTAAGATGGTATTATCAGGCAGAGAGAAAGCAAGGCGCATGCCCTGAAGCATTGGAATCCCCTGAAATGACCCCAAAGCAGAGTAGAGAACATCCAATGCCTCATTATATCCCCACTAGAAGCCACTACTTTCTGCTTGCCATAGACTGAACCCGGGAATCCTAAGGAGCCTTTCTGGGTTTGATTACAGTTTCCTTGAGAGAGGCACTGATTTTACTTTATCATCTGCCTGGCAGCTTGTTCCTGCGCTGCAGTCCTCTCCTGTGTTGCCAATCTTTTGCCTGACACACCCAAAGGGGAGGAGCTAGAGAGAACATCTGTCCCTTCCTCAAGTGTTTAGTGCATTTACACTTTCCTTGTGTCCTCAGGAGAGCAAAATTAAGGAGGAGGCACTTGATGTGAGTGATACTCCATGAGTGTGTCTGTGTGTCAGATAAGCTCCTCTCCTTTTAGCCTTCATTATAATACAATAATTCTAGTTGTAAGCATGATTGAGGTAATTATAATCAGAATTGTATCGGTGTTTGCTAGGGGCTAGCCATGCTACCAGGCAGGTGACAGTTGTACTGTAAGCGAACATCCACTTCAGAACTTCCCCTAAAGCTCAAGACTAGAAACCAGGGACAGATGTCCCTCCGTGGTTTGTCCCGTGTGTGCCCCTCTCGTTCACAGCAGGGTTACCACCTTAACTTTACAAAGCTAGTTGTTGCATAGGTCCCTTTGCACATGGAGGACCTTCCAGAAGAAATGCTCTGAACTGCCATCTCCATGGGAGATTTATGACTCTGTGAAGTTCCTACCTGAGACAGATACATCCTTACAGAATTTCTGAATAACCCCCAAACCCATCTTTCATTTGATTCCCAGTGCTTATGACTTTACGTGATCATGTGAGATGCTGGAGAGACCTGACCTCTTCGTTAGGAGCTTGGGCCATGTGAATGAGGCTTTTGTCTGTTTTGTTCATCCCATGTTTCCACCTGGGGAAATGGTTGGGATATAGCAAGCTGTGCACAAATATTTACAGAATAAATACAAATACTGGGTGAAAGAATTAATCAACTAGCACATGGCTTAGTTGGGCAGATTAGCTTCCTAAGCTCAAATGTCTGGTGAGTTTGTTCCGAACCTTCTAGTGAACCATACGGCAGTCAGGGAAGCCTACATCCCTTCAATGTCCTGAGAGGCCAGGGAGGTGTTCATACCTTCAGTGCCCTGAGAAGCCAGCTAAACTGAGGTGGGACAGGCAGGCAAGAGGCCCATAACTTTCGTTTGTGGACAAAAGTCAGATTAGATGACACACAGGCTGTGTCTGTTCCCTTGTCAGTCTTAGGGTCTCTTTGTGAAATGGGCCAACACTGAACCCTTCAATGTCATGCATGTGGCATCTAGCCTTTGTATTGAGACCAGACCATTGATTGGTTATATGGTAGTTCTTCCATACCACAGACAGGGCCACTCTAAGCTCTGAGCCTAGATCGGTTTTCAAATTCAAGCCAGGCACTGTCTCTTCCTAGGAATTATCTCAGAAAGCCTGGCCAGGTGTTTGCAAACATTTGTGTGCAGTATATCAGGAAGAGTTCATGGAGAACCAGAAGATCTGACCAGCTACCTCCAGGGCCAGTTTACAAACAGACCCTTCATCTCCAGAACCTGTGCCTTCATCTGAGATGGGAGGGTGGGCAGTACCCTGGGACACTTGAGGTCAGATCATCTTGCTCTGTCCTATCTGCTACTGTGATGCTTCCCTGGGCAGTGCTTCCCAGAATCCTCCTTGGCCCCAAGTGTCCAATCAGAGGGGAGAACAGGCAGCCTGGAAAGAGGTCTTGGAGAAGAGCAAAGAAATAAGGTATCTGGTAGCAAGCCATTGTTTAAGCCAGAGGTGCCTACCTCTGTTCTCAACCCAGTGAATGACACAAGTTCATGTGACTGGGAAAACAGAAGTTTTAAACCTTAAATTTGCTTTAGACCCATGTGCCTAGAGGAGTCTGTGTTCTTGTTCTTCATGTGCAGAGGCCCACAGGATAAAAGGTAATGGAGAGAGCCCTAGAGAGAGAGACAGAAAGGATCTGGGTGCTGTCCAGTATGTCTAATTTAATTACTTATCTCCTCCTAAAATTGTATATGGTACACTAGGCTATTAAATGCACCATAAGCAAACGGCTCTTGAAAAAGGAAGTAGATTTATTTGTTTTAGTTACCACTTCAACAAAAGTCTATTTCTTCCGCTAATTAAGACTCCATTCGCTAATTTAAATGCTATGCTAATTAAAGTATAATTCTGAAAATGTAAAAAGGACTTAAAAAAAATGAAAAAAAAAAAAAAACGGGGTTGGCCTTTAGGAATTACATTAAATTTATTGCATCGTAACAATGGTAAGCTGGGTAATTATTTCATTTGCCGCCCATGCTGGATCCCGGCTGCTGATTCATACCCATTCTCACACTTCAGCTCATTAACACACACTTCCCCTTTAGCTCATTAATGGGGCTTTTCTAGTGATGGTTTAAGATGAGTTGTGAGTTAGAACCTTGAAGCAATGTTTAGAATTTCCTCAGCTGGGCCACACAGTGTGGAACAAGCTGCTGCCTGACTTGATGTTCAGTGAGAGACTAGGGGAAAAAAGAAAGAGAGAAAGAACATCTGGGGTCCCACTTTGTAACTAACTGCATTAGCTCCTCTGCTCTCTCTAGAAGCCATGGTATTTTACAGAAGGAAGAGTTAATATCTTACAAAAAAAGAGTGTGTTTGTTTGGTTTGGTTTGGTTTTGGCTCAGTCATGTCTGGTATTTTGAAAATCTGACCTTAGCTCAGAGATAAGAGCAAGAGACATGGGCCTCTGGGGACCATCAGGGGCCTTCATGGCAAGGGCCTCCTCATCTGTCCTGGGAAACCTTTCAAGGGTTAAAAGCATTCCTGCTTGTGTGAGAGAAAAAATAGCTAGGGACAGGAACATAGCAGCCCACCCCCAACTGTCTCCCCCATTTGGAAGCTGAAGCGCCAGGGAGAATAGAACCCTGAACTCCCTTCCTTTGAAGCATGTGGTCCCTGCCTGCCAGTCAAGTCAACACAGAGACAAAGGTCTACTGGTTAATGTGGCCTAACTCCTAACTACCCCACAGACAGCGTGTTCTTAAGGCAAATGTTAGTCTCAGTTTTTGTGGGCCAGAGCTCAGTGCTGCTTTGGGTTTTTGTTTGTTTGTTTTGTTTGTTTGTTTTTTCTTTTTTGGTGTTTCTGGTTCCAACCCGTACAAGGCCACACTAAAAGCCACTCCCCGGCCTCCCTGCAGTCTGTGATCCCTCAGGGAAAAGAGTGGCTTCCTCACCTAACTCCTGCCCTGTCCTACTCATTACAATCTACCACATCCATCCCATAATCAATAAGGAAGAGTCTCCAGAAAGGTGTAGACACCAAAAAGTAGATGTGTCGTCCTGCTTGCTCAGCTTGGGCTCACAGTCTTCGGTGCAGAACCTTGATCTCAGACCTTCCCTCTCTGTCTGTGGTTGACACTGTGCCATTACTGGTTATGAGCACAGGGATTTTGGGAAGGTAAACTTCAAAGACTTGCTCAGACTCATTTGTCCTAGGGAGAAGTCACTTTCCACTTGAGAGGGCTGTGGAAAGTTTGGGTGGAGCAAGAGGCTTTCTCTTGAAAGGTCATAACTGTATTTTAATCTGCCTCCGGGCTCTGAGCTCAGCCTCCTGGCTATGGGCTGCCTTGGAGAGGCAGAGCCAGCGCCAGCGGGCAAGAGACCTTCCTTTTGGGGTAAACAACAAGAGCTAGAGTAGAAAGTGAAGCTCTTGAAAGAGTCAATTTACATCTCAATTTGGTTGTCTCTGCCAGAAAGGAGAGAGTTGGGCAGAGCGGATTGACTTCCCTTTCTCATCAGGATGGGTTGGCCCCTGCTTCCTGTTAGGGACTTTCTTGCCAACAGCTGAGTAAGAAGTTAGTTCTGTCAGCCTAAAGCCAGGATGTAGGCTTACCCCAGAGAGAGGCTGCCTTGTATAGGTCATGGCTCAGAAAGGAGAAAAAGGGGAGGTAGGCAAGAGGCAGGGATGGAAGATGTGAGGCAAAGAGATCATCCATTGGCTCTCTCTCATGGCAGAAATTACCTTTGCAGATGTATTAATCTGCAGAGATATAGGAACAATTATGTCAAAAGCCTCTCCAGAAACTGGATAGGATGTTGTTAATTCAATCGCAGCTAATGCAACCTTACATTCCATTGGCAGGCTATAAGTATACTTGTGTAGCTTTGAACCTTTGAAGATGCTGAGAAGAGGCCAAATTGAGGGTAGAGAGGATAGTGACTTTCAACAAAGATACACTGGTAAGGCAAGGGGGATGGGGATGACAACATTTTGGGGCCTTGCCTGCAGGTCCTTTCTGTGATGGGAAGATTGGTCAGCTTGCTCTACTTCCACTTACTATAGTACAGACCTTTTGCCCAAGGCATAGAGAATGGTTGCAGACTCTAAACCTTTAAAACAGGACAGTCTCAAGTGGCAGATTGTATATTCCTGCTTATTTACCCTTAACACTGAGCAGATGATTCTAACTCAATTAAGATTTGGATGCTTCCTTCTAAGAATTGGAAACACTGCTTAGTTTCTAATGCTTGCTCCCTAAGAAAATGCCAGGGGATATGTCTGAAGGCACACTTGGCTTGATCTCAGGACAGAGCTCCTGAGTACATTTTGTGAGCAAATATTTGTCCAACATCTACTAATGTGCTGGTCTGTGTATTTGACACCAAGAAGCATGTGGTGGTCTGGGAAACAAAATAAGATTTGATCTATGCCCTGTAACAGTTGATGGCTGAGAGGGAGTTCATATCTCCTGGGGTTGAGAGCAAATTTCAGGTGGTGTGACTCTGTTCCTATTGCTGGGACACTAGCTGTGACTTTGGGTGAATAAACCAAGCTTTTACAATCAAAGGAATGATATGAGCAGAGTCATTGCAGTGAGGTGTTTGATTGAGGGTGGGGCAGGATAGTGGGATGAATGGATGAGTCCCTCTGGGCTTGGGGGCTGATGAAGGCATACATATGGCATATGACTTCAGCATGAAACAAAAGTCCTGCTTCCCATCCTCATGTGCAGCTAGGGAAATGAGTGGAGACAGCTTAGGAGCATCACTTGGGTGTCTGGACAGATGCTGATGCTCACAACAAAGATGAGGACCTCAGGGGAAGAGTGAGGAAATGGCAAAGGGGAGAAGTCTTCCTTTATCCAGGTGAGGTGCACAAAGGCTTCCCTTCCCGATGCCTGCAGGGTTACTCTGAGATGTGGCTTCTGTTGCTCAAGCCAAGGAGGTCGCCTAGAAGTACTGAGGGTCAAAGAAGTGACCGGAGCAGGATTCCAGTAACAATCTTAAAAACCCTTTCAGAAGAAGGGTAAAATAAATCTGGCAGGATGCCCTCCCCTTCCCCTGCCCTCTCCCCTCTGAGGCCTCCCCTTTGTCAGGCTGGGTGGAACAGGGTGACAGGACATCGATTCGTAGGAGATAGATGGAAGGAAAAGCCCTCATGCCCACTGAATCAATGCCCCCTAAAAGACTGCACTGAACAGGATTAAAGGTTGAAAGACATTTATTGAGGGGCAACTCTGAGTGTATGTTTTATTAGTCAGGCCCGGTACTGAGTTTATAGAAATGCCCAGCCTAGACGTTGCCAAGAGCAATAAATCAGGGCTTTCTTCTTTGGTTGGCTGCCTGTTCAGTGATGTGGGGTGTGACCCCAGGCCAGAGTATGGAAGAGAGGGTTGTCTTCAGGCCATCTGAGGTGGGCCAGAGTCTGGAGGAAGGGATAAAATCCCTTCTAGTGCCTACTCCAGTTATTCACAAATGAGATCAATGCACGTTTATCGCATTGGTAGATAGCTCTGGGCTCTGTCAGAATTACGATGTCCCCCCGTCTCTCCCGCCAAAATCATTTGTCTAGCCTTTTGCCTGACTGACTCAGAAGCTATTACATGTATGGCATCCACACAGCTGGCCATTAATTGGAGGCCAGAGCTTGATTAACGAGTATTATGCTAATGCTGGGTCAGGGAGCAGATTATGTGTAAAAGACCAAAACAGAAAGCCAAGTCAAAAGCAATAACACCACCTTCCATCCCACTGCCTCCCAAAATAAGTTGGCAGCCAGAGGCAAGAGGAGAAAGGCATACTGATGAGGCACACTTGCCTTCCTCCCAATCCTTTGCAGTGTCTTGGGCTTGTGATATCTATGAATCTCCAAGGAGCAGCTGCAGGCACCCTAGAAAAAGGTACCCTCAAAAAGAGTGTTTGGAGGGGGTGCCGGTGACTCTGGGGCTCTAGTTAATAGGAGTCATATTCTCGGACTTGTGTCTGTTTTAAAACTCTAAAAACACAAGCAGATGATAAATGTGCTGTTGTGAATGTGCTCACATAAAGCATGCCCAAGCAGTGGACTTGGTAAGGGAGTTCAAAATCTGTCACTCACTCCTTGAAAGCGCTGGCACTTTAAGTAAGTGAAATTCTCTTCATTCACTTCTTATCGGCCAGTTGTGAGTTTCTCTCCCTCTTGCTCCTGTTCTCATCCTCTCCCTTGAACTCCAGCCCCCTGAAGTTCTTTCTTCTGTCCCCCCTCTCATCATGTTCCACACTTTGCAAAGGAGTGTACCCCTTTCATGATGTCAGTCATCAGGGGTATCTCCTTACGCTTTCAGTGCCAGCGTGGCACTATCCTTCTCTAAGCTCTGGGTATTCGTCACAGCCACACCAACCAACAGCATCAAATATTGCTCTGTGTGCACCATGATCTGTGCTGAAGTTGTCTTTCATCGTTGTCTTGGTTACTAGCTCACATGAATTTGATTGACCCAGTGATACAGAAGCATACTTCAGCCTGGGCTCACACTGCTCCAGTTCATACAATTTCTAAGACATCTCTATCTTCTAAGTGGCTTCGTCTGCCACTTATTAAAATCTGGATCCTACCTATCATTCTGTTACAGTTTTTCCCAGCACTTACCACTGTGTCCAATTACTGCCTACACTGCCATTCCTAAGCAGAATAGATCTCTGCTCTGAGATGGCTGGGCTTCCCCACTGAGACTCCTGTATGTGGCAGTGATGACTCATTTTACTCTAGGAGGAGCTGATGTTTAGGTCCCTCATCCTTATTCCCCATTCTGGGTCTAAGGGCATTACCTGAAGAAGGTGACACACCCACACTTCCCTTGGTATGTGAGGAGGCAGGGACCTCAGCTCTCTATCCTGGAAATATGTTTTTATTTTTTTAGGTTATTCATAGATTTACATAGTAATATAATAAGACCATCTACAACATCACAAATGACAAGAAAGAGGCAAAGAGGCTAGCTATGTCAGCCAGCGAAGATCACAGCCATAAATGAAGCTGGCAGGCTGGGAATGGGAGGTAACAATATTGACCTGAACTGTGAAAATTGTATTCCTGATTTCAAGTGAAAACAACATGTAGAAAGATACAGAACAGGACAGGGATAGTTTAGTTAAGGCATCAATTAAAAACAAATCTTTCTACTGACACAATTTAAGGTAGCACAATATATAGTTACCTTAAAAGCAGACAAAACCCCAGGCAATATTGACATAACCTATACCGGGTATAATGTGTCTTCATTTATTCCATCAGACATATTACATTCAAGTGCAATATTACACTGAAAAGCTAAAAAATAAAAAAAGGACATGTTCAGAGGAGATCAAATTGGAAAATTAAAGAAACCATAACAAATGTGAATTACTAGAGGAATTATTTCCTTCAATGTTTTTTCTAAAACTGACATTATATGACTACCTTCCCCTCTACTTCCATCAAAGACCCTTTAAAATATTTTTCTTTTGGTTCTAAGTGAAATGACACCTTTTGGGACCCTTTTCAATGTATTTCATCTGAATTTACCACATCCCCACCCCAATAAGTAAAGTTTAAACAAACTATCAAATTTAATACAAGTATAGTTCGTGAGTAGATGAGTTGCTGAGTAAAGTTTTTCTTAAGGGTTATTCATGGGGGCCTCTGTTCTCATCTAGCCATAACTTGGGCATTATACTGACATCAAGAATTATTTTTCGATGGAAAAAACTCTAGGAAGGTGAAGGAAAAAATTCTGATGGAAAATGATTAATGATTGAAGGAATGGAATATATTTAATTTGGAAATGAATATGCTTTATGTAGACAACATTTGAAGCATTAAAAAAACTTGGATAAGTGGGATGGCATCTAACATCAGCTCAGTGAAGCTGAGGATCACAGGGTGGCAGCTCTCTATGGGATATAGCATTTTAGACATTTTAGCAACTAGTAATGCCTAGTAAAGAGCTAGCCTTGAAGGACTGAATCAAAATGATTGCCATGCAAGTGAGAGATGCTTGCAGGCACTCACACAGTGCTTCACTGGTGTTTCTGGGGCCATTTTCCCTATACCTCTTTGTGTTAATCTGGGACCACTTAGGAAACTAGGTATTTTTCAGTGGAGAGAATTTAACTTAGGGAATGAACTTCATGAGTATTCAGAGATTATCAAAGAGAGTTATAAAGCCTCCCCAGAGGTATCCATAGGGAATGGGTACCACTCTCAGAGATAGAGGACCAAGATGGGGTAGAGTTCCTCAGCCTCAGGAGCTCAGGGGAAGGGCCCTGCAGACTTACTGCTTCTTTGTATGAAAATAGGGTTCTCTGAAGGGTATGGATGTTCAGAAGAGAGCTAGACCACAAAGCAAGTGACATCATTGCTCATTTTGGTGTCTTCAGTTGTTGAACTTCAGAGAAAGCCAACTGGAAAACTATCTAGGAAATGTAGTTCTTGACACTCCAGCCTCAGAGTGTCAGAGCAGAACATGGGGTGCACATCAGGAGCAGTTGTCGACCACTGGCACAGGCATGCCTTCTGTTCTTCAGGATCCACACACATACTCTCTCACACACACAGGTTCCCCAAACAAGAACAGCCTCTCTAATTCCCCTTTGTTACCCATGTGCCAGGCCCTTTTCCTCCACTTGGTGACATTTCCTCCATGAAGACAGAATTACAAGTAGCCTAGCCATTTCTGTTTTATACTTCTATTCTTGGGTTTGGAAACACTAGATGGTATGCTCCCTGCTCTCTTTTTGCTTTCTGTCACTTTTCTTCTATTTTCTGCTTCCCTTCCTTCGTGTGTGTGTGTGTGTGTGTGTGTGTGTGTGTGTGTGTGTGTGTGTGTATGTGTGTGTGTATGGTGTATGTATACATGTTCCTGTGTGTGCATGTGTATGCACATTGAGGCAATACAACACGTCAATTGTAGGTGTCTTCCTCAATTAGACCCACCTTGCTTTTAAGGCAGGGCCTCTTCACTGACCCCAGAGCTCACCACTTCAATCTGGCAAGATTGGGTAGATTCTCCTGTCTCTGCTTTCCCTTTGCAAGGACTACAGGTGTACACCATGGCATCCAGCTTTTTATGTGGGTCCTGGGGATCAAATCTCATGCTCCACATTTGCCTGGCAAGTAATTTACCATGTGAACCATTTCTTTAGCTTCTTGCTGCCTCTTCTTGACGACCCTTTATTTCTCATTGTATAGAAAACACCTGCGATGCTCACAGTGGGTTCCTCGCTTTCATGCTTGTCAGATTTTGAAACATTAATGTTTTCGATACGAACAGCTTATTGTTGTCATGGCTGTTTTGTGCTATCTCACTCCATTGCACTGATTTTCTTTGTACCCGTGTATGGTGTATGTCTGCATTCTATTCCCTGATTTCCAAGTTATTCACTTTATCAAACTATTCATATTTACTGAAGAAATTTTAGGAAAGGCAGATAAACAAAAAGAGCAAAAATAACACAACCTTACCTACAAATGATTGTTCCTAGTCAGATGTTTAATATCCTTGGCATGTAGTCATTCTCTTATTTCATAAACCATAGTATGCAATTATGAGTTATTATGTGTAAATGGAATTGTATACTTATATCATTCAGTAAGATGGTTCTAAGGAGTTGTATTCATCATTGGCAGTATTCCTGTCCAAAATCATCATAGTGACTGTTGACGCCTGCACAGAGCGGTAGCTTGAGGCTTCTTCAGTTTTGAGTTGGCTAGTGTTCTATCACTGGACATTTGGTTACTTAGAATTTTTGCTGTCATTAGTATGTGTGTGTTTAATTATTATGATAAATTAAATTAAATGC
The DNA here is from genome assembly GCF_007827085.1 of Peromyscus californicus insignis. Taxonomy (NCBI): domain Eukaryota; kingdom Metazoa; phylum Chordata; class Mammalia; order Rodentia; family Cricetidae; genus Peromyscus; species Peromyscus californicus. The sequence goes on from NW_026294402.1 coordinate 23,317,007, forward strand.
CTCCTTTCTAGTTAACACATTTAAACATTTCAATTGCCAAAATGTCTAAGTATATTTTCTTTTTCTTTCTTCTTTTTTTTTTTTTTTTTGGTTTTTCGAGACAGGGTTTCTCTGTGTAGCTTTGCGCCTTTCCTGGAACTCACTTGGTAGCCCAGGCTGGCCTCGAACTCACAGAGATCCGCCTGGCTCTGCCTCCCGAGTGCTGGGATTAAAGGCGTGCGCCACCACCGCCCGGCTTCTTTCTTCTTTTTTTAATGCAATGTTTATCCCTTTTGTAAACCTTGGTCTTTCACTGAATCTGTTTTCCCCAAATCCAAGGCTTTTATCTCTTGATCCTGTATGATATGCAATAATAAATTCAGGTATCTCTTTTCTCTTGTTTCCTTAGTGAATCCTCTTTTCTGGGGGAAAGTTTAAGTGCATTTACCTGGTAGTATAGTTTCTGCATCACCACCCTGTTTTTTGAAACAAAACATCATTTTTAAAATACTTCAAGTGTCTGGAAATGCAGAACAATGGGGAACTTTTGTCATGAGATTACTGAGAAACTCTTCAAATAATTTTAATCTTGTGCAACAAATATTTATTCATTGACTTTTGTGTGCTCAGTACCATTTGCTGGGGAACAGGCATGGGTCTGTCCTCATAAGCCTGACAGCTTGATTAGGCAGAAAACTAGGCAAGTGATCATAGAAATTAGTAATGAGTTTAATAGATGCCAAAGCCTCAGGAAAAGCTGAAGATATGGATAGAGAAATGTGCGTACAAAGGGAAAATGGAGCCCAGGAGACAATGAGAAGACCTCAGGTGCCCTCTGCTAGCCAGGACACACAGTACAGTCATGTTAGGGCATGGCCCAGACACGGGGCACTGTCCTGTGGACATGGGGTTTGAAAGTTTAGTGCTCAGGTGTCACTAGAAATAACTCTGGAGTCATTTTCTTCTTGAGAGCTGAGAAATGCAGCCTAAGTAATAATGACTCATGTCAGAGGACAGGGCACTGGACATCTTCCCTTTCACCCATGAACAGTATTTGTGGCACATTATCATCAAAGCATGGTGGAAAAGGCAGCTTGAATCAGGCAAGCCTGTCCCTGGGCATCTTATAGATGAAGGCTGACAGAAAGGCACCATGATGTTTGTGGCAATCACAGACATGCCTGTGAGAAGTAGGGAAGCTGAGAAAGTGTCTGGACACAAGGACATCTAACATATGGAGAGAATTCAGAAGACTGTGAAAGATCATAAAGGCTGAATGAAACTGGAATGTGTAGAAGGGGAAAACATGTTATGGGTGTAAGAGACATGGGTCCAAACAGAGTATCATATGCCAATCATAGCTTTAAATCCTCCTGAGAATATTTGACTTCCCTATTAACTATAACCAGATTATAGTCATTTTACCATTTTACAGATGAAGAAATTGAGTCCTATACTTAAAGTGACTTGCTTCAGTGGCCTTCCCTGCTGATGACCCAATTTGCTTATGGCATCTGGACTGCATGAAAGTAAGGAGTGAGGGGAAAAGAGGCTTTTAAAAGAGACTGGGGCAAGGTAATCCAGCATGGGGAACAGGTTCCCAAAGCCAGCTAAGCGCCAGGGACAGGTCCTGATCTCACTGCCAGGAGCCCTACAAACAGACCAAGCTATACAACTGTCACATAACACAGAGGGCCAAGGTCAGTCCCATACTGACTCCCTAACTGTTGGTCCAGAGTCCATGTGATCCCACAAGCTCAGGTAGCAGGGGGAGGAGCTCAGTCCTACTTCAAATTGGTATGCCATGCTTTGTTCAAGCCCATGGGAGGCCTATCCTTTTCTGAATGGAGACAGAGGAGGAGAGGATGGGGGGGTAGATGGAAATTGGGGGAGAGGGGATAGGAGGAGAGGAGGGAGAGGCAAATGTAGTTGGTATGTAAAATAAATGAAAAAAATGTTAATTAAATAAAATAAAAAATATATCTATATTAAAAAAAAGAGAGAGAGAGACTGGGACCAAATAGGTCTCAGAAACCCTGATAAGGGGTTCATGTGGAGACTTAATTAAAAACTAATGCACTAGGTACTGAGCAGATGAAAAAAATTGATCAGAGCTGTGCTTTAAGATTCCCCCAGCTCCAGGAAGGGTCTAGAAGGCCAGGCTAGCAACCTTGGGACCTGCAAGGAATCTATCATAGTAGTTAGTATGTTAGGAAGAGAGAGTTCGAGGAAAGACTTACACCAGTTCAAAAGAATGTCCTAAGCAATTGGCACATGTAAAAAGTAGCATTATACAATGTGGTATGGCCGACATGTGAACTACATATACTTAATCTGTGCATAGTAGGCATCTGTAATCACAGTCATCACAGAAAGTACAGGAACACCACCATCACCTCCAGCATCTCATCCCCCTAAGGAAGCTTCCCTCCACCTCTCCCTCCCTCTTGTGTGGGCAACCACCAACATACTATCTTTCACTGCAGTGAAGATGCTTTCTAGACTCCAAATGCACAGATTCATAGTGTGTATTATGTCTAACTGCTTTCAATGAGCTTAATTATCCTGATACTCATTGCTACTGTTGTATTTATCTTTTATTTTTATTTTATTTTTGCATCTCTCTCTCTCTCTCTCTCTCTTGTGCGCGCGCGCGTATGTAAGTGTGTATATGTGTGTGTGTGTGTGTGTGTGTGTGTGTGTGTGTGTGTGTGTGTGTGTGTGTTACCCTTGGAGGCCAGAAAAGGGTGTTCCCTGGAGCTGAGCTGGAGTTACAGGCAGTTGTGAGTTTCCCAATATGGATGCTAGGAACTGAACTAGCAGAGTCCTCTGGAAGAGCCGCAGGTGCTCTTAAATGCTGAGCTATCTTTCCAGGCCCGTAATTACTTTTTATTGCATTATCATGTTGCTTATAGATGTTGGCTATTACAAATAAAACTGCTATGCATATGTGTGTTCAGGTCTTCTATAGACATAAGTTTCATTTCCACCAGTTAAGTACTAGAGGCAGAATGACAAGACCGTATGATGTGCATGTTTTCACATGTTAAGTGAAGAGTGCATAAGTTTTCTATTACTGGGATATTAGTAGTAGTTTAAATGTAATTAAATATATTATGATATATGCAGGTAATAGAAAATTGTGAAGCTTTTTTAATAATGATAAATATGAACTTAGAGTTATGGCACAAAGACCACCACAACCTAAGAAAAAGCAGGTTGCAGACTGCTGTAAATATACTCACCAAAATCTTAATGGTGTTTACACACATTCATTTACTTATTTAGTTATGTAAGGTGTTAGGATATAGTTTTAATTACTGTTTAATTTGTTTTCATAATTAGAAAAAATATTTTATAACTTTCCACCAAGTAATTATAGCTATCCTGATCTCAGAAGGTATAAAGGGAATTGGAGAAAGGTTCAACCAAATAACCACTGGGTAACTGTGGCAGCTTTTACAGGGTGGGAACTTATGAAGTGAAATGTGAATCATAATCATATTATAATTAATTTTCTATTTGCTTTTAAAGTTCACTTTTAAAGCATTAACTATATGATTTTTCCTTAAAGAGAAGAACATTTTATTTTTCAGTATACATAAGGAAACAACCAGGAATCTGTGTTAATAATAGCTTGATTATTTCCAACGCAAATATCTAACTAAAGTAACCACTGATGTATAACCTATGCAGATCTATGCAGATCTATGCAAACAATTATTTAAATTGGAAGAGGAAGGAAGGGGTACTTGAAAATGGCAATATTTGCCAGATTCCTATTATGTCAGGAGGGCTCCTTGGTACAAGGTCACCAAATGAGAAATGAAGAACATTGAGCTTTGAGAGGACCCAGCTAGCCTTGCTAGGAGGATATTGGAAAGCTCAAGGTTAACTTAATTTAATAACAAACCATATGAAGTACTTTATTGTCTCCCAAATATCTAAAAGCATTAGCTGCCTTAGGCTTGTGAAACCCAATGAGGACCAGGAGAGAGATTTCATCTTAATTTCCATTTCATAAATGAGATGAGTAAGGTCCATAGGAGTTAAATAATCTGACAACAAATATTAGCATAACTCTTTAAAGATTTACCAAGTGCACTCTTACACATTTTCTCATTTAATCATCACAACAACAAGGTGGAGCATGGAGCAGATATAGCTTTTATTCTCCTTACCCATTTTTCAGATCAAGAAATTGAGTGTGCTCATACACTTCTTCCCTTATAATCGTTGCCTTATTTACTATAGCAGAAAGCTGAAGACATAGATACGTAGATAGCTCTCTCTCTCTCTCTCTCTCTCTCTCTCTCTCTCTCTCTCTCTCTCTCTCTGTGTGTGTGTGTGTGTGTGTGTGTGTGTGTGTATGTGTGTTTGAATGGAAGAATGAAAAGGACACTATTATTTTTATACCCATGGGCTTTGTTGTACCGGCCATGATGACATAGAAACTATTCTGTACAGTCCAGGACTTCTGTTCCTTCTGACAGTATCTTATACTAAGATGAAATAAGGTGTGTGTATAGTTAGAAAACAAAGATATACCAACTGGTTCTCAGCTTTGATTCCATTATTTTTGTTGCTCAAAGTTAACTTCTCAGTCTTTACCCTATGAAAAATACTTACTCCTTCAATAGTACATTCAAGTAAACCTAATGCTTCTTATTGCTCTTAGAAATTCTTTGGGAAGCTTTCTTACATTGACAAGTTTGAAGATCATAGTCATGGAAGTATTTCCTACAAAGAGTAAAATGATTAGCTTAATATAAACTGTGTGGTAATACCACTCTCATTTGTATTTAATCCTAAGTAACTAAAGACAAGAAATCTCTACATTTAAACTGATAATCCATTAAGTTATTGCCTAATGAATGATCATATCCATCACAAACTAGCCATGGCCCCTGGTGGGTATTTTGTTTGTTTTTCCTCAAAATAAAAAGGCAAGCAAATGCCCTTGGAGTTTACTCAGCCAATCTCATGATACTTGGCTGCCCTGAATCTGGTTAGTCTGGAGGTTATGAGATGAGGTCTCCTGGCCTTCTGCTTATGAGCAAGAATACCTTTGATTTTTTTTTTTGTATCACCCTTGTTTGGGAAATCTAAAATGACTTCTTTCAGAAGTTTGAAATTCATTTAATTGCGTAGCTGTGCTTATCAGATACGGAGATGTCAAATAAGGAATGAGATATCTGGGACAAAGTCTCCCATCTCCGAGTGTAGCCTTTTACTCTGCCAAGCTGAATCATGCTGGGAGCAACAGCATCTTCATTTTAAAAGTAGAGGTCACACACACAGTGCATGCCTCATTACTGCTTCCAAATCTGCCCTTTGAGCTTTCTTAGCTAAAGACTCTGAATTTTAAAGATGATGGGAGGGAAATAACTTGTTTTGATAAAGGTAGGATATTTATAGACACATGCAGGTAGAAGGAGAAAGGTCTAAGGAGCATCTTTGGGATGTTGTGAGTAGAGGAAATGTCTACAGTCTGTCTCACAGTGTTTAACCTCCTGGGAAACCCTCCAGGGATCCAGCCCTTATGTAGTGTAGTATAGGCTTGGGGAGGCAGGACCATGCTTGCCATCAGCCAGAGTGGCCAGACAACATATGCTTTACTCTATTACAATACTAGATGCATGCCGACCTCAGTGGATGATCCTAACTCCCTGTTCTCAGTCTTACTGCTCTTCTTTACCTTTCCATTCCTTCTTCTTTGTCTCCCCTCCTTCTGTTTCTTCTCTTCCTCCCTCCTGATCTCACATTGAGCTAGCAAGAACCAGAGGGGATGTAAGTGTTAGGATTTTGCACATTGCTTCCCTACCTCAAGCAACACCACAGAAATTACCGTGACCAGCCCTGGCAGGGTGTCCTCCTCCAAGGACTGCCGGAGTGCTTTGCATCAATTCTCACTTAGCCATTGGGAGGGAAAGAGGAGCAGAATGTTATTTTCCATCTTTGAAGTAGACTGGGAGACAAGCTAACAGGAACAGCCAGGACATGTGGTGAGCCAGGGAACAGCACCAGGTTACGCCCAGTATCTCCAGTGCTCTCCAGTAATGGGCTGGTCTTCACAGGAGAAGTAGTTAATTGGGTGCTAAACAGGAAGCAGAGGCTGCTCCCCTGAAAGGAAGCAGAGCTCTCTGTGGGTGTTTGTGAAGGTATTGGAAGAATGACCAGTGGATATAAGTTATGAGAAAATGCCAGGAAATTAACTAGTTTTAACTTCCACAAAACTTTGAAAGAATAAAAACATGGGATCTTTTCCTCCACTGGGCTATCAGTAGAGACTGAACTTGAACCACTCCTAACCGTACCCTCACTGCCTGCACCTACCCTGTGCAGGCTTCAGTGGAGATGCCTCATTCATACTTTCAAGGCTTTTAGTGAAGGTGAATGAATGAGCAACCACGTCATATTTTAATTGTCTGCCTTCATCTAGTCATCCAAAGAAGTGACATCTTCAAAGACTCGAGGATGAACCTAGGTACTGACTGGGCGTGGGGTCCTTTTCACTATAGAGTGAGTCAATGGCTTTCTGAATATGGAAGGGTCATCTTTGTCCTTGGTTTCCATTGATGCAATGATGATAAGTTGGGAACCATTCTGGGGGGCATTAAGAAACATACATGCCGTCTTTAATTACTTAATGACCCCTGTTTTACAAAGCCACTTAAAGTCATGGACAAGAGGTCATCCAGTGGATATGAGAAGGGGCCTCACTGGGCTCACCCTCTTCAGTTCATCTCACTGCACCATGTGTCTGTGGCCACTTCCTAAGGGAGCAGTGAGTGGAATCTTGGACAGGACCACTGTTTTGTGCTCATCTCTTCAAAGTGACTCTTTGTGTGCTGCAGTGGAGGTAGTCTCAGCATTAAATTGTTCTGGAAATTGGACATAATGAACACAGCAGCCAAATGTGCTGTTGCTACTGCTGAGGAGTAGGAACTTGAAGTTAATTTTATTCCATGTTATCCTGCACACTTGGGCTAGGAGGGTTGACACTTGTGTACAGACATTTCCACATTTTTGTCTTTTACTCCTCTCCTCTATCCCATGCAGGGTTAGCTTTGGAAAGGCAGGGAAAAAAGAGCTGTTTTGCTTTGACGTATAGCCTTTGTTTTGACAGTTTTTTTTTTATCATGTTCTTTAGACACATTAAGTTCTTTCTTCCCCGTAGGGAGGGAATGGAAGAGTTCAGCTTTACCTCCAGCCATACTACTCTTCCTTTTCTAATCCCCTAAAAAACAAAATAGTTGACACTCACCTGTTCAGGGGCACTAAGTCATGTGTTTTATATTCTTACACTCACCTCCCACGCCTTCAGCAACAGCCATAGGCTGGGTGCTCAGCATCACCACACTCTCCAGCAGGATCTGTATTTGTGACCTAATTTACATTATTTTTTTCTCCTGCCAATAATTGCAGGGTAAAACATTAACTGAGAAGGGAAGGAAAAAGATGGTATGGATTCATCTGCTCATTCATCACACTAAGTGAAAATGCTATAAAGGGTGTGTGTGTTGGGGGGAAGTGTAGAGTCCAAAGAAGGTACTGGAAGTGCCCTGTATTATTCGTATCATTCCTTGCTCATTGGACCCTTTGTTTGAGACAACATGCCCCAAGGATTGACCATAGATTGGCCAGGAAGCAGGCTCCCATTGGCTGGGTATCAGATTTGCTGGTACCCTGATACTGTATTTTACAGCTTCTAGAATTGTGAGGGATGAATATTTACAGTTCAACCCCCTGCATTTATGATACTTTATAGCAGCACATAGTCTGGTTTGGCTAATGGGATATAAGTTGAAGTTGGTTTCCAAGAAAGGCTTCCTTTAGCAGAGGGAATGCTCAGGTGCTGCTAGCATTCAATTCCTCTCCTTACCTGGATATCAGTAGCCACAGCAGAGGTAACTAACGATGTATTTTAGGCTGAGAGACAGAGCACAAAGGCTGAGCCTAGGTAGCAGATAACATTCCTGAGAAAAATATTCATTTGATTAATCCATAGACATGCGTGATGTAAGCCATTTAACCTGATACCCATCACTTTCTGAAATCTTAACCATCAAGGTTGCAGGGTCAGGAAGAAGGATCTTGGGGAAGTAAGTAGGTCACAAAGGTGGAACTATCATGAATGGAACTAAAATCCCTATAAGGGGAAATGAGAAATAGGTAGCTCCTGCTCACAATGTGAAGATACAAAAACAAAGGCTGAAACTTACTTTCTTATGTGTGTACTTATTTTTCAGTATATAACATATACAATAATATTTGATATTTAAAGTTAGGTTGTAAAATGAATAGCTTTTATTATATATGTTCTTTTTTTTAGATGGGGAACTGAGGCTTAAGTTCAGTGTTCTCTAAGATCATACAGCTAATCAATGTTGGAGTTAACATTTATATACACATTCAGAGTCTCTTTAATTTCCACAAAGTAAAATATTGACTTCTGTCTTTTAAGGACTCCCAGACCGATGAGAACTATAGAGAGAACAGAACTGGATTTCTGCTCACTCCTGTGTATTTATGTATAGAGTGTAGCCTCAACATTTTATTTTGAGTAATGGGAACATCAATATTTACTTGATGAACCACAATTTAGTGGATATTTAATACATGACAGCTGACAGGATAGGTAGTCTATGAATATGTGTGTATGCACATGTGTATCAGGTAGACATTTGAATGACAGAAATCAGATGTGAGCATCCTGTTTGCTATTTACAAGGAACTGTAATTGACTGAGAGAAGTTGCGGAATCCTTGAAGGAACTTGATAAGAATATCACACAAGGGGGATATTTTAGCTTGAACTTAAAAGGTGGTGAGGGTCAGTAGGGGGGAGAACTGAAGCAGATGTAGAAGGGCCCACTGTACTGAGTTCCCTGTGTGTGAGGACAGAAATGCTACTCAGCACTGGGTGTTACAATCACTCAAGACCTCCAAGGTCATGCCAGCTGAAAGGGGAAAAGGAAAGGCGAGGGGAATGAGACTCAAAATGTGGGTGTAGGGCATGGGAAAGTTCCCGAGTCTCATGGCAGACCAAGGGAGACATGCAACCTGGAAGCTAACACTCCCCTGAGGACCGACCATTCAGTTGGCTCAGAACCCAGCTCACAGAGTCAACAGGCTGGCCCATGGACAGGATGACCCTCATGATGACACTGTTACTCAGGATGGGGAAGGTGAGTGCCTTCTCTGTAGTGTCCCTGCACCCGCCATGCTCCATGCATAGCCTACTTCCTTGAAATGCTCCTCCCCGTGTGTGTGTGTGTGTGTGTGTGTGTGTGTGTGTGTGTGTGTGTGTGAGGATTCACGCATAAGAACAAACTTGAGCCATCACATCTCACTATCACAGAAGCATCTCTTAAGGAGGAAATAGCCCTAATGGACATCTCTATTACAGTAATAGCCAAGGCATTGCTTTCAAGTAGTATTAGGAGGCAGAAAGGAGACAGCCAATAATCTATGGTTTTTGCTTTTTGGGTTTTTTTTTTTTAAGGTATGAGGGTATGTTGAGGGGGTAGCCATCATCTTACACACAGAGAATTTATCCTAAGCCAGGTAAGCCTGGGCTCTCAGTGAGAGGACTCATCTGTAGGTCATCCTATTCTGCCTGAACCTTGGCTGTTCACATTGTTTTTGTGAAGTCTATTTTTTATTATCATATTCTGTTCAGCCCAGGAAGCCTTCTAAAGTCGGTGTGGGAACGGATACCTGTCCTGCCTCTGAGAAGCCAAGTGGAACCCCAAGCAGGGGACATGGCAGGGTTTTCTGTAAGCCAAGGCTCTTTTAGTCCTTCCTTGGCTCTGGAGAAATCACAACTTTCTGATTGCCCCACAAAGCAATTGACCTGCCCCACTACCCTTGGGCGGTCCTTCCAGGGATCCTTCTAGTAGGGGTTTGCCTACTCTTGTGATACACAAATAGCCCTAAGTGCCGCTCATAGTCTCCCCTAAGCAGCCAAGCGGCCCTGCAGTTCAGAAATTGAGTCTCATGGACACTGACTCCGTTCACCTCACTTTACCATGGACTGTGTCCTAATAACCCTTTAGAAATTGAAATTACTGTTGTGTTCGAAAGCACATTTGATATACCTCACATACTGACACTATAGCTCAGAAACAGAGACAGAAGAATCATCTATACAACCTAGTGGTCAAAACCGTTGTCATGGTTTTGCCTAACCCTGCCCTTGTTGGGAGAAGTGAATTTACCTTGTGGGTCACTCCAGGGTGTCACTAAAGGAGTGGATGGTTTTGGAGTGGAATAAGTATGCATTGTTTTACTTAGGGACTCCTGTTTTGGTGCCATTGAACCCAGTGCATGTTTAGAACTGTTCTTTTAACCCCCAGCTTGGTGTTCCCTCTCTTACTTGCTTTGTACACATGCCACACAACTGCTCTACCCAGCCATATATAGTTTTGTTTTGTTTGTTTTGTTTTGAGCAAGGTCTTTCTTAATTACTCAGGCTGGCCTTGAAGTCACTCTGGAGCCCAAGCAGGCTTTGAATTTGTGATCCTCCTGCCTCAGCTTCCTCAGCTGGGATTACACTGAGTAATTGAGATTCTAGGTCAGTGTGTGCTTGGGAGAATATTGGCATCTAAAGGACTAGGGTCTTAATTTTTACTGCTCTAGTTACTACCAATTCAACCTTGGGAATGTAGTTAAGGTATTGAATCTTCCTTATCATTATCTGTGAAACAAACATGAAGACTTAAGTAACTGTCTCCCTGAAGCATTACAAATATTAAGTGAGAGTTACTCAGCAGTGCTGGACACATGATAGGTGATAAATTAACATTAGCTGACATCATGACTAGTCTGGCATTGTCGGCAATTCTATGCTGGGTTTTGCATCTTTAAAGAAGACACAGCTAGATTTGTATTGAGAGGCCTAATGACTGTGAATGACCATACAAGAGATACTCTGGGGGGAGAAATGCTAGTTCCTGTGCCTCCTTGCAGCAGACATGAGCACAGACCTTAGAGTAACAATGGAGGAGCTGAGAACATAGAGGAGAGCAGTATGAGAGCCTAGGCCACAGAGACATCTAACAAAAGCATGTGGAATTTATTGCCTTAGAAAAGAGTGAGCAAATAAAACTTTAAATCAAGGAAGAATGTGACCAGAGATGTATGTGGAGAGAATTTCCTTTAGAAATTCTTCTAATGGCTCCTGTATAATGCAGAATTAACTCCAAAGGTCTTCTATGGCCTACCAAGCTCCCCCTACCCCCACTACCTACACTCCAGTCTAATGGGCTCCTCATTTTCCTAGGCCCATCAAGCCTTTGCCTCTCAATCTACTCCACGTGTAGTATTTCCCGCAGGTTTCAGATAGTGGTCTCCCCTCTTAGGACTCCACTAACATGTCAGGAGACCACTCACGCCGCTCTCCTGTGAACATTGCACTTCCCACCTATCTTCCTTGCTCACTTGGTTTTATTTTTCATATTCCATACAGGCTGGGATCTTATTTACCTTGTTGCCTCAACCAGATTGTTAACTACATGAGAAGAGGACATTTAAAGTTTTCCAGACTCCAGAGCAGGGCCAGCACTGAGGAGCTGTAGAACTATTGTTAAACAATGGAATCATCTAAATGACAAATAGGCTGGTTTCTCAGTGCAGGTGACAGACAGGGAGGCCACCAGGTAAGGCAAGGTACAAATAGATAGCCAATACTGTGGTTCTTGACACATTACTTTTACAATACTGAGTACCACCTAGTTGAGTCCTGTGGTGAGTGCTGAGAACACAATGTAGGCAGGATCCTTAGAGAAGACACAGCACTGAGACCAAATCATCAAGGTGGTGATAACAGAAAGTATAAGAGATCCAGAGACACATCATGGAGTATGTGTAGAAATGAATGCAGTAAATGTTTCCACCAATTTCATGTTCATTAAACCACTTGAGAACTGGGGAAGGAAAAGGACAATCTCTTTCCCTCTGGGGTAACTGAAACCAAGCTGCAGCTAGCACAGATGAGAATCTGACAGAGGAACAAAGAAGAGGTAAGTCTGTAACATGTAGTGGACTAAGAGACAATTGAGGTAGTGGGTGTGGCTCTCTCCCCTATAGTGGGCAGGAGAAGGCTAGAGAGTGAGTCAAGTTGGAGTTTAGCTCTGATTTTGATTTTGATTGCTGCTTATGGAGAAATTGAGGAGACTTGAGTGTGTTTCTAGTTTGTGAATAAGAGGGTTACATGAAAAGAAGATGACATACTCTCTTGATTTGACAAAAGACCACAGAGAGGAAGATATAGGATCAAGAGCTGAGGATTGATACTTGGAAAAAGAGGGAAGTTCTTCTTCAGAATTATAGCAAGATGATTTAAGATATGGACCCCTCCTCTCTCTCTTTCATGCACACATTTTCTCTCTGTCTCTCTCTTTCTCTCTCACATACACACACACACACACACACACACACACACACACACACACACGCACACGCGCATGCGCACGCGCACGCACACGCGCGCGCTTACGAGCACACACACACAATATATTCTTATATATGGGAGGGTTTGGAGGGAGGAAAGAGAGAAATATTGTAATTATAATTTCAAAAAAAAATGGATTTATTTTGCTCTGGATAAGAGCTGTGGTTCCTCATCAGACCTAGATCTTTTTGGCAATAAATTAAATGAGAGGACTTTAGAAGGTCTGGTTTAAAAGCTGTATGAAGACCAGAAGACAAGCTCAGTAGCACCTTTAAGACAGGGATTGGAATTTGACCCAGAAGAGTCACTCCCCATCCTCACACAACCCTTTCTAAAGAGCTGGCTTATTATCCATGTCCAAAAGTCAGACCTGGCACATGCTGTCCAAGTATCACCCCGTCCCTTATCACCACCATCTCACCATCTGTAGGAAGCTCAATGACTGGGCAGAGGTAACCAGCTATTAAGAATAATTGGATTTAAACTTAAGTCCAAGCAGGTGTATTACATTCTTTTCCAAGTAAACAGCCCAAGGTAGTTGTTTTCCTAACAGTGACCCTGCTTGAACAGAACAGTTATTAGGGTCTCCAAGTCAGAGGTAGCCCTAGCAGCTTTGGGGAGTGGCTACAAAAGTCGCCCCCAAAAAAGACCTGGAAATAACTTAAGTGTGTAACCATGTTCAATATGTCTGACAATGGCCACAAGAGCCATCTCTGTCTTGATGGGCAGAGCCGGTGTAGAATGCACAGAATCAACTTCAAGGCTGAAAAGTGCTTGCCTAGATTCCTTCTGCAGGAAGTCCTCGGAAATGGAGCTATCTACCTTGCCTGGCCTGTGGATGGGCATACATTTACAGAAGCTCTGAGTCTGACCAGGATGAAACCCTGAGGGTCCAGAGTTAATATATGCCCTGTCCCTGCCACACCTGTGACACCGAGAATTTGTAATCACAAACAAAACCTGGACAGATTCCATGCCAGCCGTGACTTTAATTAAAGCTATTTAGAGGGGCTGAGGCTAATTTAAAGGTGATTGCCAGGTGGGTTTCTCAAGTCAGAAAGTGCTAGTTTGACAATTAATGATAGTGCAGGGCTTAATTGGATTCAGTTAAACAAGGAGAAGAGACAGAGGAAGAGCACAAGCTGCTGGGACCCTCTGTCCTCCTGGAGGCAGAGAAAGACAGAGAAAGGTCTAAGTTCTCATGGGAATGAGAATTGTGGGGAGTAACTTTCCATTTTTTCTGTTTGCATGTGAAATGAATGCCAGTTGCAGCTCAGCTTTAACAGATTTAGAAATGTGACTGCTCAGAGCATTAACTGGGACATAAAACCACAAACCAGGACACCTCACACACCTAGGATATGATGTTTGTTCTTTGACTCAAACTTAGCATGTTAAATATGCCAATTTGATTTCTCAATAAACAAATTTTGGAGAGGTGATCATATTAATGGACTTTTAAAGAGTAGTTAGAAAATGCCAACCTGATTCAAATTATCTCCTGGCATTCCTAACTCCTTGGTTCTTTTAAAAATGTGTTTTTCCTTATTCACCCTCTCAGTCCTTCTCCCTATTAACTTTGTGAAGTCATCAGAGATTTTCTTTACTTGTGAACAAAATCTACAGTTACAGTGGATGTCAGCTTGATTTTAATCCCTCTGGGCCTTGCTACTACTGTAAAAACAAGAGAGCTGGTTGCGGTGGCCACTGGGAGCATGGCTCTACTCCACAGAACCAGGGACTCAACAAAGTATGAGGCTTCACTCACAGACTGCATGTTTCTTTGACCTGTACAGCCCTATACTAAATTTGACCAAAATTCATTTTAAATGACTGAAGATGAACCCATTTGTCCTAATTAGGGTTAGCATTGCTGTGATGGAAACACCATGACCCAAAGCAACTCAGGGTGGAAAGGGTTCATTTCACTCAATTCCATATAACACTTCATCATCAAAAGCAGGAACTCAAGCAGGGCAGGTAGCAGGAGCTGATGCAGAGGACATGGAGGGTGCTGCTTACTGGCTCCCCATGGCTTGCTCATCCTGCTTCCTTATAGAACCCATGACTACCAGCACAGGGGTAGCCAATCCCACAGTGAGCTGAGCTCTTCCCTATAAATAACTAACTAAGAAAATGCCCTACATGCTTGCCTATAGCCTGAGCTTATGAAGGCATTTTCTCAGTTGAGGCTCCCTCCTCTCTGATGACTCTAGCTTGTGTCAAGTTGACATAAAACTAGTCAGCATACCTTTTAAGACCTTGTCTCAACTACCATCTTGTTCTTAGCATGACAGAGGAAACCACTTCAAATTCCTACAGCTAAAATGAGTATTGTTACTACCTGTGCGTCATGGAGGGTCCAAAGCTGAGAATTACAATGAGTGACCTACAGGGTGGTTGCACACTTCACAGCAAAGATCCAGGGCTCTGTGCTTCCTCTGCATTATAGCCCCTCACCTGGTAAGCACTAGTTGTGCTCCCAATGGTCTAGACCTGTCTTTCTAACTCTGTGTGTCTATAATTTACTTGTAGTGACCATTTTGGCGCAGGGATGATATGAGTGTTGAGTTCTGCATCTCTGACTCCTGATGTGGTGCTCTCTGCCAGGCAGGCTTGTAGTAGGCCTCCACACATGTTGTGAAAATTGCTTAGCTCTCTTAACAGTTGCCGTGGAACTGAGAAACAGGAAATGCTGGACAGATGAGCTGCAACAGAGACCTCATTTCGTTCGGTCAATTAGAAAATGGACTGAGGCTTCCACATCTATTCCATGTGGGCAGCTGCTATTAGGCTTAATTTGAAAAGTCATTGGCATTGACTTCAAGTTTGTAGAGCTGTTCAGAGTCACTTAACTCTGAGCTCTTAACCTTGTATTAAGTACTGATTACCTTTGTTCAGCAGGGTGAGCCTTATGACCTTCTCCTTGTAGGAAAATGGAGTCAAGAGATTGGTGAGATAT